>NC_056744.1:459795994-459923494 GCF_019279795.1 Protopterus annectens | reverse complement strand
CCTAGTGTGTGTGTGTGTGTGTGTGTGTGTGTGTGTGTGTGTGTGTGTGTGTGTGTGTGTGTGTTATTATGCATTGTGGTTGTTATGTGTGTAAGTGGTGTCTGTTTGGGAGGCCTCTGATTGTTTGGTAATTTACTAATGAGTAAGAGCAGGCTCTTGCTGTATGTTTTATTAGGGAAGGGAATGGGTTAATTTGACAGGACTGTGCTGGTAGTGCCAAGATTATAAGAGGGACCAACACTTTGTGTGGGCTAAAGTTGATCAATAAAGCAACACTTCTTAGTGGGCTGCTGAGTTGCTCCGAGAGTAGCAGAAAAGCTTGGAAGGGTTTCACTGACAGCTGTTTAGGGAAAAACTGAGGTTCTAGACTTTTGCATTGATATAGGGCACTGCCAACTGCCACTAAATACTCACAAAGAGAAACACGTTGTAAGCCAAGTACCGATCAGGAAAGCACACAATAAGCCTTCCACCAGCAATCTCCAACTCAGACAGGTTAGATAAGCACACCTCTGCCACAAGGGTGCAGAAAAACACCTTCTTAATGTAGAACAGCTGGTTTGGAGCTCAAGTGTAACAAGATCACACAAACTACCTACAACAGCCTTACAACTAAGAGATGCAATGCAATATAGTCCAATTAATTACTTAAAGCAGCACTAGATCATATTTTTTTCTTTTTGCTATAAAGTGCAAAAATAGCAGCAAATAGTTTAAGAAACTAAGAGCCATATTTAAACTATGTCACTGATTTTGAGCCTTTGTCCCATATTATTTTTTTGAGTTTGCCTATGATGCTTGTGCTAAGAGAAAATGTGTACCTCTTTAGAAGGAATGCTCCTTATTCTGAGTCTTAATATTTACATTTCACATTGTTCCACATTAAAAAAGTGAGTCATGCGTTCTTTGTTAAGACTTTTTTAAATCAAAAATAAGTAATATAATTTGTATTAATGCATCAAAAGAATGTTTATAACTATGCTCAGAGCTTCCCGGCTGAAGTAGTTAGTAAGTAAGTGTTCATAGAACCATAGGAACTACAAGGCTGTTCATTCTCAAATACTAGTACCCAAGTACTCAGCTTGATATTGTACTCCTCTTCTCAAGAAAGATAAAGTAGGTAAGTCAGGGGTTTGATTTGAAGGATGCTAGGGTGATTGGATGGGGACACATACATTTATTTTCCATCTGATCTCCTTTGCCCTTGTTGAGGTGGGTTAGGCATTGGGTAATACACATATCTGTCTAGCATGTTTTATTTATAAGCCAGTGGAGATTTAATTCCTTAGTTCTAGTACTAATTGAACTATTGGTCTTGCAAAAATACAATGGGTCAAAGTGGGCAGAGTCCCCAATGGTGCAGAACACAAGATACAGTTTTTCTTGTAAATGTCTGTAAGATGCTGAGCACATGGATAAGGTTTAAAACCTATCATGTTAGCTCAGCGTCTATAGACCAGCAAGGTTTTTGGTTAGGAAGCTCAGGGGCCTTTACAGTTGCTCAATGTGCCTAGATAAATATATACATCTCAAAAGGGTTCATAATTATTGCCATAATTAGGGCTGCATACAGAGGGCTGATAACTTCTTTTGACCTGAATGGTATGATTTAGATATTATCTGTGCTAGATAAAAGGCTTTTCCATCTATTGTAGCTACCCAGGTAGCTATCCAGGTCTTAAGGCCCCTGACTGTATTATCATTTTGGAATAAGACATTAGTTATACTATAAATTTAGAGGGAGAAAGATGCTTACAAAATGGGACAATAATGTTCATCTAATTTTAGATGTTTTCTGTACACCACCTGCCTTCTGTACACCATTTGTTTGTGAGGGTTATTTCCTGGTGTAATGACTGTGTATTAAAGGATGATTAGACAATAATACCCACTTTGAGTCATCTGAAATCTTACATTCCAAAGGTCTTGGTTCCCAGTCTGGAGATTGGAGAAGATGACATTGAAAAGGAAGGGTCCCAGTACTAAGCCTTGAGACACAGCACTAGTTACCTTCATGCTTTCTTAAGAGGCAGCAGACACCTTAACTAAAGTGGGTTCTATTTTTCAGACAGTTGCCTTGCTACCTCATCATGTAAGGATTCACGAGAGTAGATAAGAGGGGGTCTAGTGTATTTGTGATGGTGGCATAGGTTTGGTTTCAAATATCTTGTACAGCTCCAAATATGCTGTGTGAGCAGAATAAATGTTATCTACTGTCTGTGTGACCATCTTATTACTAAATAAAGAGGCAAGATCTCTCCTTGACAAAACTAAACTGCTATGAAGTACACTGAGGTTTTTGATACCTTAATTTATAAAGTAAGATATGATACATTACATTTGTTTGCTGGAAACCATCAAGGTCCAACCTGATACCCTTATACTGGGAGACTTTATCTACCCCTCCATTAGTTGGAACAACTACTCCTATTCCAACTCTTTTGCCCAAAGTTTCCTGGAATTTATCAACTCCAGTGCCCTGGACTAACTCATCCTCACCCCCACTAGGGGAAATAACATTCTTGACCTGGTCATTACAAACATGGGGGACTGCTGCTCTGCTCCTATGATAAACCCCTCCTTGGTTAGATCGGACTACTTGCTAATCACCATTGATATCCAAATCCTGCCCCCACCCCTGAAAAAGGAAACCACAGTGAAAAACTTCTCCAAAGCTAATTTTGAGCTTCTAAGGTCAGAAGTGGCAAGCTTTACATCATCCATAGAAACGGGGATTGGGAATATGGCTGCTGAGTCATACACCAAGGCACCATATGAGCACTTACACAAGTGCATAGATGGGGCCATACCAAACAGAACCAAGATGCTCTTCTCCAAAAAAAGTAAGCCAATCTGGTGGACCACAGCCATTAACAAACTCTACAACAAAAGGAAAAAAAAAACTGTTGCATAAAAGGGTAAAGTCCGATGACTGGAAAAATTCCCTTGGAAATCTCAGTAAAAAACTGAGATCCCTCATCAAATCCACCAAGGCTAGTTATGAAAGCAAAATTGCTACAGATACCAAGGACAACCACAAGGCATTCTTTAGTTATGTCAAGAATATGCATGATAATATGCAAATCTGCTCAGAGCTACACCACAACGGCACCACTTATACTGAACCAACTGATATTGCCAGTATCTTGGCAGACAGGCTTAGTGCAAACTTTACTCCCCCTCACCCCCCAAAGGGCCCATCCACATACCCGAGGAATACCAAATCCCTATTATCATGACTGCACAAGTAGAAACCGCACTGACCAAAGCTAAGAATACAGCTTCCATGGGACCTGATACTATACCGGGTTGTTTCCTACACGATTTACAAAAAGAACTGGCACCACACCTGAGTGCCCTGTTTAACTATAGCCTCAGTTCTGACTTTGTTCCCACTGAATGGTGCACTGCTACAGTCATCCCACTTCACAAAGGGGGTGTGACTACTGACCCAGGGAACTACCGCCCCCATCAGCTTGATGAGCCTGATCTGTAGGGCTATGGAACGTATTATTACGGATCTCATAAATGAGGATATAGGGAACCTTCAAACCCTGGACCCCATGCAGTTTGGGTTTGTGAAAGGCAGATCATGTCTGCTCAGTCTGAAAGATATCTTCCAGGCTGTCACCAGAGCAGTGGATGAAGGCCTAACAGAAACCAATGACTGGCGTCAAAACCATGCCCTTTGGCTTAACTCCAAAAAAATGCATAGTCATTCCCTTCGGGAAAAACATGGTGCCCACAAATTACCATCAAAGGGAACCCACTTAACTCTGAAGGTGTTATAAGGGATCTAGGGACACAGGTGAATAGCAACCTCTCCTTCGACAACCATGTCACCACTGCAGTTAGGAAGTCCTTCTCATCACAAAAGGTTTCTCATCCAGGAAAAAAGATGTCATTATCTCTCTCTCTACTCATCCCTCATCAGACCCATTATAAAGTACAATGCCCCATTTGGAATGTACTTCACTAGACACCTCCAACAACTGGAGAGGCCACAGACGTTCCTCACCAAGAGGATATTAGGACTCAAACACGTGCCTTATGCGGATAGATAAAAAACTTAAACTTTACTCAATCTCATATCACTTACTTAGAGGCTATTTCTGCTTGGCATACAGAGCCATGTCTGACCCAGTTTTGCTGGACATGCTTCACCTAAAAAATCCCAATCCCTCTGTGCTAATCTCTCCAAAGACCTCAACCTTATCACCACATTAAACAGAACCTGCTGGAGGGATAGGTTCCTAACCCAGAGACACTCTTTAACAAACTCCCCATTCATGTCAAGCAGAGCACCTCACTGACCCTCTTCAAGAGAAATCTTGATGAGTGGATGGGAAATAGGAAATTCACCCCTGGGATCACTACAGTAGCATTGGTAGACAGGGGCACAGGGAATTAATGTCTGGTAAGCCAGATGACTGGCAACACTATTAGGTTAGGCTTGCAATGGCTCCAGGGCTGTTAGCCTAGTACTTACCTATGAACTTAAATCAGGCAAGTAAAGTTAATGAGTCTATAGTTTCCAGGGTTCACCGTAGGGCCATCCTTGTTGGGAGCATCAGAACTGCAGTTCATTATTTTTAAGGAAGAAATCATGTATCTAAACCTAGGTTAAACAAATTAAGATGAGGTTCCACCAGGGTATGCTTGAAAATATTTATTATGTGTCCTGGTAAATTATCTGGCCCCATGGATGAAAAATTTTTGCTTTTAAAGAGCACTGACAGACATATTCCATTGTGATGCTGAGAGTGTAAGGGATTCAGGGATTTGCAGAATTGTAATAGTTGTTTTGGGGGCAAAGTTGACACTGAATGAATCTCCTAGTATGTTCTTTCTACTGGGTCAGAATAGATGATGGCATTATGGATAAGCTCAGAATACCAAATACAAGGTAGGAGGAAAACCCAGGGATGCAGGCTGTTCTGTCTTTCTGTTTTTGCATTGAAATCAAGCCTCAGTTACTACACTACATAGACAGGGATATGTTCAAGTTATAGGAGAGCCTCGAGATGAAGCAGTTTGTTAGTAAAACTCCACCATTTTGCTCATTTATTGTACATTGTGAAAGACAATATTCTACATTTTGGAGATGAAAAGTTGAGAGCTATGATAGAATGGAGAAAGGAATTTGAAATGCAATTCTTCCTCTTACGGTTACATTGTTTAATCATGTAATCGTATCCAGTGGTATTAACGTTCTATAAAATTGTGATGTTTACATTTTAGTATAGTCTGCACTGAAATACATGGCTGTCATATTTCTCACATGCATGGTTTAAACAAGGTGAAAATTATCAAATGGTGCCACTGGCATTTAAAAATGAATGTGTGTTAAGTACTCAATGGCTATTGTCATATAACTCCTACACACCTCCCCTCTTCTCTCACTTCCTATAACTAACTAATATTTAGATGGAACTAACACTACATGGCTGTATGAATATGTTATAAGGCAGTACAAATATGTCAATTTGTTCATTTGTCTCACATTACCTGCAGTATTGATGTTTTGCTTTTAAAATACTTGTATAATGTTGCATATATCAGCAAAAACTGTAATTGCCTTTGTAATTGTTTTTACTTGCTATTGTATAATGTTTCTGGAGCTTTTCTCCCTGGGCCTCCACTAAAAAAGGGCTATTTTGTAGCTTAGTCGGACTTATCCCGGTCAACAAATGTAAAATAAATAAATAAATAAATAAATCTGCATTGTGAACAGATAATCATGTAGAAGTGCATTCTATCTGACTGTACAGTTTTTATTTATTTTACTCTTTTTATTCTTCCAGCAGTGTTGTCTGTTTCTTTTCATGGTTAATTTACTCTTATTTATAATGTTAGAATCAATAAATGGTGGTGCAGTGGTTAGCATTGTCGCCTCACAGCAAGAGGTTCTCTGGTTCGATCCTCAGCTGGGGTGCCTTCTGTGTGGAGTCTGCATGTCCTCCCTGTAGTCGCGTGTGTTTCCTCCAGGTGCTCCGGTTTCCTTCCACATCCCAAAGACATGCTGTAGGTGGATTGGACACACTACATTGGCCCTAGGTGTGAGTACGTGCATGTGTGGGCCTTCTGTGGAAAGTCGGGTGCCGGGCTGGCTACTCGACACCGTAAAACGCCACTGCCAATCATGAGCGGACAGTGATCCGCTGTGGCAACCCCTAACCAGGAAAAGCCAAAAGAAGAAGAAGAATCAATAAATTCATTAGGAACAAATGGGTTCATTTGCTGGATCTTACTACCTGTAAAAATATGTTTCAGAAAAACTGAGGAACTACTGTTTCAGGAATCTTGACAGAATTCAGTCTCATGTTGAAATGATTGTGATGTAATGAGGTCAGAAAAGTTCTGAAATTCTGACATCATTATCTTTTAGCATGACGTTCTAACATCATTATCTTATAGCATGATAAAAACAATCTATATAGTGACAGCATCCTTCTGAACACAAGTGGGTGCTACTTGGTTGTTAGCCAGGGCATTGATGAAGTGCCTAAACAAAGGTGAGGCCACCTAAAGGGAAAGCGATCCTAGACCATTCAGCTACTTTATTTCTTCTCGTGGTGCATAAAGCTTATGCCTGTCATTAGCTACCCCAGAATGAAGAGCTGGGGTACCTAGCTAATCCTTTATGCAATACTGCATCTGGAGAAAGATTACAAAATGTTTCTGTTTTCCTCCATTGCTAAGGCATGAGAAATTTTGAACAAAAAATAATTTAAGAATGGTTCTACCATAGTATCCATGTTCCCTTTTCTCAAGGCTAGCTATGGAGACATAATCTTTTTTAACACATGGGGCATGAAATACTTGTGAGCAAAGTATTTGTGCAAGAGGAGAATTGGCATATGGGATCATGGTTGTAGGTAGTCACACCATTTAAGAGTCTAAGGCCATCAGAGAACCAAAGCAAATAGAAGAGTGGGTGACATAAGCAGTCCCTGGAAGGGGGGAGAAAGTTTACAGTTCTGGCTGATCCTGATAAAGATACTTACCTTGTCCCCTGCATTAAAGTGCTGACACTATCCTTAACACACATCACCCAGGGTCTGAAAAAAAACACCCCATAAACCAACTTTACAAACTAATTTCTAAATCTACTTAAATGTTTAAACAAAAATTAAAAGAAAACTACAATAAAGTGTTAATAGCAAAAAAAAACGTATCTTAAAAAAAGCCTTAATTCCCTCCCTCCTGCCATACTGTAGTCTTTTGCCAAGGCCTAAAGCATAAAATCCTAGATTGCACAGAAATAATATAGTCTTTCAAGAAAACACACGCACTAGCTAAGCAAAATGAAAAAAATATATAATAAACCTCAAAGCAGTAACAATTTCAACTTAAAGACATAAGAACAGAAAATAAATGCTTAACTTTGAGTAAGTCATCTCCCTACATCATAAGATCATTCATTAAAATAAAGTTTATCATAAACATCAACATCTTCTTACTGAACTTTCTTTCCCTGGCTTTACCCAGTTGTCTCTGTCATAGTTCCACAGCTATATGACAGAGAAGCAACAAGCAGTCAAATGGAAACAAAATCTCTAGTCCTTCCTACTAGTCACTATCAGCATCCCACAATGATCAATATGAGGCCACCCTCTTATTCAACACTTTCACAAACAAACTGCATACTGCCTCCCATCTCACAGGATCATAAGATAATAGGAAGTTACTAGGCTATTAGCTCTGAGGCCCTTATAAGCCTAGCCAAGAGTTTAGCCCATGTTTAGACAGGTCAGCACCCAAAGCCCCTGTCCAGTAGGGAGACAGGTGGCATCCCAGGGGTGTATTTTCTGTTTCCCATCCAATTATCCAGGTTGTGCTTAAAAAGGGATAATGCAGTGCTCTAATTGATGTGGAGAGAGAGTCTATTCCACAGATGGGGAGTCTCTGAGACACAAATCTGTCCCGCCAAGTCCTATTGATGTCACAGACCAGGTTGAGTTTGCACGTGCAGGTTACTCGAGTGGAGCTTGACTTGCGGATATGCAGCTTGCTAGCATAATTCAATATACTGACGACTCATCCTTTATATTTGCAGTCTTATCCCTACCACTGCTATTAAAATTTGGCTAAAATACAAATCTAATATTAAATCCTGAAAAAATGAAACAAAACATAAGAATTTCACAGCTAAACAATACCAAAATGAAACACAATCTTTCAAAATAACCTTATTCAAAACACAAGAATTGAAACTAACCCACGCAAATCTTCTGGGTGCCCCACTTGACAATGACCTCAAATTTGACTAACACATGTCTAAAATCTTTAAAAAAGACATACCTGAAACTTGGCTCCCAATGTTCTGTGCTGGAATCTCTCCTGTTTAGCATCTGCTTCTCTGAAGTAAAAGCCAATACGAATGGGCTCTGGTTAACTAGGTTTTCAGATGACTGCAAGCTGGGAGCAATCATTGAATCCCCAAATAACTTATCCGACCTGTAGGAAGGTATGTTCCAAATAAATAACCAGTGCTAAAACCAAAGAAAGAAGCTAATTGGCAAAAAATGCATTATCGCATCTTATGGATAGTCATCTATCTAGGGAACTACCACACTGAAAATACACCACTAAGAGCTGACTCAGTTGTCTGGGATTTGGGAATTGATATGGAAATTGACCTACCTTTCTATCAACATGTGTCCACTGACATAACAAAGCCCTTCTATATTGCACAGCTTATAAACCAAATGACTGTGTCAAGATCTAGGGATGTTGTTGTTCCCTTTTATTCAGCCCTCTTTAGGGAACTCATTGAGTAAAATATCTCCATTGGCCTGTATCTGTCCAGACATATACAACAACTGGAATTTCCACAGAGATTCATTACTTAAAAGATGTAAGGCTTAAACAGTATGTCATACATGGACTGACTCAAAGCCCTTTCACTAGACTTGGTACCCTACACACTACTAAGATGTGACCTACGTCTGGCATACAAGCTGTCCTCTGACCCTATATTGATGGATTTACTGCACATCAGCAAATCAATTGTCATCAGAAATATAAACATCTTCTACAGCGTCAAGAGAGCGGTTTGGAGGGACAGGTATATTTTGCAGAGGATACCACTCCTGTGGAATAGACTCCTCATCCACATAAAACAAAGTTCATCCATGTTCATTTTCAAGTGTAACTTAGATCTATGGATGGGAAACAGAAAATTTACCCCAGGACTACCGCTTGTACTACTAATGGACAGAGTCAGCTACTAAATTCTTTATCCCATGCACGGATCCCCTCAAAGTATCTATGGCATGAGCCCAGTTATTTTCTCTAGGGGTCATATATAATTATTGACCAAGGAATGGGTAAGTCCAATCTAACACCAAACTGTTAATTCAAGTACTGGAGGAGAAAATGGATAGTTTTAAAAATGGCCCACAAGAGTGGATAGCCTAGTATTTACCTATGAACCTATAAGAGGGTAGAGCACAGTCACTTCAAAATGCAGTGTTTAAGTGGCCAGGTATATAGAGCTAGATAATTCACATTAAAAGGGGCAAGCTGTATACTGTTAAATAAAAAATGACACGGCCATGTGGGTTCATGCATCACCATGCTGCTACACATGATGGCCAATGTGCAGTCTACCACCTTGCTCCTCATAATGGATGCTCCCACCAAGGTTTAGTTCTTGCAGTGCTGACTGGCTTTGGGTTTAATGATGTCAGGCAAACATTCCTTCAGCAGTAAATGAAGCCTTGCTTATATGCTAGATGACAGTGGTAACAACTCTTCACTCTGAGTGTGTTTCCTTGCTGGGTGTTGTTTGCATACGTAGCTTGTGGTCTAAATTGTTACTTACTTTTTGTTCCTAATAAACACATTTAAGATAAACTGCATTCTCTGGTGATAACTGTGTAATGTTACTGTTGCCTTACTGCTGCTGTTTTTATATTGCTGTGTTTGTGTGAACTCTTTTGTGTATACTCACAGGCCTGGGTTCTTGAGCGGATAGTCTGTATTTTGTAATCATAACTATGTAGAATCTGCTTGTGTTCAGAAGGATGTAGTCATACATTATATTATTCTGTGCACAGTTCTTGCTGTGACCGCCATATGCATGGTATGTGCAGTGGGGACTATTACTCTGATGTATATTCATTCATGGTTGCCTGTCTTTCCATCTCCACTCACAAACAAACGAAAAAGCTATGTGACACAATGTGCACAATGAATCTGTCTGCATATCACCAGAAGGCAGCACAACTAACATGTTCATGCAGCCATCTCTTGTGGTCTCTCGACCATGTGACAGATCATAAGCTTTAGGGATAAGTGGCATGCCTTTCTTGAATTGGCAGCTACTGACAAGCATTGACCTGACTGTGGAACATATACAGCTGTCTGGTGAATGTTGTGAATGGCACACCTCCACAGTGTGGTCTGTCATCTCTGCCTTACTGACATTCCCACCCCCTTTCAATCTACCTTTCCCTTTTAAAATTAGTGGCTCTCCACACAGACTGCTAAAGCTTAAGTTACCCCCTCTTTCATATCTAACTGCTTAGTGCGCACTGCAGTGCTTAGGATATTAACCCATTTTTTCCATCTTACCTTTAAAACCTGCAACATCTTTTGCAAGACCACCAGTTATTGGAGAGCCCACATTCTGCCTGTCAGTAATCATTTTGAGATTAGTGCTTCTGTTTTCTCCTGGTGAGAGAAGCAGCATAGGGACAATATTTCCTGGAGATTGCTGATCACCGGAAAGCCTAAAAACTGCTTCACAGGTGACAGCTTGGAATTTCTACTTATATTCTACTCCCAGTGAGAGTAGGAGCAGAGTGCATTAATTCCTGACTGTTACTGGTTGGGCTTTGAGTGTCTGTGCTTGATGTTCCTGATTGGTCAGGTTGCTATTCAAGGCATTTAACAAGAAAAGGCTACAACAAACCTACAGACCCTTGCATCATCTGGGACAAGACTGTGGATCACCAAACAGGTTGTGGCCGGGTTCTCATCTTGGTATTGGTGCTAATGTTTTGTGTCTTGTGAGAGAAGAAGCAAAGGAGCATTGTATCCCAGCAGAGTGAAGCTGTGGTGAGACCAGCACTACTAGTATCCAGGCAGTAGCCACTCGCGTGACTCCCCCATTTTCATCATTCTTGACAAGCTAATCCCTTGTTTGCAGTAAGTACTGCTTGGTTTGTTTCTAACATCAGAACATCTGTATAAATACTCCATCCTTAAATTTTCAGGGTCTATGTATTAGTTTCCCCTCAGTTCTGGTGTCATTCAAAGGGGATCCAGTATCTGTCTGCCTGGAATGGCATGATCGACAGACCATGATGCTTTGCCAGAGATAGTCTGCACCTGTCACCCCTGGGATTCAGATTACTGGCTAAGGCTCTTGCCACCTCATATAGTGCCTTTTTTAGGCAAAGTTCAAAGGATAAAACCACCACCGTAACAGGTATAAGCATGCAAAGTCTGAAGATAATGCTACTCAATGCTAGAAGTCTAAACCTCAAAATCCACTCTCTCGAGGCACTCCTAAAAATGGAGAACATCAATTTCTGTGCAGTAACTGAGACCTGGTTCAAGGCTCCAGAGAGCACCTCTGCAATACCAGGCTACAACTCTTACCACACTTTACAGCCACCAAATCAGGACCGAAACACTAAAGGTGGAGGAGTGTCCATATTAACCAAGGATATTCACACCACCAAGCTAGTTGCCCAACACAATGTATATGAAATTCTCCAGGTGCAACTAACACTAGGTAAGACTGCAATCCATAGTGTAGCTTGCTAGAGATCCCCCACCATACTCCAAGATTCTCACTACACCTTTCTAAACATACTGGAAAATATTAAGATACAACCAATACAGAGTGATTTCAACTACCCTGCCATTAACTGGGAAAACTACTCATGTACTAACACCTTTGCCCAATGGTTCTTGGAATTTATAGATTCCAATGCCCTGGATTAACTAATCCATAGTCCCACCAGGGGCTCCAACATCCTAGACCTGGTCATTACCAACATGGAAAATTGATGCTCCACACCTATGGTCACCCCCTCGTTGGTCAGGTCTAACCAGAAGCTAATCACCCTTGACATCCACATCCCTCCCCCATTAAGGAAACCTCCATTAAAAAACCTTCTCCAAATCCAACTTCATACTACTCAAGTCAGAAGTGACAAACTTCATGACACCCATGCAGACAGGAACTGAAAGTTCGACTGCTGAGTCCTACACTAAGGCACTGTACAAGCACATCCACTCATGCATGAATAGTGCCATCTCAAATAGAACCAAGATACTCTCCTTCAAAAAAAGGAAGCCAATCTCGTGGTCCCCTGCCATAAACAAACTTTACAACAAAAGGAAGAATCTGTTGCAGAAAAGAGGAAAATCCCAGGATGCAAAAAACTCCCTTACCGGCCTCAGTAAGAAGCTGAGATCCCTCATAAAATCCTCCAAAGCTAGTTATGAAAGTAAAATTGTCAAAGATTCCAAAAACAACCACAAGGTATTCTATAGCTATGTCAAGAATCTAAATGGCAAAGCTCAGATCTGCTCTGTGCTACAACAGAATGGCATTAAATATACTGATCCCAAGGATATTGCCAATATCCTGGCAGATCGATTCAGTGCCAACTTCAACCCCCCTCTCACCCCCTAAAGGGCCCATCTCAATACCAAAAGATTGCCATATTCCAGTAATAATGGCCACACAGGTAAAAACCATACTCTCCAAAGCTAAGAATATAGCATCCATGGGACCAGATGACATCCCAGGCTGTGTACTACAAGAACTACAAAATTAACTGGCACCTCACCTAAGTGTCATGTTTAATTGTAGCCTCACCTCAGGCTTCATGCCCATTGACTGGCGCACAGCTATAGTTATCCCGCTCCATAAGGGGGGATCCACCTTGGATCCTGGGGACTACTGCCCCATCAGTCTGACGAGCCTGATCTGCAAGGCCATGGAACGTATTATCATGGAACTTATAAACAAAGAAATTGGCAACCTTCAAACACTGGAGCCCACCCAGTTTGGGTTCATGAAGGGCCGATCCTGTCTCCTGAACCTGATTGACTTCTTCAAATCAGTCTCCAGAGCTCTGGACGAGGGTAAGGCGGTCCACACAGCCTATCTGGACCTTGACAAGGCCTTCTACACCATCCCCCACTCTGGAATTATAGATAAACTTACTAAGCTGGGCATTAATCCCTACATCACTCTATGGGTTGCTAACTGGCTTACTGACAGAACCCACACTGTAAAAGTAGCCGACTCCAAATCCAGCTCCAGACAAGTGACAAGTGGAGTACCTCAGGGTTCAGTCCTGGCACTGCTCTTGTTTGGCATCTACTTCTCTGAAGTACAGGCCAACACTAAGGGACTTTGGCTAACAAAGTTTGCAGATGACTGCAAACTGGGAGCCATTATTGAATCCCCAAATGATGTGGCTATTCTACAAAAGGGCCTTACAGAAACAGATGCTTGGTGCCAGAGCCATGGGCTCAAGCTCAATGCCAAGAAATGTATAGTTATTCCCTTTGGCAAAAAACATGTACCCATGAATTATCATATAGGTGACAGTACACTAAACACTGAAAGTGAGATAAGAGACTTAGGAACACAGGTGGACAGTGGTCTCACCTTCGATAACCACATCACCACAACAGTCAGGAAATCCTTCTATGTGGCACACCTCATCACTAAGGGCTTTTCATCCAGAAAAAAGGAGGTCATTGTCCCACTATACTCATCCCTCATTAGACCCATTATAGAATACAATGCCCCGTTTGGTATGTACCTCTCAAGACATCTGCAATAACTGGAAAGGCCTCAGACGTACCTCACTAAATGAATCACAGGTCTAAAGCAGATGCCCTATGCTGACCGTCTAAAAAAACTCCAGCTATATTCTGTCACATATCGTCTATTCAGAGGTGATCTCTGCTTAACATATAAGACCATGTCAAACCCAGAGGTGATAGACATGCTATCCTTAAAGAAATTCCAGTCCCTCAGAGCCAAATGCTCCAGAGGTCTAAGCCTTGTCATTACAATGAACAAAACATGCTGGAGGGATGGGTTCTGACCCAGAGACTCCCCAGACTCTGGAACAGACTGCCCATACATGTCAAGCAGAGTGCCTCTTTGGCCCTTTTCAAAAGGAACATTGAAGATTGGATGGGTGATAGGAAATTCACCACGGGGATCATGTCAGTCGCCCTGCTAGGCAGGGCCCAGGGAAATAAACATTGTGGGAAGAAAGAGCCAGGGAGTTGTTATGGCTAGGCTTTTAAAGGCCCTAGGACCGTTAGCCTAGTACCAACCTGTGAACCTAAGTATTAGGCAGTGCCCTGTATAGACACAGACAACCTGAGTGGCATTTCCCTGTAAAAGCATACCTCTCAACTGTCCAGACTTTCACAGAATGTCCATATTTTTGCCTCATGCATTTGGTCTGTTCGTCATAAAATTTGTGATTTTCTGGATTTTTGTGGTAAATCAGTAAGGACTGAATTCACCAAGTAATGACAGACATTTGAGTTTCAGACTTCATATCCTTCAGAAAAATGCATGGTAACACAATACATTTTATAACAACTTCCTAAGTTTATAAGTGCAATACTTAAAATTTGTACCTATTTTTGTGGCTTTGTCCCACACCCTTATTATTTTTGGCTTTGTCTAGATTTTCTCTGCTAAGAGGTTGAGAGCTATGTGTAAAAGCACAACTGACATTTCACCAATACCTAGTTGCACATAGGACAACTAGTCTGCAGTGACCAGCACTGTCCCCAGAGCTGCAAGCCTGATACTCCTGACATTGCTTTATATTCTCACTCCAATTATCTAATCAATAAAAAGGGTCTGTTGCCATGGATATGAACTTTCCCAATATCTCTGTTACCAGCTTGGTGAATATGGGCAAACTGAGGTAATATAGAAATTTCCTCATGTTTACTGACAACCAGTTAATTTTCAAACAAACTGATATGGTATGTCAGAGATGTATTTACACAATGTCACTGGAGGCAAAGCTCTCATACAAAAGTAGTCCTAATGTCAATAAGGTTGTCAGTAGTACACACGATGCACCCATCACACAAAATTCCAAGCAGACATATAGACCCACTTATGCTGAAGCACTTAAATGTAACTTCCTAAACCCCAAAGACCTCCTAGATGAAGTACACATAACAAATATCCTCAGCAACCCTGAATGCACTCTTTCAAAACAACACCCTCTTCAACATAAACAGCCAAATCTCATGGAGCCTCTACTTCTAAGCCCATAAGGCAAGTCACTACACAACCCAACATTCTGGTCATTATAAACTCTATCATGAGACACACTGTTGTCCCTCTCACCAGGCTGAGTAAGGAAAAAGTTATGATGAGTTGCTTATCAGGGGCTAGGATCTGCCACATTATGTATGTACTCAGGTCATTGGACTACAAATACCAGTATGACTCAGTCATAGTCCATGTGGGTGTAAATTACCTGAGACGTAATCCCTAGATTATATGAAGAGAGACATCATTAATCTCTCAGAATATGTGTCCGAGGCTGCTTTGAGTCTAGCTTTAAGTAGCACTTTACCTTCTCCAAGGATGATGCCACAATATGAACAAAAGATGAATGACTTTAATAATTGGCTTAGTTTCTGGTGTTATTCTATGGGGGGGTGCAATACTTGTCAGCAGGGAAGGAGATGGGCAACAAACCATGCTGCTTTGTCAGGGATGGTCTGCATTTCGCCCCCTCTAGGCTTTCGAGTATTAGCAAAAACATTGTTGTCTTCCCCCATAGTGCCTTTTTCAGGCAATGCCAAACTGAAAGTACTTCCAACATAGCATAGCAAAACCAAGAAAATCTAAAGGTATTACTGCTCAATGCTAGGAGTCTAAACAAAAAACACCACTCCCTAGAAGCTCTCTTCACCCTAGAGAATGCTGACATCTGTGCAGTTAATGAGACATGGTTTAAATTCATAGAGAGCACACCGACAGTGTAAAGTTATAATGTCTTCCCTACATTTAGACCAGCTACTACACAGACAGTCTTGATTTACATTAAAAATAAATATACCTCAAGGCTGGTCAAAGAGGACAATGCACTTGAGCTACTCCATGTTCAAATTACTATAGGCAAAATCCAATACCACTTCCTTGCAAGCTATAGGTCCCCCTCTATGATCCAGGAAACCATACCATGTACTTAAACTTATTGGAAACACTCACCATCCCACCCAATATCATATTTATGGGTGACTTTAATTACCTCACTATTAACTGGAAATCCTATATGACATCAAATATACAGACACACAGATTCCTAGATTTTGTAAACACATACTCCCTGACTAGATTGTGAATACACTAACCAGGGGTGTAAACATATTGGATCTGATCCTCACTAATATGGGAGAGTGCTGCAAACCCCCTAGTGTAATGTCTTCCCTGGTAAGATCAGACCACAAAAAGTATCCTTTGAAGTAAAAATAAAACCTGGACCCCCAGCTAACCCGGGAATATTCAGGAACTACTCTAAGGCTGACTTCCTACTATTAACTCATAACCTGGCAAACTTTGAATCCCTGCTAAACCCTGAGAACACTTCTCCCTATGCAGAACTGTTCACAGAAACCCTGTACAAGCATGTTAATAGCTGCATAGAGGCAGCTGTACCCACCAGAAAGAAGTACAGAAATACTCAAAAAACAAGCTACCCTGGTGGAATCACAAAATCAATAGGCTGTATAACAGAAGAAAGAAAATCATGGCAAAAATTAGGAGGTGCAGCATCCAGCAGGATAAAAACACTCTGAAACAAAACAAACAACTTAGATGACAAATAAAGTCTACCAGAGACACATTTGAGGTAAATTTGGCATCCCAGGCCAAGGACAACCACAAGGCATTCTTTAGCTATGTCCACAACCTCAAAGGTAATACACAATTGTGTGCAGAGCTCACTGCAAATGGAGCCACCTATGCAGAGCCAGAACATATAGCAAGCCTCTCTCCTCCTCAACCTTTCCTCAGGAAATACCATCAAATATAACTCCCCATGCTATCATTAGGGAACAGGTCCTTAATTCTCTCTCTAAGGCCAAGAATATTGCATCAGTGGGGCCAGACAATATCCCAAGATACCTTCTAAATAGCATGAAACATGACTTATCAGGCCCTCTAAAACTGAATTTTAACCATAGCCTCCAAACAGGCTTCATGCCTCATGAATGGAGAACAGCAACAACTATCCCTTTACAAAAAGGTGGGCCATCTGCAGGCCCTGGAAACTACAGCCCCATAAGTCTCACTAGTAGTATGTGCAAAGCCAAGGAAATAATTACAATGGAAATGATCAATAGTGATATAGTAAACCTCAAGACACTGGACCCAATCCAGTTTGGTTTCATCAACGGCAGGTCATGTCTACTGAAACTGGTGGACTTCTTTGAGGAGGTCACCAAAGCAATGGATGAGGGCAGAATGGTTCACACTGCCTAGTTTGACCTGGCCAAGGCATTTGACACAATACCCCACACAGGCATTGTTGACAAACTCAAGAGGTTAGGTACAAACCCATACATCACCCTGTGGATAGCCACCTGGCTCACAGACAGGACACAGGAAGTTAAAATTAGGGAACCCATCTCTACAAAGAGGCCAGTCACAAGTGGAGTCCCTAGAAATCAGTCCTTGGACTGCTCCTTTTTGGCATTTACTTCTCTAAACAAACTGGTTTTAACAATTGGCTTAATTACTGGTGTCATTCTAAGGGGATCCAATGTCTGTCTGCTTGGGATGACATGCTTGACAAGCCACGCTGCTTCACAAGGGATGGCTTGCACCTGTCACCCCTGGGCTTCCGGATATTGGCCAAGGCTCTTGCCACCCCCATAGTGCCTTTCTTAGGCAAGGCTCAAATGACAAACCTACCTCCCTAGAAAACACAAGTGGAAAAAACTAAGGGTAATGCTGCTCAATGCCAGAAGTCTAGACCTCAGGATGCACGCCCTCGAAGCCCTCCTCAGTATGGAGAACATCGATGTCTGTGCAGTGACTGAAACCTGGTTCAAGGCTCCTGAGAGCACCCCAGCACTATCAGGTTTTACCTCATATCATGCTTTCTGGCCCCAAAACTTGGACCGAACCACAAAAGGAGAGGGAGTATCCATATTCATCAAAGATACCCACACCTCCAGGTTAGTGGCAACGCACGAAGCATCGGAGACCATCCAGGTGCAACTAACCATAGGCAAAACTGCCTTACAGTTTGTAGCATGCTACAGACCACCCTCTCAAACTCAGGAACCCCACACAGCCTTCCTGAAGACACTGGAGAGTATGAATGTCTCTCCAAATACCATCATATTGGGAGACTTCAACTACCCAAACATAGACTGGAAAGATTACTCAAGCCCCAACACCCTAGCCCAAAGGTTCCTAGAATTCATAAACTCAAATGCAATGGAACAACTAGTCACCATTCCCACAAGAGGAGACAATATACTAGACCTGATCATCACAAACATGGGGACAAAATGCTCCACACTGGAAGTATATCCCTCTTTGGTAAGATCAGACCATAAATTAATCTCACTGGAAATCCACATCCCGCCCCACCCCTGCACAAAAGACCACAGTGAAGAACTTCTCAAAAGCCAACTTCACACTTCTTAAGACTGAAGTGGTATCCTTCAAGGCCCCTGGGCCAGTGGAAACCACAACCCACACTGCTGAATCCTTTGCATATGCCTTCTACGGGCACCTTCAAGAATGCATGGATCATGCAATCCCAAATAAAACCAAGACCCATTCCCCAAAGGCAGGCCCAGTCTGGTGGACCCCAGCCATAAACAAACTTTACAACAGGAGGAGGAAGCTACTACATGACAGAGCAAAATCCCTAAAAGGGAAGGCATCTCTGATCAGTACTAGCAAAAAACTACGATCACTCATAAAATCATCCAAGGCCAACTTTGAGAGAAAAATCACAAAAGACAATCACAAGGCCTTCTTTAGCTATGTTAGAAACCTGGGTGGAAACTCCCAGATATGCTCAGAGTTAGTCCAAAATGACACAAAATACACTGAACCCACTGACATTGCCAACATTCTGGCAGACAGGTTCAGTGCAAATTTCTCCTCCCCCTCCCCCCCAAAAGGAGAAATAACTATCCCAGCAGAGTGTAGCCTCCCTAACATCTCAGATGCCCAGGTGAGAGCCGCCCTCTCTAAAGCTAAAAACACAGCATCAATGGGACCGGACGGTGTCCCGGCCTGTGTACTACATGGGCTCCAAGAGGAACTAAACCCACACATAAGGCTGCTGTTTAATCTTAGCCTTACTACAGGATACATACCCAAAGAGTGGCGTATGGCAACAGTGGTCCCACTTCACAAAGGCGGTGCTTCTATGGACCCTGGAAATTACCGCCCCATAAGCTTGACGAGCCTGGTCTGCAAAGCTATGGAGAGGATCATTATGGAACTCATAAACAAAGACATTGGGGACCTACAGACATTGGATCCTACCCAATTTGGCTTTGTCAAGGGCAGATCCTGCCTTTTGAACTTGGTCGACTTTTTGAAACAGTCACTAAGGCCATTGATGAGGGTAAGGCAGTTCACACAGCCTACCTTGACCTTGCAAAAGCCTTTGACACAATACCCCACTCAGGCATCATAGACAAACTCACCAGCTTAAATGTAAACCCATATGTCACAAGATGGGTTGCAAACTGGCTCAAGGACAGAACCCACAGGGTCAGAGTTGCTGGAGCTATGTCAGACTCTAAGCCAGTCACAAGCGGTGTCCCACAGGGCTCAGTCCTGGGACCCCTCTTGTTCGGCATTTATTTTTCTGAGGTACAGGCAAACATAGGAGGATTGTGGCTGACAAAGTTCGCAGATGACTGCAAACTGAGCGCCATAATTGATACTCCAGCGGACACAAACATCCTTCAGAGAGGCCTCATAGAAATGGATAATTGGTGCCAGAGCCATGGCCTTAAGTTGAACGCCAAAAAATGTATAGTCATACCCTTTGGGAAAAACAAGGTACCCACAAATTACCACATAGGTGGTAATCCATTAAGTACAGAAGAGGTAATCAGGGACCTAGGGACCCAGGTTGACAGTAACCTCTCATTTGACACTCACATTGCCAAAGTGGTTAGGAAGAGCTTCTATATTGCCCACCTTATCATGAAGGGTTTCATATCTAGATCAAGAGAGTTTCTTGTGCCCCTGTACTCTTCTCTTATCAGGCCAATGATTGAGTACAATGCCCCATTTGGGATGTATCTAACCCGACACCTGCAGCAGTTGGAAAGACCCCAAAAGTTCCTCACCAAGAGGATAAAGGGTCTTAAACATATGTCATATGCTGCCCGACTGAAAAAACTCCAGCTCTATTCAGTCGCATACCGCCTACTCAGAGGTGATCTGTGCCTGATGTACAAGGCCATGTCCAATCCGGAATTAATGGACATGCTCCACCTCAGAAAATCCAAATCCATCAGAGCCACGAGAGCAAGAGACTTAAACCTCAACACAGAAATAAATAGGATGTGCTGGAGGGACAGATTCATAACCCAGAGGCTCCCTACACTCTGGAACAGAATCCCAATCCATGTTAGGCAGAGCCCTCACTAACTCTATTCAAGAGAAATCTTGACGAGTGGATGGGAGATTGTAGGTTTACCCCGGGGGTCATCTCTGTGTCACTACTAGACAGAGGCACAGTAAACTAAACCCTAAAAGGGCGTAGTATTCTCATCCTAAGGGGTGGTGAAAGCCACACACACTCTGGCTAGGCTTATAAATGCCCTAGGGCAGATAGCCTAGTACGAACCTATGAACCTATGAACCTATAAAGTCAAGGCCAATGTCAATGGTCTCTGGCTGACTAAATTTTCAAATGATTGCAAATTAAGAACTGCCATTGAATCCCACACTGACACAAATGTTCTCCAGAAAGGGCTGACATAGACAAACAACTAGTGTCAGAGCCATGGACTAAAACTAAATGCCAAGAAATGAATAATAGTATCATTCGGGAAGTTATCCACCCCTGGCAACTATCATATTGACAACACATTCATTACAGTTGACCCAATAATCAGGATTTTGGGACATACATAAACAGTAATCTAGCCTTTGACCATCGTGTGTCTACAGTATTGAGGAAAACATTCTGTGTTGCACAACTTATAAACAAAGGTATGACATCTAGGTCCAAGAAAGTCATTGTTCCACTGCATTCATCATTCATCAGACCTATCATTAAGTACAGTGCCCTCCTTTGGTATGTACCTAACCAGGCATATCCAACAAATGGAATGTCCACAGAGGTTCCTCACTAAAAGAATACAAGGTGTAAGTAAAACATCCTATGCAGAATACCTCAAGGCCCTCTCCCTGTATTCTGTCTCCTTCAGGCTGTTGAGGGGATAGGTATGCCTGGCATACAGGGCATTGTCAGACCCCACTTTGATGGAACTCTGCATATCAGCAAAACAAACAGCATGAGAGTTACCTGTTCTAAAGACTTAATCCTTGCCTGTGATATAAATATGACTTGGGAAGGCAGGTATGTATCCCAGAGACTACCCCGTCTCTGGAACAGGCTCCCCACTGATGTGAAGCAGAGTTCCTTCTTCACCCAATTCAAGTGTAACTTGGACAATTTGATGGGGAACAATAAATTTATCCTTGGCTTTGCACCTATGTGTCTAATGGACAAAGGCAACCTGTAAATGGTTCGGCTCCCCAGGCCCTGCTTGTAAATGTTTCATCTCCCGAGCCCCTGCTTACAGATATCAAGGGTACCAGAACTTGCCAGAGATTTGGGATGCATGGCTAGGGTTAAAAAGGCCCTTGTGGTTGTTAGCCTAGTAACCACCTATGAACCTATAATTCCATACTCTGCATGGATATGTGCCTGGGAAATCAGATACCATCTGAGGTATGGGTGCTTATACCACAGACCATCATGACATCTGGGATGTTTTATATCTATAGACTGGAACATAATTACAATATCAGTGAAAATGGTGGGTACAAGTTGCAAATGCCTGTAGAGAAAGACATTGTATACAGTACCTTATACCGCACAGAAACACATGGCTAGCATGCCTGTCTAGTATGACTTAATAATTTCTGGCTTACTGTTCACTGTCATCTTGCAGAGTCTACTGAGATAACAGTACCCCAGTTCAGGGCCAGATATGCAACTGCAGTACACATTGCTTATAAGTGGTCATACAGCTGTAGCTGTATCACAGACAGTTGTCCAGGTCCAGAAGTCTGTCCTGTACTTGCCCTGTATTACAGGGTGACTTAGGGCATGCATTGTTGTTATGTCCTATACCTCCTCTGAAGTTGCATTCTTATCAGTGGCAATAACCCATGCAAGGGGAATCCAATATTACTGTCTGCTTTACACTGCTAATAATGTGGTTCAGTCTCAGAATCAATCATATATACTCTTTAACCTCCTATAAACTGTAAACTAAAATCACTATATGATTACTGAGAGATATGTCATTGATAAACTTTGGATTAGATTCCTGCTGTTGGTGTAAGTGACTTCTTCCAGTCTTATGGCCCATCTATAAAGTAGGTCTACATTGGAGTAAGTCTCTTCCACTGATAGCAAGTCTTTTGGAATCTGAACTTCTGTTTTTGCAGATTTCAGGCTTTATATCAAAGCTGTATTGCGATAATCTGATTATCATAATTTCCTCATACTCAACATACACTTTTTGCTCCTAAAAGTCTCCCACCTGTTTTGATTTTCACAAGTTAGAAACCTCAATATGTATTCCTATGCCAAATGCCAGAACATCATGCTTAGTCTTAAGCTTTTATGAATCAAGTCTAATATATATATAATTTGAGCAACATAGATTTAATTTTTTTCCCATAAACTTATGTTGATTTTTGACTATTTCTTAGTCTTTGTGAGTACATTTGCACATCTAATGACATTTTCAAATATTTACATTATTAAAAAATTACTTTTTCTGTCATTATATATGCTCAGGGCATCTCTTTTTCTACACATTGGAATGATAATTTCAGTTTTCCAACAAAAAGTGAAAATATGCCTATAGACACTGGAAAATTAGATATGAATTAATGAATATATGAAATATACAAGATATTAACCAATTAATGTTCACACATTGTCTTCTAGTAGTCTGAGAAAATATGCTTCAACAATGTTAATCCCTTCTTCATATGTAAATTGTACAATGTAAACATGGGACACACTTTTGTTTCATTTAAACTGAATCATCATTTAAGCAATATTTCATCATTTTAATTAATGCTTTAATTTCATGTTTTTAATTTTTGCATCTGAATTTATTAAGTTTTACAAAAACCTTTCAGAATTGACATGATAGCTCTTATCTTGGATTACCAAACCTGCATTTCCTGCCATTGTTTCTGTTTTTTCAGAGGTCTATATCTTTTGACTTGCCTTCCCTGTTCATTATTTCCAAAAATATTTGAATGTGTTATAATGTTAAAATGTCAAAGATAATATTTGACAGTGTGAATATTGGCTCTGGATGATGGTAACTGTTGATGTGACACCTTGATCCCTGTACAAAATGGGGCTGATGCAGATGCTCATCTATGTATATAGACAAGTAGATAGATATAAGGGTTCACTACATATGACCGAAAGTTCATATGACCGAAGCCCATTTGACTGAGACCAAATGACCGAAAGTTCATTTGACCGAAAACCCATATGACCGAAAAACAGCACTGCCAGATATATGTCCTGTTCCACATAATTTTAGTTTATGCACTATTATATACATGTGTATCCATTAAAAATACATTAAAACATACAACATCAGGAAAAACTGGTTGCAAAATGTGGGGGGCTGTGCCTCCCACACCCCCCCTAACTTTATATTCTCACTCCAGAATCGCACTACAGTGGGGAACAGGGCATATATCTGCCAGTGCTGTTTTTCGGTCAAATGAGTTTTCGGTCATATGGGTTTTCGGTCAAATGAACTTTCGGTCATTTGGTCTCAGTCAAATGGACTTCGCTCATATGAACTTTCAGTCATATGTAGTGAACCCAGATACACACACACACACACACACACACACACACACACACACACACACACACACACACACACACACACACACACACTTTAGGAGGGCATAGCTGAGCCTTCTTTGGTGAGACACAAGGAGAAAGGCACTGATGGCTACTAGAATAATGGGTCTGTGAGCATCTCTTGCCTCATAGACAACAAATGATTCAGGAACATATTCACCCTGGCAGAAGAAATGGACCAATAGATTACAGGAAGTTGACAGTAGGCAGTAGCAGGAAATAAACAACAAAAAAGTTATTTTTCTAAAGTTTCTTCCTAACAGGAAACACTTGAGTCGAATGAATATGTAGCTCTCAGTAAGACCTTTGACCTCCCAAATTCTAAGGGAAAATTGTGTGTGTCTAAGAATGATTAAGGATATAGCCTGCAAAGGCAAACTAGTGATAGGAACGATTATTTACAAATTATGTCACTTATCCTGGTTGATGTCTCTTTACTCTTTTTGAGAAAAAACAAGGAACAAGTAATGAATCTTACGAATTATATTGCAAATAACATTTAACAGAATTGCAAAAGAACTGCATTTAAGGAAAAAAAATGCTTTGATTGAGGACTAAGATATTAATAATTCCAGGTAACATGAGGTACAGCCTTAAGGCGAAAAATCCTTTTATTGAAAAGCACTAAAATGGTACAGAAGGTACAGTGTCATCTTGCAGAAAACATGGAAAGATATGTTTTATTTTTGTTAATAGTCAGGAATCACACGTCTGCACAGGGAAGGCCATTGTTACGTGTGAGGTGTTGACAGTGGGGTTCAAGTACTGCACATAGAGAAACTGCATGGTTGGGCAAGCTGAATGTTTAAAATTAGAGAAATTAGAAAAAATAGAGAAATGTTAGCTGTTTACTAGACTGGTGATCACTTATCCAGACAGGTACTGACCATTCACTGCTAGGGTATTGCTACAGGATTGTTCCTTCCTATTTGTGATCTTTCTCCAGCGGGAATGGCTCCAGAGAATCTAATCTTAATGAAATATAAGATCTTTCTAAAAACTGGATATGTTCCCAGAGATGCTAGAAAACATTATTCGGTTTGGTAATAGCAATAAAACACAGACTCCACTGCATGCTATGGTAAATAATTATTATATATTTAATACCTCTGTGACACTTTTTTTCTGCTTTATTAAAGGTACATCTTATAGTCTTTTATACTTTCAGTATCATAGTAATGAAAGGTTTCATCTAAAATGGAAATCATAAACATTTCTATAAAAGGTGCAATTTATTTAGTGCTGTTATAAGCAACCGTTTCCCTGGAAAAAATCACTTTAATTTTGGCGGCATTTTACTTTCCTTTTCTTTTTAGATGGAGGACAAACTGACATACAGCACTTGTCTTCTGAAGAGATTTCACATACGGCCATACTGGAATAATGGATTTCATGAGTGTGTGCTGTGGAAAATGAGGCACAATATATTAGGTTTATAGGTTCATATTAGGTATTGTTGAGACTGCTTATTCTGTCTTTTTTTTTTTTGCCAGAATTGGATGAGGAGAAAGAAAATTGGGTGAAAATTTTGAAAAAGGAGGGGTGAAAAATCACAGAAATTCCCTGACTAGCTTGCCCCTTTCATCAAACATCTTTGCAGCAGAGGGGCTAAACACTAAATCTCTATTGAAGGGAGAATTTAAAGTCTCATTTCTAACATCATCTGGAATGTTCTGATAATGCAGCCATGCAAAACTCCTAAAACAGTAATAGTGGTCATACCCTGGACAAACATCAACAGAGTTACACACACATATACACACGCACACACACACACACACACACACACACACACACACACACACACACACACACACACACACACACACACACACACACACACACACACACACACACACACACACACACACACACACACACACACACACACACACATTGTAAACAATGAGTAGTGACCTGTGCAATAGAATAAATGAAGCTATTTAAAGCAGAGTTTTCCTCACAAGAAGAAATTGCAGATAAAATATTCCTCATGCTTTCACAATGTCAGAACAAACTTTAATATATGAGCCTGACACTTCAAAATCCTGAAAATCAAAGCCGAAGAACTATATACTTTTCCCCCATATCTATCAATAATTTTCCCATCCTTACTAGAAAGAGTAGGACTGGAATTAGCTAAGTGTTTAGCAGCAGTGAGATCAACTGAAGCTATAGCTGCTGGGTCAGGTTTGGGAACAGTGTACAAAAATTATAAGACTGAGGAACTTTACACATTTGATCTGCCTTTTGAAGTGCATTCCACAGTGGTGCAGCGGTAATGTTGTTGCCTCACAACAAGAGGTTCTCCTGTTCGATTCTCGGCTTGGGTTGGGAGTGCCTTCTGTGTGGAGTCTGCATGTCCTCCCCGCAGTTGAGTAGGTGTTCGAAAGACATGCGTTGAATGGGTGTGCCTTTGTTGAAGGTTGGTCATCGGGCTGGCAACTCAACACCATAAAAAACAAATGCCGGTCATTAGCAGACCGAAGTTCCACTGTGGCGACCCCTAACTGGGAAAGACAACCAACAACAACATCTGCCTTTTGAAGTGCAGCTAGCTGGGTTGCAGGAAAATTGCTGGCAGCAACACACATACATCCTCTGAAACAGGAGTAATGGGTGTGGGTTCTGGAAAATTCTTCTATAGCAACTCATAGTATTTTCTGAGAGACTGATAAACCTCAGTGTTGTCCCACTGAAAACACTGGCACATTCTAGCAATAGTCTCAGAGACAGAGAAACTCCCACAGGGAGAATTAGAAACTGAACTCTTCTCTGAGCCTGAATCAGAAATCTGTGGGAAAAAAAACTCTCTCTTCCTGCAACTTCCTGTTCAGATTCAGAATATTGATTCTCTTCAGGAAATGAGGCATCCCTCTTTTCTTTTACCATAAACTACTCTACAAGAATGATCAATAGCCTGAATTAACCTCTGAACCAGACACAGTAAGCTACTCCTATCCAAAGAAAATTGAAGAGGAGTAGAAACATGTTTGGTTTTCTGTTCTTTGTTAAGAGGAAAAATGGGGCCATCTGTGTTACTAATGGCAGCAGCAGCTTCCCCAGGGAGGGGCACAGCATTCTGACACAGCAGGGAAACTTTCCCTGTTCCCCCTCCAGGATCAAAACAAGTGGCTCTTCCTTGCCCACTATGGGAACCCAAACAACTGCATAGGATATGACTAACTCCCAGTTCATAGTGGCTGTAGGTGCTACACCAGAGATATCTGGGATAAAAGATGAGTGGTCTGAAGTACAACAAATGGCCACAGCAGAATCACCCATCTGTGGCTGAAGCAAACTGCTAGCCTGCTGTGGTGGCAAAGGCTGTCTGATTATTATTTTTTTTTTTTTTGTGGCTGGAAGAAGGACCAAGAGTGGGACAGGAAGTCTGTTTCATCATCTAGCCGAAAACGTTGACCTTTTCCCAAGGAAGACAAGCAGCAATTGTTGGTAAACACTACCAGTCTACAAACATTACATTTTGTTATAGAAAAACACAGTAAAAAGCTCTTTAAAACACCATGCCAGCCCCACAAAAGTAAAATAAACATAATTTCTCCACAAAAAATGTTTCAATTACTTTCAAATACTTTTAAACTGACAGGAGAAACTAGCACTCCATTTAAAAAGTAGAAAAAACAAAGAAACTAGTGGTCTTAAAACTGTTGATGAGCTCAGTTTCCAAAAATCATGAAACCCAGACAGTGTTCCAAAACAACAAGCCTTTATTTGTCACAGACAAGTGATCCTCAGTAACAAAAAAAACAGAAATATTTTAACAATGTTAAAAAGCATGTTACAGTTTTGATACAGTCCATGAAAACATGACACTCCTAGCTTTAGAATACTTTTTCTAAACAGGAATGTTATAAAACATAAACAAAATGAAGGAAATTGAAAGTTTTTTCCCCCAAAGGGAACATATCTAACCAGAAAAGGAAAGCAGAAGCTGACTGCCGATCCTTGAAAACCTCAGAAGAACGTACTCTTTAAAAGCAATAACGTTCTGAAGGCTTCACACCCAAACCTGCACTTTAGTCCGCTCAGTTTGAGCTGCCTGACAGCTTGTGCATGTGAAAGGTGTCCTAAAGCTTTGGAAACTGGCTGGCTGGCTGTTGTGTGATATAACCCATATAGCTAAAACTACTGCAGCATTGATCAATATGATGAATATCAGTTAACTCTGCACCAGTCCTGAGGTGACACAAATTTCTTAGAACTGTATGCTTGCAGATAATTTGTCATTTTCAGTTTTCCATTTTCTATGTAATAACAAATCAAGTACTTAAAATGAATAGCTGATGCTTTGTGCTTTTCAAAAGATGGAACTACTGCCAAGGATTATGACCATGGACTGTTAGTGAGAGCCTATGATTTGATGTCCTCAGCCTTCATTTGCCTATGATGAACGATCTCCTGGACTACATGCCCAGTAATTAACTATGAACAGAATAAAGTGAATGGTAAATAGAGGGGGCAGGATGGCAAGCTTAATTCACACTGTGGATACATAATGGTCAATGTGACAAGTGAAGAAAGGTTAGTCAAAGTGGAGACAAATTAAATAAAAAGTGATCACTTGGTCTCAGTGCACATGGATTGTGTATTGTTTGAATCAAAATACTAAAGATAATTTTTATCACTCCATAAGTAGTAGAAGTGACACCACTGTTGCATTGTGAATATAGGGAATTATCCTGGGACTCATTGGCCCATGGCAAGGAAACAAATTCTGGGTGGTGTGCCAGTCCATTGCTGGTTGCAGACATACTTTCTCTTACCCACAGCACATACAATTCAGAGGATCAGTAAATTACCAAAGGCAGATATGAAATTAACCAGGATCACCCAAGGAAATACACAAGAACATATGGAGGATATACAAACTCTGCACAGAAGGCATCATAGCTGAGAACCAAATTAGAGAAGCAAATGCTATGAGGTAGGTGGGTAACTGGAGAATGAATGACTTTCAGTATGAGTAACAAGAATTACTACAGTAAATACCATTATGCAACTGTAAAGTGTTGCTGAAGACTTACAGAGCTGAAAAAGCTACCACAATGGGCAAATTAATTCTGTCACTGATACATGAAAACAAAATACAGCAAATTGATGTGTATGTAAGTGATGCAGGAATAAAAAGCTGACAGACTAGGATTTTTTTTATTAAAGACAATAAAATTAAAAATCAAAAAAGCAAAAGCTGAATTAAAACAAAAATGTTAGAACAAAATTTATTCAGGTCAAGCTAGTCCTTAACCTTTATTATCTGCAATATAAAGAGACAGAATACACTGAAAATGTTACTCTGCTGTCTAGTGTAAAGAAGAGCAAATGGTTTAACAAAAGAGAATCATTCTGGAAATTAATATTATTTCTGTAATGCACTTTTCCATAGTACTCACAGAATGCATTACAGGTAAAAATGCTAAACAATATCTTTCTTTTTGTATGCATCTGTGTGAGACATGTTGGCATATGACATAATAAGGAAGATATTATCATCATGTTTTCAAATGGCAAGAGGAAGCATTTCAGGAGTGACTGTAATGCACTTTCCTAATACAATGCATGCATACTGGCTGGCTGAGGGGGTTATTTCTCTGCTCAGTTTTATTTTTTAATAAATGCATTTAGTATGCTTAGTCATGTCTCAATTAAGTAGCAGTAAGTGTAGAAGTGTGCGTTATTGCCACCATGAGAACAGTAATGTCTATGACACAGCCACGGTACATACTTACGCTGTAGACTGTAGCTGCTTAGTTCAGTTGACTAGACCAGGATAGCTCTTTTAATGCTGTCAACATTTATATACAGTTCTATATTCAGTTCCCAGAACAGAAGAGACAACAACATAAGCAGCAATAATTTAAAAACTGTCTAGCTTCTTGATAGTATTTGTGTACTCATAGCATTGCGATTATTTCTGCATGTTTATTTTCCTTCTTTTCTTAGTACGCCTACTTTCCTTCCTTCTGCTTTCTGTTAGCGAGATGCTGAGATTATAAACTGAACCAAGACACCATAAACTAGGAGGAGGGGATAGTAAAGGGCTCAGCAATGAATGCCATTCTGTTTATTAATTTGTTAATATTTTATATCGAACCCATTTGTACATTCTCTTTAGTCTTTAGTATAAAGTCCTCATGGGCAAAGAAGCATACAAACATGCACACAGCATTTTATATAAGGAATCTATTTGTACATTGTCTTTAGTTCTCTGTCCATTGTGACTCTTTTTCAAAATACTTATAAAAAGGAATAAAAAGCTTCACACCGTTCCAAAGTAATCAGAGCAGATCTGCTTATCTGGACCATTGTCATGTTTTGGTTTGTATTTCAAATGGGTCAGATTACGTAGCGTTCATTCTATCAAAACTTAGATGTGAGTACTTAATCGTTTTCTATCACCTTTACTGGGCCTTTTGCGGTGGGTATAACACTAGTTACAGGCATACTGTACCCTGGTGTGAATTTTTTTTCCAAGTATCAAAGTATCACAGGCAAAGAAACATGCCTTGCTTCCCCAACTTATAGTATTACTGGACCAAGGCGGGGAGGGGGTGCATTCCCAACAATTCCATTTCACCCCAAAACAACATGGTAAGCTACATGTATGCAAAATTTTAAATTCAGTTATAGCTGGTGTCACTTACTATGCAGAGCAACCAAGAAAACTGACCAGGAAAAGGAAGACAGAGGGCAGGAAAGAAACAGCAAGAGCAAAGGGCCTCCTCAATGCTTAGACAGTATGGTAAGTAGTTGCATATATTTATTACACCTGACTTTGTGGGACACCTTACAATGACTATATACTTAGGTCTGAATAATAGTGTTTTGTTTATTTTGTATGAGCTAAATAGTTTCATTTTTGGTATTTTTCAGTATGGATTTAATTGTCATTTTGAAGGGGTTGTCAGCAGACAAAGAAGATATTCAAGTTTTTGGGATGGGGAACATACATAATACAAGTGTTCAGACTGAATGCAGTCCAGATTCAGCTTGCCTCTTTATGTTTGACCAGCTTAGCAAACACATGAAAAATCTTAGATCATGTGTTTGGCATGTAAGGCTTTTCAATGCTTATTTGGAAAAAGAAATTACCCCTAGGGGTTTGAGAATTCATATTAAACCTTCAGTTGGCTAACCGGATGACATATTATTGTCTTCTTGGGCTGAAATTCAGTAAAACACATCTCTACAGTTTGTTAAAACTCTGCATGAGTTTTATGAATGTAGAATAGATACATATATACCTGAGGTTACTCGTATTTGTGAAAAGGCCAAATCTTTTGAAGGTTCATCTATTTATAAACAATGTTTTGATAAACTAAGGGAAGAGTTGCTCCATTCTGAACAAAATTTAAAAGAAAGGAAAATTCGTAAGTTTAACAGGGATTCAAGGGACTATCAACTGGGTAAGCCCTTTGAATATATGAAAAGTGGTAAAAATGTTAGGTTTGCCCAGAAGGAGTCTTTGCCAATGGGTCAAAAAAGAAATAAATCCATCTTGAAAATGTCTATCAGTGGCACTTGTGGTGACGATTCATCCTCTTATACTGACACAGAAATTGATAGACAGCAGACGTCACCAGCTAGCAAGAAGTCTTATAATGTGGAATAAGATAGTTCATCATATAATTCTGATTAAGTCCCATTGTCTATAACAAAAGGAGGAGGGGGGCAGGAAACATAAGTCCAAAAGCAAGCATAGATGGCTCTTTGGAAGCAATGTTAAATATTCTGAAACCCAGGTAACTCCCACTAATAATATTATCAATATCTTCTCAGCTGTTCTGTCTGAATCTGAGTATGTGTTACTAAATAAAGGTCTAAATTTCATTCCAGGGTTTTTTGTTTCGGAAGATATGTTTGTTGAAGATTTGTATGTGTTTTGTAGATTGCTTAACCTTAAATTATATTTTCAGGGTATTGAATGTGTTAATGAATATAATGAAAGTAATAGCTTGAGGTTTAACAAGTCAACCTTAGTTCCTCCCATGAATAAAAATGTGGAGGTATTTCAAAAGTGTATATTAAAAGAATTACATTTTGGTTTGAATCATCAAAAACACATTTCTCCTTCAAATTTATCTATAGGGGAGGTGGATGCCTTGACACGGTTAAAGAACAATAAGAATATTGTTATTATTCAAGCAGGTAAAGGTGGAGCAGCGGTTGTAAAGGACAAAGCTTTATATGTTGAAGAAGCTAACAGTCAGTTGCAAGATGTGAGATTTTATGCTTGCATGCCCTATGATCCTAGAGTGGAATTTAAAAAAGAAAAAAAGAAATAGATGCATTTTTGGAATCTGCAGTTAGTGAAGGTATTATATAGATAAATGTATGATGTTTCATTTGAAGGTTAAGGATCCATCATCACAATATTTCTATCTTCTTCCAAAAATTCACAAAGATATCAAAAGACCCCCAGAAAGACACATAGTTTCTGGAAAAGGTTCTCTCACTGAACCTTTGTCTGCCTACCTTACTATGTACCTTAAGCCTTTATTATCTGGAGTTAGAGCCAGGATACAGGACACAACAGAATTTTTGAATATTGTTTCTGTTACCCAATTGGAACCCAGCTGGTTGTTATGTACATTGGACGTTACGTCCCTTTACACTAGTATCCCACACTGGGTAGGTTTATGTGCCCTGGAATATTGGCTTAATAGAATGTCCTTATATAGTCCAGGTTTGAATACATTTCTTGTATGTTTGGCAGAGCATGTGTTGTCTAAAAATGTATTTTACTTTAACACCAAATGTTACATGCAGTTGAAAGGTACAGCTATGGGTGCATCCTTTGCACCCATATATGCTGACCTTTTCATGGGTTATCTCAAGCAGTTCATCATATATGATAATCATAATATTTTTCTTGGGGAAATAGATATTTGGTGCAGGTTTTTAGATGACTGCTGGATGGTGTGGAAGTCAGACGCTGTCCAGTATTTTAATGAAAATAAATGGGGTATAATGTTTACCATTAATTATGATGTTTCCTCCATTTCTTTTTTGGATGTGACTATATCTAAACAACGTGATGGTACCTTGTCTAGCTCATTGTATAGAAAACCCCATCATTCAAATACGTTACTACATGCCTCCAGTTGTCATCCAAAACATATTATGGCCAATATCCCGAACTCACAATTTATGCGAATACATAGAATCGGCTCGAATACTGAAGATTATATACATTTTGATAAAGATTTAGTAAACTGCTTAAGGAAATGTGGATATTCTTTGTCTAAGGTTAGGCAGACCAGTAGGGAGGTTCAACTACTCTCCAGAAATGACCTTCTTAAATATAAGAATCATCAACCTCAGATGGACAGTAAAATTAGGTTTATTACTACCTATGGTAAGAACACTCATGAATTTCTAGATATAATGCAACAGCACTGGGATATGCCTTTGACTGATGATAGATTGTGTGATTTATTAGAGAATAGATGTACATTCTCTTTGTGTAAGGGTAAAACTTTGGAGAGTTATTTTAGTCATTATAAACATCTTGTGCCTATGGAACGCTTTGTACAAGCTACACTGGATGGCACACAAGTGGTGGGGTGCCACCCTTGTGGCCATTGTTCCTTCTGCAAATATATTTGTCAGACCAAAGAGTTTTCAAGTAAAAATACCTCTAAGGTTTTCTCTATTAATGTGTTTGGTAATTGTAACAGTGATTATTCTATTTATCTTGTAGCCTATTCATGTTCAGCTTTTTATGTTGTCCAAACCTCCAGACCCCTAAAACTTCACATTTCAGAACATCTCAGCAACATTAGAAATAAATATTCAGCAAATGCTTTATATAAACATACTATTATTCATAAAACAGCAACTTTCAAATTCATTGTTATTGACAGAATTTTGGAACATAGATCCCTTAAAACAGGTTGGCATAAATTGTTAAATAGAAAGGAAAAATCCTGGATTGTGAAACTAGGTGGATTATTTCCACCTGGTCTTAATGAACATTTATAATAATTGTTTAATTTATGATCAATTATTCCATTATGTTTGGTATATAATGTGGTGCTCATACTGATTGTGCTTCACATTGAAAAAGACCATTGGGCCGAAACTGGTCTATTTTTTGTGTCTATACACATTAAATATTTATGCTCCAGTTGTGTGCTGGCTTTTTGTTGTTGTGAGTATTGGTTTTTGAGCCTGTGCACCTGCCATACTTGCAGAGGTCTGGGTTGTGGCAGTTTTTTTTAAATATGCCTTTTAAATTCACAGTTCGGTTGCATACATCAGTATGTTGTTTCTGGAAGTCTTAAACAGTATTTAAATGGATAGCATGACCAACAGACTGCAGCAGGAATCAGCCTAATTATGAAATCCATTGTGATTTTGACAATATGTAAGATAAATGTTTATCAAGGTTATACATTTAAAAAGTCTTTATAAAGTAACACTTATCTATTTACTTATTTATTTATCAATTTATTTTCCCTTAGTCATACTAACATGCACACAGAATTTTTCTTTCTTTTATCTTTAACACATATATCTGATCTATTTATTTTTACTTTATTTATCCTTTGTTTCCCTGGTTAGTCCCTCTAGGCTAGTAGCCTGTATTCATGGGAGACCTGAGGTGATGTTTATATTATTAAGGCAACTTTGGCCAGGGTAACATGAAACTTATCTCTCTCCTACTTTTTTTGATAAGTGCCATGGGATCAATTACCTTAAAAGGTGTTAAGAAGAAAGCCACATATCCTTTCTCTGAATCCACAGGTTAATGCTCAGTGGGAAAAATAATAAGTGCATTAAAACAAAATAGAATAAGAAAGCTCACCTCACTTCAATGGAGTTTGCCTGAGTTACAAAACCATCATGCTTAATACTAGATATAAATGTATCAGGTATAACACTGATATTCTGATTAACTTCCGTAGATACTTCCCTTACCCAAAAATGAAGATAGCATTATTCCACAAATTAGTTTATGATCATTGGTACTCATATTGAAATAACATGTCCTTGTTTAATAGGTACATTATTCTCCATTTAAAATTTAGAAATACCAATTGCATCATTCGTTGCTTGTATTTTTTATGTTGACATCTTCTACTTATTCACTGATTTGGTTTCTAACCACATAAGTTAGAAAGTCTAAAAAGGCCTCTACAGTAATGATTAGGTCATAAGGCACAGTAGTACGTTTAGTGCATATGTATACTATGAGGAGATCACCTTTCACTGGCTAATGAGTTACCTGCTCCCTCCATCCTCTGGCTCTATCTATGATTGACACTTCATTATTTTAACAGTCAACATGTTCTAAATAAAATGATATATATGCATTTACTAAGTTAGTATGAAAAAAGCCTTTTGGTAAGGATGAAAATACTGTTTAAAGACGCTAGTAAACTTTACTACCATTAGTGTCACTTCCATATTTTATTTGTGTTTATAAATATAAAATATACACATGCATGTGTGTGTGCGTGTGTGTGTGTGTGTGTGTGTGTGTGTGTGTGTGTGTGTGTGTGTGTGTGTGTGTGTATACATATACACACACACACACACACACACACACACACACACACACACACACACACACACACACACACACATCACACATATCATACATGCTCACACGGGCATGCGTGTCTGTGTGTTTGTGGGGGGGGGGGCAGTTGCGCACTGGGTACTTGAGCAAACATTCACACATTTTAGTCCATACAGTTAGACGTTTCCTTTATTTAGACCCCAGAATGTTACAATTACAGGTAAAAAATAGTTGCAAAGCATTTTTATTTCTTTGTAAACTAGCAGTGTGATTATGTCTAAGGAATGAAGTGGAGAAAGATGACAATGGTGACAACAAATGCTATAGAAATCACTTCAGGAGTATCTCATGCATCAAAATATTCCTGTTAAAGTGTGATTTTAGTTCTCCATTTCCTGTGGATTTATTCACACATGTTGTATTCCTGAAATAATCTATGAGCACCTCTAACACATTAAAGTGATGATGTATATGAATGCTGTGCAGAGAAGAGATTGTATGATTGAATTATAACACACCCCTGCATGCTCTAACTTGAAGGCAAGTGATTTTTCTGTTTGTAGACATATTAATGACTCCATTTAGTTATAATTGTACAACTGGTTCTATCAAATGAGCTTAGTGGCATCTCTCCTCCCATACATAACACAACTACATTACTGTACAAACGTTTTCATCACTTCTTCCAAACTCTTACGAAGGCAAGCTTTATTGAATAGGGCACAACAATATAATATCTAATACCATTTACAGCTAAAATCTTTATAGGTGGAAAATGATTTTGGCCTGGGATTTTATTTAATTGTTTTTGGTTCTTTTAATCCCCTAAGAACCACCAAGAGGACAAACATGGAATGGCATATGAAATGTACATATGTGCAATGGTATATGGCATCACAGAGATGCAGGTTTCAATACATGGAGCACAAAAGTGCCTCACTACTAATGGATTGACAAGTACGAGAATATGCAATGCTTTCTTAAAATTATTATTTGCCAGGCATTTTTTCCCTATTTTATAGTCATTGTCTTATTCAGCCAATACAAATGTCAACAGTTTGTTTTAACAGTATGACTGTCGCTGATTGTTTTACAGTATGTTCCTTTTATGGGTTACTGCTGTAGTCCTCAAGAGTACTAACACCCTTAAACAAAAATTTGTTAGTGTCAGATATTGGACTGCATGGGTCTTTAACTCCAACAACAGTGATTAAGGATATGTAATGAATAAAGCATGAATACAGTGATACTTATATTTTGTTCTTTATTGTACTCTTATAAATGCAACAATGTCTATATTGACATGCCTGTTCTATTCATTGTATTTGACTAAATAATCCAGGTTGTTATTGAAAAGGGTCCAAGGGCCAGTTCACCTAACTCTTTAACAAGAGAAACTATACAAAAATAAATATAATAAGATACCACATGCTAACTACAGACATTAAAAGGTAGTTGGCAAGCATAAATTCAAATTAAAGCATTAAGCTTTTAATGCACTCAAGATATTATATTTTCAAGTTTTATGGCTGAAAGGCAACATATTTTTCCTGCATTGATCCAATTGTTCACATCTGTTAGAAGGTAAGTATTATGTAGAAAAATAGTGTTTTAATAATTCCATATAAAAAAATCATCCATCCAACAACAGCAGCACTTGATACAGGTCAGATAAGATTTACTAAGTATGATTACAGCTTATATTTCCATCCTCTACATCTTATACTGTCAATAACCACATAATGATTCTCATAAGCTCTAAATACTCAAAATTGCGGGTGCAGGCTCTCACCATCACAGCTGTGTACATATCTACACACACACACACACACACACACACACACACACACATATATATATATATATATATATATATATATATATATATATACACACACACACACACACACACACACACACACACACACACACACACACACACACACACACATATATATGTGGGTCTCCTTCTAAATACCGTAATTTCAGAATCCTGAAGACCAAAATACCAAGACGAGAATCATGAAACTTAAAACGCTGAACCTCATAAGTTTTCCTAAGGCAAGTAAACACTTTCACAACATGGGGAATTATGCCCTTTCTCTACTGTAGTGCAATCCCAGAGTTGGTATATATAGTTAGTGGGGTGTGGGGGGCCCTGGGAAACTTGCCTGGTTTGGCATTTTAAGCTTTGTGATTCTCGTCTCAGTATTTTGGTCATTGGGATTCTGAAATTACAGTATTTGGAAGTAGATGCTGTGAAGCTGCCAGCCCAGCTAGCTAGAATTTTGTAAACAATTCTATCTCATTGTAAATATTAATATGATCTATAGGCTTGTCTACAAATGTAAGTAACCTGTATGTTATGTGCTGAGTTTCAAAAATGTAACCACGGTGCACCCTGCTGGAAAAGAGCAGAAATGTACATGGACTATATGGCTGTGCAAATGAATGTTTTCATAGCAGAAATTGGGACATACAGTGTTAGCTTGCAAACTCTGAGAAAATAAGTAAAGAATTTTATGATTGCGTTTACCACAGCTAGAAGACAGAATGTCTACAGCTAGAGTTTCTTTCTATTGTCTTTAGACTGAGATAATTACTAGGTTTCACATGTAAAGTGTTTGTATATTGCTCTGTGGCTTCCTAGCAGCTGTACATCTGAGAGATAAGTATTTTTCACAGGCACATATTACATTTTAAGTTCCTGTTAGCCTGGGAACTAAGGCAGAGGTGACAAGAATGATATAATCTGAGATGACCCAGCAGAAATGTTTGATAGTAATTTAATAACTATCTCAGAGAGAAAGTCAGTGCATTTTGTATTTTGTCTTGGACCTGTAAACATCTATTTGGCACTTGTATTTGCTTGTATCTGTAAGTAAGACTTAGATTATAGTATTTCACTTAGAAATAGATAGGAATATAGTATGATCAGTCTAGATGTTTTCTATATTTATGTGAGACTGTCCTGCAATGTTGTTTTAAAATATTTTTTGTGATTTTGAACTCTGCTGTCACTGTATTGAGTTATTGAGTATTGTCTTATGCTTTTATTACTTATTATTAAATATATTTAAACCTTTTAATTGTGGCTGGTTTTGTTTAGAGATATTTAAGCTCTTAGATTACTTGCATGTATTTGGTAACACTGTACAGGCTGCTCTTAAATAGCCTTCAAGTCTTGGACACACTTACCATTTGGATAACAGTAACATTACACAGTGGAATTGGTCACCCTTTGTAAGGGCCTTATAGTAGCTGATAAGTAGTGGTTGGTGGCAGTGATTTCTACCTTATAGTCTGGGCAGAAGGGGGCATAGTTAGTGAACCTGTGTGTGTGTGTGTGTGTGTGTGTGTGTGTGTGTGTGTGTGTGTGTGTGTGTGTGTGTGAGATCTACTTGGACAGGGACATGAAGCACTGGTTAGATAGAGAGGGTGCTGGAGGTTTTGTCTTGACCACTTGGCTGAGATCTTAACCCTATAGGTGTGCCAGTGGAGTAGTCTTATTGGGGATCTGGAGAAAGAGGGAGAAACCAGCCCCAGACTGACTGTGATCTCTGTGTGCTGTTAAGGGAAATTGTACTTCACTGTGTGTATACTTGTCATCCTCCCAATGTGCACATCCCTCACTGGTGTTAGTGGTGAGGATTGAGGCTCCTTGATTACTGGGCCAGTACAGGGGCGTCACAGATGCATATACATAGATAGATATACAAACATATACACACTCTTTAAAATGTATACCAAATCTGAGGTCATAAAAACTCAGTGAAAAGGGAAAAGATTGAAAAGAACTATGAGTTACCTTCACTATTTTTCAAATATCATACAGCAGATAATGTTCGAACAACTCAATATTTTTGTTGCCTTAATTTGATACACACTATCAAATAATCTTCCTATTAATACTTCGTGTGTCATTGTATCAGGTCTCCACAAATAGTAGGTTTCCTGGTTAGCTGAGCTCATAATATTTGTGAAGCTAAGGTAAAACAATAAGGCAATATTCACAACAGCACTTCAAATTTAGTACAATGTTTTATTTACTTGTACCTCTCCAGTGTGCTTTATACAACTGTTGGTTTATACATATGTTTTATGCTTTTCACTGTGTTTTGTTAGCTGCCTGTATTTAATACTATATAAAAAACTTTAATTTCTTGTTTCATATCTCTTGAGCTGAACCTGCAGTGGGACCAGTGGTTAACCCTAGTAAACAACAACAAAATGCATGTTGTCGTTGTCTTTTGGCTTTTCCCGGTTAGGGGTCACCACAGCGGAACTCCGGTTCACTAATGATTGGCAGTAGATTTTGATGAACGCCGAGGTGCCAGCTCGATGTTTAACCTTCAACAAAGGCACGCCCATTTACGTATGTCTTTCGAACGCCCACCCAACCACGGGGAGGACATGCAGACTCCACACAGAAGGCACTCCCCACACTCCAGCTGAGAATCGAACAGGAGAACCTCTTGCTCTGAGGCAACAAGGCTACCATTGCACCACTGCGGATGTCTATTTAAATTAAATGCATAACTACAAAAAATGTTATACTGCTTCCTACTGTATGACTGCATGGTTATATTTTATAGTGGCACATTAAAATGCATGACAATGCCATCTTAGTGAGTGACATCCCTCCATACATACAGACAGACATAGAGACATTATATACATAAATTTAGACATTTGACCTGCAGGAGTAGAGTCACCAATTTTTCTATTATTTCTGGTAAATTTATTAGAATACAGTTGAATGAGCAGAATGATGTAAGCTCAGGCTCATTTGTTTTTTTATTATAAGCTGATCAGTTCCTGTCTTGTCCAAAATGATTGTTATAATCATCCAGAATAAAGGAATATATTCCTATCTGGCTATTACTTTTCATGTCAAGCCTCAGAAAATAAATGAAAAAAGAATAATTCAATGGATGACTGAATGAATGACTGTAATGTAATTCACTAGGCTTTCTTGCAAGTACATCTAAATTTGTTTATTTGAAAATTAAGCTGCTTTTTATTAGCAGCTGATTTTTTTTCTTTTCACAAAAATAACTTGTCCATCCAATTGCAGCTTGCTAAGGTATAAGCAGTACATGAATACTTCACACAAGTCAAATCATCCTATATTTGTGCCAGTAAACAAGACAGTAAGACAATCCCAAGGGAGACAAATGGACTGCAAAGTTAGAATGTTTTAGTCTTGTATATTTAGTAACTTTCTGAGTATTGTTCTTGAAGAACGCAACAGTGTTTCTAGAAATACCATGTTAAAAGAGCATACTTTCCACTTGGAGAAGTGTTCAGTGCCTAGCTGTAGTAGGCATCAAAATTAATACCATACCATAGGAAGACATGTGAAAAGCTTTTCCAGCTGAAAAAATATATATTACTTGTCACCCATAAACCTTGTTTAACATAATGTTTTAATGGACTTAAAGATTATTTATTTGTTGACTGGCAATTGTTTAATGGGAAAGTCTGACTGACCAGTACCCTTTTTCAGTGGAGGTGCAGGGAGAAAAGCTCCATTTTACAGACAGCATGGACATCATTTGCATTGTTTCATCATTTACAGTCAGTTTCGTTCATGAGCAACAAGGTCCATTATTCAGACATCCCTGGCATTAGTTCCATCATTTACAAACAGTTTCAATTAAAAATAACAGTTACATGGGTTGTATATGAATAACATATTCTAAGATAAGGAATTAGAGCAGCGAAAATAAAAGGAAGAAGGAGAACAGGCACAAAGATGATAAAGGAGATGAGATAAGACAATACAGGAGGGGATAAGTGATAAAGTATATTACGTTTTGTGCAGCAGAGAGTTATGGAACACATTCATATAGCCATATTAGTACCAGTTTAACCAGGGGTAGTGCAGGTGCAGATCCATTTATCTATCAGGTATTGCTTTAATTTGCATTTAAAGTCTTTCAGGTTGCAGACTATTCTTGAGTGGAGTGGGATGGTATTCTGGCTATTAGCAATGCAGTGTGAATACAGGACGCATGCTTTGTACTTGTTAAGTTAATTATGGAGAGTAATGATTTGCCAGTGGAATGTAAAGGTCTCTTAGTGATGTAAGGCTGAATGATGGAGTGAAGAGATGGGATTTTTTTCAGGATTGTGCAGTAGTTTGAAGGCTGTCATTAATTATGAGTACAATAATGAATTATTTAGTTTGAGACAGTTTAGTTGTTTGATCTTTATTGTTGGTTGGTTGCTAATTTGGCTACACGAACTAAGTCCCAAAAATCCACAAGGTAGCAAAGGTAGAAGGATGTAGACCAAATAATCCAATAATTACTTCCACAGAATACTTTATTAGGTACGAAAAACAAATACGAACGTGAAATCCATCTAGTATTGTTAATGTATACCAAAAATTCATTAAGATCTTTCTTACTACCCCTCCATAGGACACAAATGTCATCTAAAAATCTTTGGTAATGTACAATATTGTTTACCCATGGGGGTGTGAAAACATACTTATTCTCCCAATAAAATAAAACAATATTGGCATACGACGAGGCACAAGGTGTGCCCATGGCAACCCCTTTTCTTTGCTTAAATATTTCCCCATTAAAATAAATAGCTTTTCTATATCTGATTAGTTTTACTTTTATTCTGCCTACATTGTATTAATAACTCTCTGTACCTAGATTGTCACTGCCAAATGTTGAATGTATATTTTGTTTGTTTTTTGTTCTTTTTTGGAGCTTTTCTCCCCAGGACTCCATTGAAAATGGGTTCTTTATTGGCCCAATGGACTATCCTGGTAAACCAACTGCAATAAATAAATAAATAAATAAATAAAATTGTTATGTAAAATGGTTTCCATGAATTCCACCAGAAGGTTAATGGTATTTGCACTAAAATCAGAATGTGTAATAAGTACTTCCTTAAACCATTCCAACCCGATGTCATGGGGAATGCTGGGAAACAACAACTACATCAATTGTAACCAAGAAGTCAGTTTCTTCATAAAACTCATTTTTAATATTTCCAAGGAACTCCCATGAGTCCTTACAAATATGCTTAATAGATATTAATAACTTCTTGAGAGATATGTCAATGAATTTTCCCAATGGTTCCGTGATACTACCCGCTCCTGCTGCTATGGGTCTAAACTTTAACGGATACAAGCCCTTATGAACTTTGGGAATACCAAAAATTACTGGGGTGAGGGGTTTGTTGACAAACAAATTTGGCTACTTTATTGTAACATTATTCTAGTTTGTCTGATAGAGAGGACCTGAGATTGGTTAGGACAGGAGAGGCATATAATAGTGTGGGCAGTAAGAAAGAAGTGTCTAAGTTTTGTTGAGCAGAGTCAATGCTGCTACCAGATGGTAGGTATAGACTTATGATGGATAAAGATTTGTGAGTATTCAGTTAGAGGAGTGAGATGAGAAGTTCATCATTGTTGAAAGTGAGTATAGTATGGTAAGTGAGGAGCTCTAAAACCTTCTGTAGAAAATAAAAACTCCATCTGGTATGTTTTGGTTCTGTCTAGTCTGAGTATATCATAACCTAGTAAGAGTATTTCTGTACCTTTGGTAATTGGCTTAGCCAGGTTTCTGTGGCTAGGCTTCCTACTGAAATGTCTGCACTTGAAATGCCAAGTGCCGACAAGCCAAAAAAAAGACCGAAATACAGTGAAAATCACTCTTCTTTAAATTTATTTTTGTGGGGGGAGCCCCCCCTGCACCCCCCCATGTGCTGACAAGCCCTCCACAACCCCTAAACCTATATATACCAAATCTGAGATCACTTTAATTGGAAGAAATGGGAATATTCTGAGAAATGGCTTCTTGGAATTCTTCTTCTTCTTCTGGCTTTTTCCCAGTTAGGGGTTGCCACAGCGGATCACCTGTCCACTCATGATTGGCAGTGGAGTTTTACGGTGTCGAGTTGCCAGCCCGGCACCCAACCTTCCACAGAAGGCTCACACTTGCACACACTCACACCTAGGGCCAATTAAGAGTGTCCAATCCACCTACAGCATGTCTTTGGGATGTGGGACGAAACCGGAGCACCCAGAGAAAACCCACACGACCACAGGGAGGACATGCAGACTCCACACAGAAGGCACCCCAGCTGAGAATCGAACCGGAGAACCTCTTGCTGTGAGGCAACAACGCTAACCGCTGTACCACTGTGGCCGCCCAAATGGCTTCTTGGAATTACTGTACATAATTAAGTCCATTCTGTCTCCTTATTACAGGACTTGCTCTAGCAGATGGACATTTCAAATGGTTACCCTGCAACTCTGAATAGATCAAGGGAACAGTATTTCAGGGTTGGTGACAGATGTAGGGATCACTGGCTCTGAATGGAAAGAAAAGAGAAAAACTCTGCTAACCTGAAATATTATACTGCATGAGTAAACTGGCTCAAATGTTATCACATTTGCCCTCATATTTTCTGCATTTTTTGGTGATATATTTTAACTACAGTTGTTGCAGTTTAACTCTTGTATAATATAACATTTGAATTTGATAAATGCTTTCCTTTCCTTTGGTCTTCCATAAAACACATTGTAAAACATCTAGGTAAACTCTCAACTTACTAATCAAGGGACAGACAGGGCTGCATCTTGCTTGTAAATATACTAGAAGCTAACATCCGTGCTACATCCAAAAACAGAATGTTGGACTTCCATTACACACATCACAGTTTGGGGTCTTGCTGTTAAATGTACATTAAGGTCTGTATTTCTTTAAATTAGGAGCCTGAACATTTACACAATGCCACTGATGTCTCTATTTACAAAAAAGGGAGTGTTTGAGGATCACTCTAATGTTCTGAAATATCAGCAAGGGAAAATGGTAAATTGGTTCTCAAAGGAAGAGAGCTTAGAAAGAGTATTTTTCCATTAGATGTGCAGACCCTTTCATCTTTGTTTTGTAAGCTATAGGAAACACAAAACCCGATTCTGCTACTTTTCTAACACTATTTCCTTAGAATTTGCATTTGCTTTATAGTGTACTTTGGTATAATTTTCAAACTTATTAACAATTGATTTCTCTAACTGCATTCTTTGAAAGGAAAGCGACATGAAAGACTAAGCCACCCTATGTTTATTGAGGTAAGTGTCAAGGTCTGCTCATCTACTAAGGACCTCTGAAAAATCCTAGCTACCAGTGATATACCATCTAAAATGAACTCTCCAAAATGGGAAGAACTTTAAAACATTTTAGCCAAAACATGTAACATTTCCCTCATATTTCAGTAATTTGCTATCATATTACTCTGGTACATAACAGAAGGTTATGACTGTGTCTCCAGCTGTAATCATTTGTATTATGCATTTGAGGTATGGGTATCAAGAAATTTACCTCAAGATTAAAGCCCAAGGGGTGAATTTTGGCTACTATGTCGAGAACACATAATAATGGCTTGTGAGTGGTGAAACCCGACCATACCACTTTGTAGTGCATGCAGGCTTATCTACTCAGTTACAAAAGAAAAAAAAAAGCAATGTGTTTTACTGGCTTTGAAAGCCAGTAAAATACTTAGTGAGTGCTGTCACACAGATAGCAAGTAAAGAAAGAGTCAGGGACAGTTGCCCTGATTTAAATAAGTTACATACAGACTAATGTCTGTAAACTTCCATGGACATAGGACAAAAGATTTAGGGACAAAGGAATGTCCCTTCCCTTATACCTGACTATCACAGTGCTTGGGGAATATGTATTACAGTTGGGTCTTGTGCTACAGTACCAAAAAAAAAAACAACATCAAAGCAAAATGATAACATAAGATCAAGCTAAATAATAGGAAAATTCAATACACACTATGGGGTGAATAACAGAAAGCATTCATGAGATTCACCAACTAGATGTTGCACAAGTAGAACCATTTGTTGGTATAGTGCGTAGCTCAAATATATATATATATATATATATATATATATATATATATATATATAGATGATAAACATAAGTTCTAACCAGTTTAGTATTATAATATTAGTTCAAAACATACATATAAATCTTAGTCAGTTACATAACTTTGACATCATTATTTCAGTATATATATATATATATATATATATATATATATATATATATATATATATATATATATATATATACACACACACATGCACAAATAGTTACATTTAAATGTTGCATGTGCTGCATTACATCAGTGCTCAGTATGTTGATGCATGCAGTTCTTCAACCATGTGTGTCTCTGTCTCTTTTGTTATAACAGTATAAGTGCATCTTTCTATTAGATACCCTAACAATATTATTGTTTTGCAGCACTGTGGGTGCTCTTTGTGAAATCACAGACAGGGAGTTAGGGGACTTACACTTTTTCCTCACTGTTGTGTGATCTTGGTGTAAAGTAATTGGGGTATGAGGTGCATTAGAGCTCACCCCCCCTGCAAAAAAACAGTATGCATCTGTCTACAAGGCCCATATCAGGTCTATCATTGAATACAATGCCCCCTTTGGCATGTATCTAACTAGACACTTGCAACAGTTGGAATGCCCACAAAAGGTTTCTCACTAGGAGAATTCAGGGCATGAATAACCTGTCCTACACTGATCACCTAAAGACTCTGTCTCTGTATTCAGTCTCCTACAGGCTGCTGAGAGTGGATCTTCGCTTGACTTACAGGGCTTCTTCAGACCCAGTGCTGATGGATCTGATGCATATGTGCAAAGGAAACAGCACCAGAAAAACTAGATCCAGGGATCTGACTTTCACTTGTGATATAAATAGAACATGCTGGAGAGACAGCTATGTGTTTCAAAGGATCCCCACAATATAGACTAGGTTCCCCATCCTTGTAAAACAGACTTCACCCCAGACCCTATTCAAACAAATCCTTGACAATTGGATGGTAAATTGTAAATTTACCAATGGTCTGGCACCCATGTCTCTTATGGACAGGGGCCATCAAAAAGAAAAGTATTATCCTAACTAATATTCCCCATACAAAGCCTTAGTTACCTTCCTACTAACATGCCACCTCATATAGATGCCCATGATACTCAGGACCCAAATGGTTTGGGGTATGCGAATAGGCTTGTAAGGGCCGTAGGGGTTATTAGCCTAGTAAAAGTCTATGAAATTCTTAATCTATACACACACACACACACACACACACACACACACACACACACACACACATATATATATATATATATATATATATATATATATATATATATAGAGAGAGAGAGAGAAAGAGACACATATAGTTATATAGACAGACAGACACCGAATTCTCTGTTATTTGTAGTATAGCACAGTTCTGAAGATGAGATAAAGGGCCAGACTCCAAAAGCATTGCTCTCATTGTAAGTCTGCCCTGATTGTGAAAGACTTGCTCTTAATGCAAGTGACTTACTTCAGGTGCAAGGCCTATCTATAAATATCTATAAACAGGCTTACACCAAGGGTCAGATTCCAAAGATCGTCTCTCATTATAACTGGTCACTTACTCTGAAAGCAAGTGTTTTGAAATTGGGCCTATAGAGAGATCAGTGGTAGCATACGTTTCAATCTAAGTCATAGAACCTCTGTGACTGTGGCTTGTGTGGCCTCTGTACATAGGATATGTGAGATTTTTTGAATTATCCTTGTACATGTAGCCTGCGTCACAGTTGAAAACATTTTATAATGCACCCAGTTCACTTATTTGCCTCTCTGTGCTTCTGCATTTAAGATTACACATGGCATCCTTGAAGATTTGTAACCTTGTGTGCATGGTACCATTGTCAGAAGTTTAAAAGTCCATGCACTTTCATTCATTACTGGAACTATGATGCACTCTTTACTTTCATAAGCCTAGGAGTTTCCCCTTGGTTTGCTCTTATACAAGCTATGTCAGTCACAGTAGTACATCTATATTAGCGTGTTACTCAGCTGAGACACTGTCACTCCTCTTCCTCCACATTCTCTGTCCCTGTTTTGTTTGTTAAAAATGGCCTGAGCCCTTTATTTCATATTTCATTATCTGTGATCATTCGCTGACATTTTTGTGTAAACCTGGACCATATAATCCTGTTCCTGTTCTTCTCTTTATATTTGTCCTTGCCTATCCTGATGTTTTAATGCTCTAGCATATTTAACCTAAAATGTACTTTCAGAACTTCACTGCTTCCTATGCTTATTTCAGTTTCTAAGCTTGACATACATACTTGTTATAGCTTTGTACCTCCTGTATGTCTCAATCCAAACATTATGTTCCCATGCATGCCTGTATTCTTCAGTCTTATTTAGACTTTCTTTAAACCCTGTATGAACTTCATAATTATCAAATAATTACAGAAAGTCATGAGGCATCATTTTGCCATATAGTTTTGGTTTGTTCCTAATAAAAGTTGTGGTTTTCTGGCAAGTCAGTGAGGATTGCCGTCATTAAATAATGACTCACATTTTTGATTTTAAGGCTTCCTGTCCTTCAGAAAATGCATTTTAATGGACAACCTGTTATTCTAGCAGCTTTCTAAGTTTATAAGAGCACTATTTAAAATCTGTTCCTATTTTTGGGCCTTTGTTCCTCCATTATTTTTGCCCAGATTTCTTGAACTAAGAGGTTGACAGGTATGTAAAAGTGTATCATATGAACAGAATCATATGAAAAAAGTTTTCATTTTCATATATATATATATATATATATATATATATATATATATATATATATATATATATATATATATGTATATTTTGCTATTTTTTATTCTTTTTTATAGTCCGCTATGAGACTTCCCTAACAGCTCGAGTTTGTATGCTCCATCAGCTAATGTGTTCCTTCTAGAAGTGAGAGTCAGGCATCTCCAGACTTGGAGCATTCTTCCCTGTCTGGGGAGCCCCATTAGCTCATTTGTTCCCTTTTTTTAATGTAACATGGGCAATTCTTCAAGGGCAGCATGCACTGAATTTGTATATGGAACACTGAAATATAAAGTTGTTTGCTAGCAGCAACCTTTTCGTTACAGGTCTCTTTAATGTGGAATTATTCCGATGACTTTTACTTCTGCAGAGATTGTGCATATTGACTGATATTGGTGGATTCTACTGACAGACGTTTGAGTGGCCTTTTATGGTTGAAATGTTCTGAATTGAGCAATGTTATCATTATTGGTTCATATGTTTTGTTTCATTGCTTACTGGAAAAGTGTTCAAAACTATAAAATTAAAACACGGTCTAATAAGTGGTGCTGTATTATACAAGGAATACAACTCAATTATTATGTATTATAATTTAATACAGTCAGGAATGTGACTCAAAGAACTTTTGCATGGTGCTAAAAATGTGTGCAAGGGGCCTGTGATTTGAAAACAGCTCAAAGATAAATTTAATCTGCAACTGGCTGGATACATTTTCTTTGAATGTGGGTTTCAATGCTGTTTCAGTGAATGTGAGTTTCAGATGCAGAGTTTTAATGCTAAGTCTATTTTCATTGTGAGACTGTATTGCTTTGTTTATAGGTTCATAGGTTAGTACTAGGCTAACTGCCCTTATGGGCCATTTTAAGCCTAGCGAATTACCCCATGTCAGAATCAAACCCTCCACCTTGTGTTTCTAAGGTAAGCATCTTAACCATTACACAAACCTCCCACCCCTTAGCAAATGGCTGTCAGTGTTTGTGCTAAATACAAGTTTTAAATTAACTCCAAATATCTGTAATCATTGTAAAAGTAAAGCAGAAAACAGTATGCACAGTACACAGTCTGAGTTTTGAATGGTGTTTATGGCAACTAAAGAGAAATAGAGAAATAGCCAAGTAATGGGACACTGGAATGGCTGCTCATTTTGCTTTCACGTACATGTCCAGAATTTTTTACATGAAAAGTTGAAAAGTTGGCAACCCTATTCACTCTGCAGTGAAAGTGTCTTCTCCTTTAAGGAGGGCCTTGCATGGGTCACATGCACTCCCTCCAATGCGGATTCCGCACTCGCACACGGAATTTAAGCTAGCAGTTCCATCAAGAGAGAAGATAAATGTGTGTGTGCCTGCGGCCATTCAGTTGAGAAAGAAAGTAAGTGTGTGCATGTGTGTGTGTGTAATTTAATATCATTCGTTTCTGTATGAGAGAGAAAGAGTATGCGTGTGTTGCCCTTTTTAGATCCCTAAGTGCCCCTCTCACCCTCTGCCCCCCAGCCTTCAACAGCTTCCGGCACCTCTGCTTTAGTTCTTTAGGAAATAAAACATTGCAGCATTAAAGTTGGAGATATGTTTGGAGTTGCCAACTAAAGAACATTGCACACCAGCTCTCATGCAATGTCTGATTAAAATACACTTATACAAGTCAATATCCTCACAAACATCATTTAACATATTACTGTACAAAAGGGTCTGCCTAATTAGGCATGTGACAGTGAACTTCTGAACTAGCTATGACTGAGATTATTCTGTTCTCATTATAGTTCTAAAGGTCGGAAAAGAAACTATTCTTTTTAAAGACAGGGCAGCACAATTTCTGTAAAGTGTGACATTAAGGTTTGCATCCAAATCCCCAGAAGCTCAGCTTGAAATAAGGCTCAGTGGTACAGCAGGACAGAAAGAATTCCTTTTATGTCCAGCTGGAGGTGCCTCTTCTAATTAGTGATAAAAAAAGCATGTGAATAATGCATCTGGCATCCTGTATTCCTGGACAGCTATAGCTGGATGCCTATGTCAGACTCTAAGAATGCAAGGTTGTTACTGCTACAGAGAGATAAGTGTATATTTACAGCCTGTTCTTATTTCTAGTTTAACATAACACAATCACATGAGGGACACAGGGGTGGTACCTGATGTATTGGAAATTGCACATGCTACTTACTGCAAGTCCATCAAACACAGCATGAGTTACAAAGTTATACTTTGGATTCTGTGACCTTTGAGGTCAGTGAAAATGACAGCTTTATAATTCTGTTACACTGTCTTTACTGCTTATGCTTGGCTGCTGTGGAAATTCCTTTTTTCTGATGGAGTTTTAATAATTTTGGTGATAGACTCATGAACACTTTTTATTAAACATTATATTCAGTTTGATAGCTGCATCATATTTTTTTTTATTTATTTTATTATAGTGTTCTGTTAAAACATTAGCTTTAGTTGAAGGCTCAGCTGCATGGTCTTGTCACGAGGGATTCCCTCACTGTTTTAGAAGAAATCAGGCATGAAATCTGGGATACTGCCTTTTCCTAGCTGTCATGTGATCATGTAGTAGGCTCAGCTGTGTCGTTTTCATACCGCCTCTGTCTGAGATGCTGGTTGGACCGATACAGCTGAATATTCCAGCAAAATCCCCCTGGGGAAATTTCATATTTTTGTACTGAGGCAGAATACAGCAGTCATGCTTTATTTAAGCAGAAATAAGTAAACACCAAACATACTTATCATTCAAAAATCAATATTGAAATGAACAGACACTGTCTGGTGGGATGAAATATTAATCAATTGACAGCAGTTTTACTGATAGCCTGATTTAGTTTAGAACCTATTCTGTGTGCTTAAGCATCTGTTTATTCAGGTAGCAAACCACTGCAAACTTGAGAGTTATTGCTAGTTTTACTCATAGGCATGGCTTTTGTTGTATCACCTCTACAGAGGCTAATTCTTATCCTTGGGTAAGTACATGCAAACACAGGGCATCATACACCCTGTCATGGTTAACAGATGTTATTCATGGAAGGTGTGTGTGTGTGTGTGTGTGTGTGTGTGTGTGTGTGTGTGTGTGTGTATGCGTGTGTTTATGGGGTTTCCTTTTAAGAGTTCGGCCACTCGACATTTCAGTTTCAGAGTTTGAAAATGAATTTTCAAACATTGCCAATGTTTAGATGAGAAGGATTGTGATACAGAGGAGATTGAGAAATTTACTGTTTCCCTACTCTAGTGCAATATTGGAATTTGTATATATAATTAGCAGGTGGTGTGGGGCTACAAAAATATTTTTTTATTTTCATTTAAATTTTTTTTATGCAAGATTTTGTGTTTTTGAATCTTTTTGATTCAGACTGTTTTAGCATATGGAGCATCTCTATAAAAATCCGCCCAAGCAACAGGGACCTCCAAAGCAGAAACGCGAGCAACCTCCACCCCCCCCCCAACACAACCCAAATGACACATAGCCCACAAACTCAGTGTGCCAGTCAACCACAGCCCATAAGGCATAACAACGTACCCGACACTCTAGTCATAGGTGATTCTATAGTCAGGCAAACTGATGTTCCACTCACCAGGCTAAACAAGGAAAAAGTTACTGTCAGCTGCCTGTCGGGTGCCAGGATCTGCCACAGAATGTATGCACTCCGGTCACTCCACAACAAGTACAAATATGACTCTGTCATTGTCCATGTTGGTGTAAATGACCTGAGACATACCTGACTGGACTACATGAAAAGAGACATGAAGGAGATGTCTGATCTTGTAGCCCAGTCTGGTATGACCTCAGCCCTGAGTAGCATCCTGCCATCACCCAGAATGATACCACAGTACAAGGGCGAAATGATTGACTTCAACAATTGGCTAAGCTTCTGGTGTCATTCTAAGGGGATCCAGTATCTGTCTGCCTGTGATGACATGATCGACAGGCCACGATGCTTTGCCAGAGAAGGTCTGCACCTGTCACCCTTGGGATTCCGGATACTGGCTAAGGTTCTTGCCACCCCATATAGTGCCTTTTTTAGGCAAGGTTCAAATGACAAACTGACCACTGTAACAGGTACAAGCAAGCAAAGTCTGAGGGTAATGCTACTCAATGCTAGAAGACTAAACCTCAAAATGCACTCACTTGAGGCACTCCTTAAAATGAAGAACATCGACATCTGTGCAGTGACAGATACCTGGTTCAGGGCTCCAGAGACCACCCCTGCATTACCAGGCTATAATTCATACCACACCTTTGACCCACCTAACCTGGACCAAAACACGAAAGGCGGAGGCGTGTCCATATTCATTAAGGATATCCACCCCTCCTGGCTAGTTGCTCAGCATCTAAAGGACGACACAGGAAAGATAAAATGCAAAGTTTATGAAGCGCTTTACGTCAGGTTCACTGACCCAACTTCCTCAGATAACAACGAAGTAATGCATAGAAGTTTTTAAATACATTCAAGTTACATTCAAAAGTCATGTGATAAAATCATTTACATAATAAATTGCTAACAATAATAAATTGCTAACACTTAACTACAAAGAGTCTCAATGCATTCTTTAAACTACCTTGCATCTGAGGAAGTTGGGTCAGTGAACCTGACGAAAAGCTCTTCATAAACTTTGCATTTTATCCTTCCTGTGTTGTTCTTTGAGTGCTTTGTCTAGTCATTTCAGCAGTTTCAGTATTTGTATTTTTTTCTAGTTGCTTAGCATAATACATTTCAGATTATCCAATTGCAACTATCTCTGGGCAAGACCGCAATCCATATTGTAGCTTGCTACAGATCCCCCACCATGCCCCAGGATTCCCACTCCTCGTTTCTTGATACACTGGAAAGTATTAGGGTACAAACTAACACCATAATAATGTGCGATTTTAACTACCCCACCATTAACTGGAAAAACTACTCATGTACCAATTCTTTTGCTCAACGTTTTCTGGAATTCATAAATTCCAGCTCCTTGGAGCCACTTATCCACACCCCCACCAGGGGCAGCAATATCCTAGACCTGGTCATTACCAACATGTGCAACCGGTGTTCCACACCAGAGGTCAATTCCTCTTTGGTCAGATCCGACCAGAAGCTAATCACCTTAGACATCCACATCCCACCCCCTTCCCCCATTAGGGAAACCACAATAAAATATTTCTCGAAAGCAAACTTCACGCTTCTTAAGACAAAAGTGGCAAACTTCACGACACCCATGCAGATGGGCAAGAGAGGTACGACTGCTGAATCCTACACAAATGCACTTTATAAGCACTTACACAAGTGCATGGATCATGCAATCCTTAACAGAACCAAGATGCTATCCTCCAAAAAAAAAAGGAAGCCAATCTGGTGGTCCCCTGCCATAAACAAACTCTACAACAGAAGAAAGAAACTGTTGCAAAAAAAAGTAAAATCTCATGACTGGAGGAACTCCCTGGTCAGCCTCAGTAAAAAACTGAGATCCCTGATAAAATCCTCTGAAGCTAGTTATGAAAACAAAATCACCACTGATTCTAAAGACAACCACAAAGCATTCTATAGCTATGTCAAGAATCTCAATGGCAACACTGAGATCTGCTCTGAGTTAGAGCAGAATGGCACTAAATATAAAGAACCATCTGATACTGCCAACATCGTGGCAGACAGGTTCAGTGCAAACTTTACCCCCCCTCACCCCCTAAAAGGCTCATCACTATACCGGAAGAATGCAAAGTTCCTGTAATCATGGCTGCAGAGGTAAAAGCCACACTCTCCAAAGCCAAGAACACAGCATCCATGGGACCTGACAACATATCAGGCTGCGTTCTACATGAACTACAGAATGAACTGTCACCCCACCAAAGTACCATGTTCAATCATAGCCTCACCTCAGGCTTTGTGCCCACTGAATGGGGCACAGAGATGGTTATCCCACTCCACAAAGGGGGAGCCACCATGGACCCCGGGAACTACCGCCCCATTATTCTGATGAGCCTGGTCTGCAAGGCTATGGAATGTATCATCACAGAAGTTATAAACAATGACATTGATACTCTCCAAACTCTGGACCCCACCCAGTTCGGGTTTGATAAAGGCAGATCATGTCTCCTAAACCTGATAGACTTCTTTGAAGCGGTCACCAAAGCCGTAGATGAGGATAAGGTGGTTCACACAGCCTATCTAGATCTTGCCAAGGCTTTCAACACCATCCCCCACTCTGGAATTATAGATAAACTCAGTAAACTAGGTATAAATCCCTATGTCACAAGATGGGTTGCCAACTGGCTCACTGACAGAACCCACAATGTGAAAGTAGCAGACTCCAAATCTGACTTCAGACAAGTGGAGTACCACAGGGTTCAATCCTTGGTCCTCTCCTGTTTGTTATCTACTTCTCAGAAGTACAGGGTAACACAGTAGGTCTTTGGCTAATGAAGTTTGCAGATGACTGCAAACTAGGAGCCATAAATGAAGCTCCTAAGGATATGGACATCCTACAAAAGGGCCTCACTATCTGGTGTCAAAGCCATGGCATCAAGCTCAATGCCAAAAAGTGTAATGTCATCCCTTTTGGTAAAAACTCTGTAGCCATGAACTACCACATAGGCGGTAATCTACTTAACACCAAAAGTGTGATAAGAGACCTTGGGACACAGGTGGAGGGTCTACTTCACGTTGTCGTAAGCTAACAATATCGAGTCTGATATTGTCGGCACGACAATATCGAAAGTGAAGAACATTGTGCAATTAAATGGAAATCTCCGTAAGGGCAGATTTCCATTTACCTCAATGTAGTGCGGTCTCGGAGTTGGTACATTTAAGTAGGGGGGTGTGGGGGGTGCAGGGGGGCTTGCCCCCTGCCTATGCCATTTAGTTTTTTAAAAAATTTTTTTTTTTACGTTATTCGATGTTTTACTTAATCGATCAATAAAGTTCGACCTTTATTGATTTAATTAAGTAAACTTTCGATAACGTGATATAGATGCCAGGTGGACAGTAGTCTCTCCTTTGATAATCACATCACCATAGTAGTCAGAAAATCCTTCTATATAGCACACATCATCACAAAAGGTTTCTCATCCAGGAAAAAAAAGGTCATTGTTCCCCTCTACTTGTCACAAATTAGACCCATTGTAGAGTACAGCACCAATTTTGGTATGTACCTCACAAGACATCTACAACAACTAGAAAGGCTGCAGAAATACCTCACAAAGAAGATTACCGGCCTCAAACAGATGTCCTACACAGACCGTCTCAAAAAACTCCAGCTTTACTCCATTGCATATCGCCTACTCAGAGGCAATCTTTGCCTAACATACAAAGCTATGTTAAACCCAGAGCTGTTGGACATGCTCCACTTAAGGAAATCCCAATCCCTCTGAGCTACATGCTCTAGGGACTTAAACCTTGTCACCACAATAAACAGAACATGCTGGAGGGAGAGATTCCTGTCCCAGAGACTTCCCATACTCTGAAACAAACTACCTATCTATATCAAACAAAGCTCCTCATTAGCACTCTTCAAGAAAAATCTGATGATTGGATGGGAGATAGGAAATTCACGCCACGGATCACTTCTATGGCTCTGCTCAACAGGGGCACAGGAAAATAATTTTATTGGGTGGCGAAAGCCAGGGTACCCTTTTGGCTAGGCTTATGTAGGCCCTAGGGCCAATAGCCTAGTATGTACCTATGAACTTATAGTTTGAACACTTAACATAGACTAATACATACACATATATACATATATATATATATATATATATATATATATATATATATATATATATATATATACACACACACACACACACACACATATGCATACACACGCACACAGATAGATAGATAGATAGATAGATAGATAGATAGATAGATAGATAGATAGACAGACAGACAGACAGACAGATAGATAGATAGATAGATAGATAGATAGATAGAGAGAGATAGATAGATATTAATACTACAAGGAAAACCCAGAAAAGCTAGTGATATATAACTATAAACCCTTCAGAACATCAAGTGCTTCAGCTACATGTTTTCTGAATGTCCATGACTCTTTTTACTTTTTAAGTCTTTATGGTTACATTCAGGCCAATAAAGCCAAACCTCACTTGTGGTAGACATGAAGCACTTGATGTCCTGAAGGGGTTATTTGCTGTGTGCCATTTTTAATCTTTGGTTTATGTAGATATATATATATATATATATATATATATATATATATATATATATGCATGGCAGCATACTGATTACATAGCTTGTCAACAAGTGTTTTGGGCTGATACAAGCTGTCAACTGCACATCAAATCAAGTGCAGGATCAATTACATTGTGTAATAGTGACTGTTGCTTCTGTGGTGGAATTTGCCATGTGGTCAATGTTGTGCAACCATGGAGTCAATATGTATAAGTGGGTATGGGGGCAGAATTTCCACATGGGGGGAGTGTAGGCACCTTCCTAAATCATGTGTTTGTAGTCTTTGTGTGAGTTTGTTTTTCCAGTTGCAAAATTCTTCAGATTGAGTTTGTATCGAACATGCTAGCATCGATTAATATGCTTCAGTGTAATAACATATAACATATATAGTTCCCCTCCATTGTTTGCTGTGTGGTATTTTCTCAGACATTCTGGAATGAGGATACATATGACCCAAATGGGGGAAATCATGCCTGCTTGTTGTAAAAAAAGAAAAGACAGGAATAGTGGGAGACAGAGAGAAGTTCATCTCTCTTAGAGACAGATTTGCAAGCAAAGAAGGGAGACTGTTGGAGGAAACTATAACCCAGAGAAGCTATGGATTTACCTGTGGAGTGGGTAAAGCTGTGGCTTTACCTGTTGAGTACTGACTTACCTGTGCAGTAGTGGAATTTGTAGATTTATTTGCAAAATATTAGTTTGCCTGTGGATTAACCTATAGTCTAAGCTGTGGATATTCTTACAGGCAGTTTATTCAGAATGCAGTGGCGGCTGGTGACTTCAAATCAAAGGGGGGCTGCAGGAGACAGCTGAATGGGTGGGGTCAAGGGGAATGGGGTGTGGTCAACTAGAAAGGGGAGGAGCTAAAACCACAAAAACTAACTTTAATTAAATATGCTGCCCTGGGTGGCAAACCATCATTATGAGAGTCCAATCAAGACAAAAATAAGTGTAGAAGAATAAAAATATTTCAATGCATTGGTTGCATGACAGCTTAAGTAATATCTAGATGGAAACAAAAGGTTGTGAGGCATGAAAAAATAAATTACTTTTTAAATACATTACTGGAATGCCAGTCAAAATCAAGTATAAGAAAAACCAGAAGCACTCAACTCAAACCATTTCTCCTTGCACTGCAGTTCTAATTATAATTTATATTCAGCTTTATTAAAGTACCAAGTAACATGCTGAAAGTAGAAATCTCTGTGATGCCCCCACTTGTAAAAATGTTTCTTATCCAAAAAAGACCTGCTGCTTGACAACTATCTACTTGTTTCATGGGGAAAACATGATCAAAGTAAAAAATGAAAAGCAAACAAGAAACAAGCTCAAGATACATTGCTTAAAGGATTACTGTACAGGTTATGGACCACACATGATTGGCATTCTGTTTATTTTACAGGTAAAATCTGTAGAGATGACTGGAAGTCTCCAACAAGTGTAATGAGCTTTTTAAAATAATGGAATCCTGTCTTTTAATACCCAAGGCTTATACATTATCTAGTCAAGTATTCTCTGCATGGCAACAACAGAAAGGCTTTCAATGTTGGTAATTCTTTAACAGTATGCTTATTAAAGCTTACTTGCATCTTACGATCTCAGACAAGCTTACCTTATGGTCATTAAAGCATTGCTACTTAAACAGAGAGCAACAGGCACTTTCTGAGTAATAAGCATAAATCTGAGTAATAAGCATAAATCAACAGTACAAAAATATGACAGCAACCAGACCGTTCTGCAAAATCAAGGACAGATGAAAAGCCACTGTAGTACTTGTGTCTACCTTGGATGGGGGGACACACTGCACATTTACACTGCATAACTACTCCTTGTCTTGCTTGGACACATTCAGAGTCACTACATGGGGGAGTGGGGTGCAACAAGTATGTCACAATTTGAAATGTCTGTGGCTGACTGTGATGGCCCTGACACATTTGTCATACCTCTCAACCTCAGAGCAAGAAATCTGGACAAAGCCATACACAGAAGTGGGACAAAGGCCCGAAAATAAGGACAATTTTTAAATATTGCTCTAATAAACTTAGAAAGATAATAGAATAGGTCTTGCATTAGTATGAATTTTCTGAAGGGTATAAAATCTGAAACTCAAATGTCTGTCATTATTTTCTAACTTCAGTCTTTAGTGATTTGTCACTAATTTGCCAAAAAACACAATTTTATGAAAAATGGACCAAAAATGAGATGCAAAAATATAAAATAGCCACACAATACAGCTGGGAACCTGTCAAAGAAGGGACACTTTAATATTAGTACTGCTAACTTGAGCAGCTGACAAAATAAAAGAATCTACATGCATTTCAAGTAATCTATAACTTTGATTATTACAGTTATTTCTTAATTGTAAACCCTCCATGTTTTCTTCCAAAATTGCTATTTTGCGGAGGGATTATTAGGGGAAGAGCAACATTTTGAGCCAAAATCGGGGACAGTTGAGAGGTTGGCTATGCCTAATTCTATAAAGCAATTTATTTGCATGTACCTCTCAACCTGTTAATGCAGTAAATCTGAACAAGGCCAAATATATTGGGGAACATATAAACAGTACTAAAATTGCTCTTGTATAAATTGAGACAGTTGATAGAATAACAGTTCTTACTTTAGCATGCATTTTTCTGAAGGTTATGAAGTCTGAAACTCAGTGTATCATTATTTAGTGACTTAATTCCTAAATGATTTGCCAGAAAACTACAAATTTTATGAAGAACAAACCAAACTAAGAAGCAAAATCTATTCATTCTTTGAAAATCTGGACAGTTGGGAGGTATAGTTCAGCTGGGCCTGTCTGAGTTTGCTGCCCTTCCCCCCTGACAAAATCATGGTTGAATGGAGCCTCTGCAGCCATTCCAATGAACCATTACTTGGCTATTTCACTCCATTTACCATAAACACTAATGTGCATACTGCTTTACTTCTATGGTGAGTTGGACTTCATTTGAAAGTTTTATTTTGTATTTTACAGCACAAACACTAAGTCATCTGCTAAACAAAGCAATGCAGTCTCACAATGAAAACGTAGCATTAAAACTTCTCTGCCCTTGAAACTCACATTCATTGAAACAGCATTGAAACCCACATTCAAAGAAAATACATTTTGCCAGTGGCAGATAAAGATTAATTTTGGGCTGTTTTCAAATCATAGGCCCCCTGCATATGAAACATACATGTGCTCTTTGATACACCTTCCTCATTGTACTAAATTATATTCCTTGTACAATACAGTACAGTTGTTAGAGGGCGTTTTAAATTTGTTTTGAACATTTTTCCAGTAAGCAATGAAACAAAACGCATGCACCCATAGTGGCAAAACTGAAAACTGAATAACAACCAGAACTGAGAAAAACACACTTTATAATAGCAAAACTTTTGGATAAAATCCTTCCTCAATACTAATACAAGTACTAATACTTTGCTATTATAAAGTGTGTTTTTCTCAGTTCTGGTTGTTATTCATATTTCCTTGCAGCTTGTTCTTTTGCAAAACTGAAAACTGCCCAGTTCAGAACATTTATCATAAAAGTCTACTCAGACTTCCACAGTCCACCATTATTAGTAAATATGCACAATTCTACAGTCCACCATTATCAGTAAATATGCACAATTCTACAGTCTGCCATTATCAGTAAATATGCACAATTTTACAGTCCATTATCAGTAAATATGCACAATTCTACAGTCCATTATCAGTAAATATGCACAATCTCTGAAGAAGTAAAGTCATCTAAATAATTCCACATTAAAGAAATCTGTAACTAATGAAGAGGTTGCTGCTAGCAAACACCTTTATATTTCATGGTTTCATCGAAAAATAAAGTGTCTGTTGCCCCTCAGGAATAAATTGCCTATATTACATTAAAAAATGATAAGCTAGTAATATTGCAAGAGGAAATGGATGGCAAACTGATAACAGACTCATAGTTAGTATTATAACCAAGGAGAACATTCTCAGTACGGCAGCATCCACCCCTTGTGGGAGTAGAACCCACAGCCTTCTGCATCAAAAGCAAGCACACAACCTGTTGGGCTATTAACAAGACAAACCAACTTCACTTAAGCAACACTAAACTTCTGTTCCCCTGCAGCTCTCAGCTCCTTGTAAAATCTACTCAATACTCAACTGCATCTCAACTTCGCAGCACAAGAAAACTGGAAAAAGCCAAAATGTATTGGGGGGGGGGGTCAAAAGCCCCCAAACCAGGGACACATTAAACATTGCTTGTATAATCTTGGAAAGTTGCTAGAATAAAATGCTGTGTTACCACCATACATTTTACTGCCAAGGTCACTGTGCAAAACAGTCAGAGCAACATACCACTACGCCAAATCAGCTGCTTTGTGAAAGAGAAATGCTGCGTTACCACCATACATTTTACTGCCAAGGTCCCTGTGCAAAACAGTCAGGGCAACATACCACTACGCCAAATCAGCTGCTTTGTAAAAGAGAGGAAGACTGAAACTTAAATGGCTATCATTTAGTGAATTCAGTTCTCACCATAGCTGTCAACCTCTTAGTACAAAACACCTGGACAAACCCAGTAATGAGGGAATACAGCCCTCAAACATATTCAGTGAATTCAGTTCTTGCCATAGCTGTCAACCTTAGCACAAAAAACCTGGATGAAGCCAATAATGGGGGAATACAGTCCCAAAAATTGGGACAAATTTCAAATATTCATCTTATAAACTTAGAAAATTGCTAGAATAAAAGGTTGTGTTACGGTTGTGTTACTATGTATTTTCTGAAGAACATGAAGTCTGAAATTCAAATGCCTGTCAATTTTACTGCTGACAGAACAAAAACAATTTTCAGCAGAGACCCAGGGAGAAATACTGCAGACACATCTTTGTAAAATGACAGGGCACCAGAGCAAATCCACACCAACACAGGGAGGAGATGCAGACTCCACACAGAAGGCACCCCAGCCAAGAATCAAACCAGAAAACCTATAGCTGTGAGGCAACAATACTACCACTGCACCATCAAATATGCAAGGAATTAAACATTCAGAAACCTGAAGTCTTAAATTCAAATGCCTGTCAATTTTATTTAACATTTGTTAATCAGGACAGTCTGACTTGGAACAAAAACAAATTTTCAGCAGAGGCCCAGGAAGAAATAATGCAGACATGTCTTTGTAACATGGGAGGACACAAAAGCAAACCCACACAAACACAGGGAGAAGATACAGACCCCACAAAGAAGGCAACCCAGCCAAGAATCAAACCTGAGAACCTGCAGCTGTGAGGCAACAATGCTACCACTGCACCATCAAATATCAAGCACTGCAGCATTTACAAACCACAGATATTATGAGGAACAGATCAGATCAAATATGAGGCAAAAATCTGCAATTTTTTTTTACAAATGGTGATGGGTAGGGAATTCTGGTCTTTAACACCTGCATGCAAGGTACAGGGTTCAAGCCTGAGTTGTTCCCTACCACACACACCTGTAGTAGCAAACCACAAAAACTAAATATACTGCCCTGGGTGCCAAACCATCATTATGAGAGTCCAATCAAGACAAAATGAAGTATAGAAGAATAAAAATATTTCAATGCATTGGCTGCATGACAGCTTAATATCTAGATGGAAACAAAAAAGGTTGTGAGGCATGAAAAAATAAATTACTTTTTTTTAAATACATTAATGGAATGCCAGTCAAAATCAAGTATAAGAAAAACAAGCAGCACTCAACTCAAACCAGTTCTTGCACTGCAGTTCTAATTATAATTTATATTCAGCTTTATTAAAGTAACAAATAACATGCTGAAAGTAGAAATCTCTGATGCCCCCACTTGTAAAAATGTTCCTTATCCAAAAAAAGACCTGCTGCCTGACATCTACTTGTTTCATGGGGAAAACATGATCAAAGTAAAAAATGAAAAGCAAACAAGAAATAAGCTCAAGATACATTGCTTAAAAGGATTACTGTACAGGTTATGAACCACGCGATTGGCATTCAGTTTACGGGTAAAGCCTGCAGAGATGACTGTAAGTCTCCAAGTGTAATGAGACTCTTAAAATAATGTAATTCTGTCCTTTATTACAAATACTGGCATATGCATTTCAATACCCAAGGCTTATACATTATCCAGTTAAGTATTCTCTACATGGCAACAGAAAGGCTTTCAATGTTGGCAATTCTTTAACAGTATGCTTATTAAAGCTTACTTGCATCTTGCAATCTCAGCCAAGCTTACCTGATGGTCATTAAAGTATTGCTACTTAAACATAGAGCAACAGGCACTTTGAGTAATAAGCATAAATCAACAGTACAAAAAATATGACAGAAACCAGACCATTCTGTAAAAATCAAGGACAGATGAAAAGCCACTCTAGTACTTGTGTCTACCTTGGATGGGTGGGATTCTCTGCATATTTACACTGCATAACTACTCCTTGCCTTGCTTCAACACATCCAGAGTCACTACATGGGGGAGTGGGGTGCAACAAGTATGTCACAGTTTGAAATGTCTCTGGCTGACTTGTGATGGCCCTGACACATTTGTCATACCTCTCAACCTCAGAGCAAGAAATCTGGACAAAGCCATACAAAGAAATGGGACAAAGGCCCCAAAATAAGGACAATTTTTAAAATATTGCTCTTATAAACTTAGAAAGCTAATAGAGGTCTTGCATTAGTATGAATTTTCTGAATGGCATGAAATCTGAAACTCAAATGTCTGTCATTATTTTCTAACTTCAGTCTTTAAGTATTTGTCACTAATTTGCCAAAAAAACACAATTTTATGAAAAATGGACCAAAAATGAGATGTAAAAATATAAAATAGCAACACAATACAGCTGGGAACCTGTCAAAGAAGGGACACTTTAATATTAGTACTGCTAACTTGAGCAGCTGACAAAATAAAATAATCTACATGCATTTCTGAAATAAAAGTAATCGGATTATTGCAGTTATTTCTTAATTATAAACCCTCCATGTTTTCTTCCAAAATTGCTATTTTGTGGAGGGATCATTAGGGGAAGAGCAACATTTTGAGCCAAAATCAGGGACAGTTGAGAGGTTTGGCTATGCCTAATTCTATAAAGCAATTTATTTGCATGTACCTCTCAACCTGTTAATGCAATAAATCTGGACAAGGCCAAATATATTGGGGGAACATATAAACAGTACTAAAAATTGCTCTTGTATAAACTAGGACTGTTGATAGAACAGGTCTTACTTTAGCATGCATTTTTCTGAAGGTTATGAAGTCTGAAACTAGTGTGTCATTATTTAGTGACTTAATTCCTAAATGATTGCAGAAAACCACACATTTTATGAGGAACAAACCAAAAATAAGAAGCAAAAAATCTATTCATTCTTTGAAAATCTGGAGAGTTGGGAGGTATAGTTCAGCTAGGGCTGCCTAAGTTTGCCGCCCTTCCCCCTCAGAAAACCATGGTCGAATGGAGCCTCCCCTGCAGCCATTTCAATGATCCATTACTTTGCTATTTCACTCCATTTACCATAAACATTAATGTGCATACTGATTTACTTCTATGATGATTTGAACTTCATTTGAAAGTTTTATTTTGCATTTTACAGCACAAACACTAAGACATCTGCTAAACAAACTTGGCATTAAAACTTCTCTGCCCTTGAAACTCACATTCATTGAAACAACATTAAAACCCACATTCAAAGAAAATACATTTTACCCGTGGCAGATAAAAATGAATTCTGGGCTGTTTTCATATCATAGGCCCCTTGCATATGAAACATACATGTGCTCTTTGATACACCTTCCTATTGCTTTGAACATTTTTCCAGTAAACAATGAAACAAAACTGCCCAATTCAAAACATTTCTATCATAAAAGTCTACTCAAACTTCTACAGTCCACTATTATCAGTAAATATGCACAATTCTACAGTCCACCATTATCAGTAAATATGCACAATCTCTGAAGTAGTAAAAAAGTCATCTAAATAATTCCACGTTAAATAAATCTGTAATGAAGAGGTTGCTGCTAGCAATCACCTTTATATTTCATGGTTTCATTGAAAAATAAAGTGTCTGATGCCCGTGAGGAATAAATTGCCTAAATTACATTAAAAATAAGCTAGTAATATTGCAATAGGAAATGGATGGCAAACTGATAACAGGCTCACAGTTAGTATCTTAACTTTCAGTACTGCAGCATTCACCCCTTATGGGAGTAGAACCAACAACCTTCTGCATCAAAAGCAAGTACACAACCTGTTGTGCTATTAGCAATGTGAGCTGACCTAGCATAATCAGCACTAAATTTCTCTTCCCCTGCAGCTCTCAGCTCCTTGTAAAATCTACTCAATACTCAACTGCATCTCAACTTCGCAGCACAAGAAGTCTGGAAAAAGCCAAATTTATTGAGGTGGGTCAAAAGGGCAAAACCCAGGGACACCTTAAACATTGCTTGTATACTCTTGGAAAGCTGCAAGAATAAAATGCTGTGTTACCACCATACATTTTACTGCCAAGGTCCCCGTGCAAAAGAGTCAGAACAACATACCACTATGCAAAATCACCTGCTTTGTGAAAGAAAAATGCTGTGTTACCACCGTACATTTTACTGCCAATGTCCCTGTGCAAAACAGTCAAGAGCAACATACCACTACACCAAATCGGCTGCTTTGTGAAAGAGAGGAAGACTGAAACTTAAATGGCTATCATTTAATGAATTCAGTTCTCACCATAGCTGTCAAACTCTTAGCACAAAACACCTGGACAAACCCAGTAATGAGGGAATACAGCCCTCAAACATATTCAGTGAATTCAGTTCTTGCCATAGCTGTCAACCTTAGCACAAAAAACCTGGACAAAGCCAATAACAGGGTATTACAGTCCCATAAATAAGGACAAATTTCAAATAGTCATCTTATAAACTTAAAAAATTGCTATAATAAAAGGTTGTGTTACTATATATTTATTGCTAGAATAAAAAGTTGTTTTACTATGTATTTTCTGAAGAATATGAAGTCTGAAATTCAAATGCCTGTCAATTTTACTTCTGACGGAACAAAAACTATTTTCAGCAGAGGCCCATGGAGAAATACTGTAGACGCATGTCTTTGCAAAATGGCAGGACACCAGAGCAAATCCACACAAACACAGGGATAAGATGCAGACTCCACACAGAAGGCACCCCAGCCAAGAATCAAACCAGAAAACCTATAGCTGTTAGGCAATGATACTGCCACTGCACCATCAAACATGTAAGGAAGTACACATTCAGAAACCTGAAGTCTGAAATTCAAATGCCTGTCAATTTTATTTAACATTTGTTAATCAGGACAGTCTGACTTGGAACAAAAAAAAACAATTTTCAGCAGTGGCCCAGGAAGAAATAAATCAGACATGTCTTTGTAACACAGGAGGACACAAAAGCAAACCCACACAAACACAGGGAGAAGATACAGACCCCCCCTCCCCCAGAAAGAAGGAACTCCAGCCAAGAATCAAACCCAAGAACCTGCAGCTGTGAGGCAACAATACTACCACTGCACCATCAAATATCAAGCATTGCAACATTTACAAACCACAGATATTATGAGGAATAGATCAGATCAAATATGAGGCAAACACCTGCAATTTTTTTACAAATGGTGGTGGGTAGGGAATTCAGGTCTTTAACACCTGCATACAAGGTACAGGGTTCAAGCCTGAGGTATTCCCTACAACACCACCATGAGTCTAACCACCAGTATATTGCACCTGGGGCATTTCACACACACACACCTTACCTGTGAAATCCTGTCCATAGACACACACACACCTTACCTGTGAAATCCTGTCCATAGACACACACACACCTTACCTGTGAAATCCTGTCCATAGACACACACACACCTTACCTGTGAAATCCTGTCCATAGACACACACACACCTTACCTGTGAAATCCTGTCCATAGACACACACACACACCTTACCTGTGAAATCCTGTCCATAGACACACACACACCTTACCTGTGAAATCCTATCCATAAACACACACACACTTTACCTGTGAAATCCTGTCTATAGACACACACACCTTACCTGTGAAATCCTGTCCATAGACCCACAGTAAACCACCACCATACATCCGATCCCTATCCAAAACCCGCGCAAATCTGACCCTGCCTGACGAGGCTGCAGCAAACTCGAATCCAAACCCTGCCCATCGTGAGATCCTAAATTCCTGACTGCCGAAGTTGCAGTCCGACCCCGACGCGTTCCCCCAGCGAGTTCCCAGGACAGTCTATGCAGTTTAAAACTGCATAGACTTCTGGGAGGCTCTGTTGTCCATGTTTCCCAGTCAGGACTGCTGCTGAGAAATCTGCGCATGCTCCAGACTGTCTCAGCAGCAGTCTGGACTAGTGCGCATGCGTCCGCGAATTTGAAAATGTTTTTTTTCTATTTATTTCTTTTTTATTTTTTATTTTAAAGTTGAGGGGGCTGCAGTCTGGCAATCCAATAGCACGGGCCGCCCCTGTCAGAATGTAGCTTCAAGGAAAGGAACTACATGGACTTCACATTTCTGAGAGACTTTAAATACTGCATGTAAGTGACCTGAATAGTATACTTCTATTTTTTTTTTTTTTTGTTGTTGTAACATGTATAATGTATAAATTCAAGATGCAATACTTATTTATGGATGTTTTCAATGCAGGGAGGAACAGCTGAGAAGCACAAGCTATGAAAAGAAATTATAAGATTTTGTACATGTAATAACTGAATGCCCATCTTCTTCTGCTTCTTTCGGCTTTTTCCCAGTTAGGGGTCACCACAGCAGATCACCTGTCTGCTCATGATTGGCAGTGGGGTTTGATGGTGTTGAGTTGCCAGCCCGGCACCCAACCTTCCACAGAAGGCACACACACCTACGGCCAATTTAGAGTGTCCAATCCACCTACAGCATGTCTTTGGGATGTGGGAGGAAAGCAGAGCACCCGGAGGAAACCCACACGACCACAGGGAGGACATGCAGACTCTGCACAGAAGGCACCCCAGCCGAGGATCGAACCGGAGAACCTCTTGCTGTGAGGCGGCAACACTAACCGCTGCACCACCGTGGCTGCCTATTATAACTAAAAAAAAAAACATTTGCCCCAAATTATGAAAAATGTATTTTCAATACATCTTGAGATCTCAATAGATGGCTCAATATTTTGTTTTCTTTTGATATTTGGATTTTTACTGATATCGAGTCTTTCTCCACATACCCTGATTTGTTTCTTCTTGAGATCCTGTAATTTCTCTGTTTACTATAAATGAATAACACATCAAAAATATGGCAAATGCACATTTTTTCTGATCCAAATTGTTAAGAAAAAAAATGAATGCAATATTTTTAAAAAGTATCAAAACACAATGAAATCTCTGTTAATGTGCTCTGATATGCTCCAGATATGCTCAGAACTAGTTCAAAATGATGCAACATACTGGCTGACAGGTTCAGTGCAAACTTCCCCCCCCCCAAAGGAGAGATATCTATACCCAGCCGTTGCAGCCCCAAACATCTAGCAAAAACACAGCATCCATGGGACCTGATGGTGTCCCCGGCTGTGTGCTCCACGAACTCAACGAGATTTAAAACCACCAGCTAGGACAGCTGTTTAATCATAGTCTTACCTCTGGATACGTACCCAGGAGTGTGGCGCAACTCAAACTGGTCCCACTTCACACTTATCTGCAAAGCCATGGAGAGGATCATAATGGACCTCATAAATAAAGACATAGGAATTTGCAGACTTTGGATCCATCCCAGTTTGGCGCAGATCATGCCTTCTAAACTTGGTTGACTTTTTCAAACAGTCACCAAAGCCATTGATGAGGAAAGGCAGTCCATACAGCCTACCTCGATCTGGCGAAGGGCCTGATACAATACCCCCCTGGGTATCATTGAAAAACTCATCAGTTTAAATGTTAACCCATACATCACAAGATGGGTTGCAAACTGGCTGAGTGACAGAACCCACAGGGTCAGAGTTGCTGGCGCCATGTCAGACTCAAAGCCTGTCACAAGTGGTGTACACAGGGGCAAGTCCTGCCCACTCTTGTTTTTTGGCATTTCTTCTTCCCAGTACAAGCAAACACAGGAGGGTTATCAAAGTTTGCAGATGACTGCAAACTGGAGCCATAGTAGAAACACATCTGACACAGATATCCTTCAGAAGGGTCTGGATTCTCATCTAGATCAAGGGAGGTCAATAGTCTCCCTATACATCACTCATCAGACCAATGATTGAAAGTTCCTCACCAAAAGGATAAAGGGTCTCAAACATCTGTCCTATGCTGAACCCAGATTTGATGAATATGCTTCACCTCAAAAATCTAGATCCGTCAGAGCCACAGAGGGGGAGGAGAAAACCTCCTCGACACGGCTATTAGGAGGGCGTGCTGAGAGATAGTTCATCACCCAAAGACTCTATGCTGTGGAATAAAATCCCGGTATATGTGAGGCAGAGCACCTCGCTGGCCTTGTTCAAGAAATCTTGACCAATGGATGAGATTGCAGATATACCCCAGGATTTACCTCCAGTGTCACTCTCAACAGAGGCACAGCAAAATAATGGGTATAGTTCCCCCCATAAGGGGGTGGTGTGGCCTAAAAAACTAGTATGAACCTATGAACCTATGTGTGGAATATTGCATATCCATTACAAGTATGTTGTTAGCCAGACATATGATTATATGATGAGTGTGGAAATTTATTTTTAATAAATAAATAAAAGTAATAATGATAAAAACAGAAAACTGTGTTAGTACACAAGGTCAGGATCTATGTTAGAATGTTAGCCAAAATGGCAGTGGTCGTAACATCAATCCAATGTGATCAAAAAGGTACAATGTCAAAGTGCCATGTAGTTGAACACCAGAAAATCCCAATCCCAGTTTTAGCACAATCTCACACAAATGGACACTTGAATATGCGATGTTCTGCCATTTGACTTTATGGCACTTACATGTTGTACCTTTTTGATGATGTCAGATTGATTTTATGAATGTTGACATTTTGACTAGTCAATGTTCTAACTAGGATCCCTGAAGTTATGTGCAAATGTTGATTTGATGAATTTGTCTTTGTTATGACTGTTAAATGATTAATGGTTGTAACAGTAAACATGCTGACACAACCAGATACATTGAATCTGAATCAGAATCATCACTCATCTCTAATACTTGAAGTGAAATGTCTGGAGGTGTGCTAAACATTTGCGATCTGGGTTTATGAACAGTTACTGAGTAGGAAAAGGAAAGTAAAAGCAAAACCACAGGCTTGTTATGAAACCTAATTTCCTCTTGATCCTGCTGTTTTCTATTCTGTATGTAGGAGACAGAACACTGCCAGCGGCCATTTTATTTTCCAAATACATGGGTGATATTAAGCTATTTAACTACTGAGCAGCAAAATTATTGACAATTTCAGTAGGGTCTAAGCAAAAGGGATGTGAGAAAGAATGAAATAAATGGCTTACCTGCAATTGCTTGAGGTAAAACTGCTTGTGTCAGTAGCAATTTGAAAAAAAAGGACAAAAGGCATAAAGCCAAACACTGTTCTCTATGGGAAATCATGGCCAGGGCAGTTTCTAAGTGTGCACCGGTGATGGTTCACTTGTTTTTGGAGTTTTCTCCCTTCCTTGATTTGGTACGACTATGGAGTTGGCATGCATAAGTTTGCTGTATGTAAAATTTTGCCCCACATATTAGGGGTGCAGGGAAGGCTTACCCCCTTTCATAAAACAATTAAAATTGATATTTTCAGTCTTCCATATTTATGGCAGTTTTTTTATCCTTTTAGCTCACCATCTTTATGGAAGTCGTCATTTCACTGAAATAAATATAATAGAGAATGGTGTTTGAGTGTTGTTGTTAGGAAATTAAATGGCTTAGAGCTTCTTAAAGTAGCAGGACCAAACAAGATCATTTAATGTTAAAAGAGTATAGAGAACTGGGAATTAACTTTACTTAAATTCAGTCCTATACTGAAAAGATGTTCTCCACTGATGACTGGTCTTTGGTAAGCATTCTCTGAGATATCCAAGAAAGGACACCACCCATAACAACGTATGAAGGAAAAGGGTATATAAAGTAAAGTAATATGTGTTGCTGTACTCATTTAAGTTATAAAAAGATGCCCAGATCACTTTAAAGAACAACAAGACACATTTTGTGTTGGAGCATTACTTGTTAATAAGTACGCATTGCAAGAGTGTTGCTAGCAGAACAATAACATCAGAAAATGCAAAGACAAGCAGTACTGCTTGAAATCCATAAAAGGCTTCTGGAATGAAAGTAACAACATCACAGGAATGTGCAAACTCTCTCAACCCATCATTCTGGTTGTTACTGGAACACGTTGATATTGACTCAAAACAAATAGCTGTATGCTTTGCTTGTGTACTGACATATTAACCAGCCTTTTAGTAAACAATTCTCTTAACATAAGCAACATATCAACACAGAATATTTTTAGTTTCTTTTCTAGTTTTCAATTCCATGGTGTCTCAATGAAAAGCATATAGCAAATGGGTGTGAGAATTCTCAAGCTATGGAAAATGACAAATCAGCAGATTTTGCCTAAAATAATTATTTTTTGCCTGTACTACTTTTATTGTGAATCCTGTGTGGTACATTATGAATATATCCTTAACATCTAGTAAATTTCCAGAATTCCTGAAGACTACCAAAGTTAGGCCATTACCAAGGCACGGCTTAAATCTCAGTATGATATATACAAACTAATTGGGCTACTGACTATTTTGTAAATAGCCAAAAAGCGATGACCTCTGAATTAAATGTCAGAATTGAAGCTTATGGCATTATCACCGATTACCAACATGGGTTTAGGAAAGGGCACAGCACTTCCACAGCACTAGTTACCTGAATTGTCAGCATTTGTGGGTTACAGACAAAGGTGAACTTATTAGAATTGTCTGTGTATCTCATTTAACTGTCAAAGGTTTCTTAGTGAGCTACCCTTGTATAAGGCAGAGCCTACATCACTAGCTATCTATGTGGGAAGGGCATTGCCAACACTGGCCAAAATACTTCTCAAAGCAATCTGGATAGAGGTACCTCAAATCTCTATAAATTGTCCACACGATTGCTCTTTAGCTTATTTAAAAGTATTTATCACTAAGTCTGAAACAATAATGTTCTACTATTTTCTGCTGACATGATTATCTAAGAAGAAACCTATTAACACAAATTTGTGCTTGTAGAAGTTTCATCTAAAAATCAGCTTAGTGAACACAAATTCAATATTTTTGGCTGTTGGGAATGTCTCAGCTTGTTGAAAGAAAATTTGCTATTACAGTGCCTTGGCAATGTTCCTGAAAGTATGAAAGCCTAGAAATACCTAGGAGTCTAAGCTGATCTATCCTTGACGTTCACCCTACATATACAAACAGTTACAAAAAAACTCCATAGCTAAATTGGCTATCTATGACAGAACTGGCTGACAGCCATCTTAGAAATGAAGGAGATATGCCCCTCAGAAAAGAAGTAGTGTATCCTACACTTAAAGATGCCCTTTATGTTGCAGATATCACTTCCAGACATAACCAGCACAGTGTTCACAACATGCAACATAAAATCTGCAGGTTCATGGTCAGCGAATAAAGAAGGTAGCACCATAGTATTACCATGACAAATGTAGATGGCATCTCATAAGCCTGAGAGTCGTTCTTTATTACGGTCCCCTTCACCTAAAAACTATTCCGTCTAGAGCACTGTAAAACACCATGCTGCATTCTTACACTTGACTAGTACACTGGGATTCTCAGATCATCTCCAGAAACAACTTTTTTCTTAGTTATATGACTATTTATTTGTTTGCTTACTCAAGGCCTTCTCATTTGGGGTACTTTCACTAAGAACTCTTCCTGATGCTACTGACCTCCCATGTTTTCACCAAGTAGCTAAACAAATGTCAGTAATGTTGTACTGAAATTACTGAATCTTGTTGAGCTTAGAAAACTAGTTACAGCAGGTCCTCAATGGATGGACTTAGAATAGTGTCACTTAGACGTATAATGGTATTAGATGGTAACCAATACAGTACTGTGTTTTTTTTTAATTATTTTTTTTTCCTGCACATATTCTAATTGCTTCAACATGTGATTTTACTTAGTCCTGTGACAAAGGGCACTTCTGATCTAGTTCACTCTCCTGCTAAATATATAAAGTAAATAATGCAACAAGTCTCCATGGGAGGATACAGAAAATGAGTTTCTTGAAACTATGACTGCTACATCTTATGAAAATACACCTTTCCTTGGGAAACAAACCTTCCAATCCATGCATACAAATTATGTTACCCTTCTGCAAAATAAAAATTGATATAGTCAGCTTTCAGGTCACAGTACCTTGAGGCAATAGCTAACCCAAAATGTAGTTACCTCATTTGATGAGAAGACATTTTGACTAAGTACCAGACATTAAGCATTTGGGCATCATGTCATCAGTATACCTGTTAGCTATTCTTAACTGAATAATTAGATCATCTTCAGCAGATAAACTCTCCAGTTGGACTTCCTTGAGAATTGGGCTGACTTAGAGAATAGAAAGAATTCTAAGAATGCAGACCAATGGGGTCTGCTTACGTTCCAAAGAAACAAAAAAAGGAAGAATGCATCACGGGGGGTATGTTCATGAGTAGTTGCTAAGCATGCAGTCTAGAAAACCACTAAAGAGCCCAGTCCAATTTTTCAGTTGTCCCAGAGCACTGTGTCATTAAGAGAATTGCTCAGAGTCACAAAGCAGGCAAATGGATGCAAAGGGAATAAAACCCTGGACTAAAGGGATGCTAAGGGAATAAAACTCTGGAGTACAGGAAGCAGCTTATTAACAGCTCATAGCCGTACCCTCTGCACAAACTAGACATTAAATCATTGCTAAATCTAAGATAACAAAAATGTGCCACTACCTAATGGAGGAAGCATTAAGAAAAGAGAAAGAAACTCACTGTTTTTCATGTGTTTCCCACAAGCAGGCACAAGCAAAGGGATATCTCCATTGAAGGAACACAGCAATAACCACACTTCTCAATGACCAGGAAAGTAGAGTTATCAATCACTTTTTGAAGAGAGCAGTGACCCTTACCTTCACAGCCCTGAACTTTCCATCCTACATAAGAATGCATCAAGTTGAACTTGTGAAGGAACTCCTGGAAAGGTGTGTGTGTGTGTGTGTGTGTGTGTGTGTGTGTGTGTGTGTGTGTGTGTGTGTGTGTGTGTGTGTGTGTGTGTGTGTGTGTGTGGGATGGAAGGGGGATAAGTCACAGAAGGCAAAACTCAAAAGTCAGCTTTAGTCCACTGGTCAGGCAGTAGGCAAGAAAATATGGATGTGGTGATATAGATGCAGCATTTAAGGCTGATCATACTTAAATTAACCACATGGAAGATTTGACTTCATTAAACATTGTGTGCTTTTATTCAAAGCATGTACAAAAACCATCAGGGAAACTAGGAAGACAAGCATTAGAAAATGGTATTTGTATCTGAGTGGTAGTAATTTTCTATTTGGTGCCACAGAAAACTTCAGAACCCAAAAGGAGCACAGGTGTCTCTGGTTATACAGTACAGTACAATACATACTTGAGCTACTTGCCTAAGATCTAGCACTCGCATAAAATGAGCACTTGTCAATTATTTCTGCTTGTCTGTTAGTAGATCCATCTCTGTTTACAGGTCACTTAGCCAGTCAATTTCCAAAGGGCATCTTCTACCTTAATCAAGGAATAAAGAGGTCCTAGCAATTTGCTTACGGATGTTTTAGAAAAATTAGCATACCTCCAATGAACCATTAGCTAATGCACAATTCAAATTTCTCACCTAGAAAATTGACTACTCATAACATGACATCTGCCAGGAGGATCTCTGAGCTCCAAGTCCTGATATGTTAAGAGCCCTTTCCTACTTTCATAAAGATAGCGTGGTCCTAAGAACTAAAGCCCTTGTTTATGCTACAGTTAGTAACAGAGGTTTCCTTGAACCAGGCTAAAAAACTGTTTGTTTTATCCACAAAGCCTGAAAACAAAGGATAAAGGATTATATTTGCTTTAGATGTGCATAGGCAACTGAGATTTTTCTTGAAAAGTACCAGTGGAAATAAAAAAATCTAACCAACTGTTCCTCACCTTTGCTGCAAACAAAAAAGGGCTTACATGTTTCAAAACAATTCTTGATAAATATACTGATAAATAATAAAAAGGAGCAATGGAAGGTAGGCAGGCAGTACTTGAGTCCAAAATCCAGGTGAATCCAAGCCGAAAATAAGGCGTTTCAAGCAATAATCCAACTTATAAACTCAGAGACACAGCTAAGTTAGATACCATAAAAACTCTCTTTTAATGTAGTCGACCATTGGTAAGCGCTTTCACAATACAGCTTCATCAGACCATAAAACAACTACTAAAACAGCACCATATATAAACTTACATCAATTAAGCAACAGTCAATAACATAATCATAGTAATCAAGCCATTCATTTAAAGGGGAAAATAAAACAATGAATACCAACACTTACAGACCTCTATGTGAAACCTCTGTATTAACTATCACAGTCTGTACATATATAGGTGCACATGTATAAAAAAATATATATACAAATACAAATACATATAAAAACATAGCATAAGACAAGTCATTTATGTAGCCTTCTTTTCTTCAAAACAGGCTTTATAGAGGCCCTTTCATTCAAACCCCTGCCTCTATCAGCATGAAGTATGATGATCCAGCAGGCCTCTCTATACTCAGTATGTGTGCATAATGCATTATGCATTATGGAGGGTATGGAGCGTGATTTTTTAAAGCTTAAAAGGTTGCAAGCGTAACACTTACATTTTGAGATCTGTTTAGAAAAGAAAGTGGTGCCGAGAGGTTTACGTGTTCTGAACATGTCGAATCAGGGTGCACAGAACCCTGATCTACTGGTCCGGTGGCAGAAGCTTAATTTAGAGGTAAGCGCCAGCTATATGTGCTTGTTGATTGAATACTTCCATCCTGAAGAGGAGAAGTTGAGGGATACTTTACGAGAGACACAGGAGGCTCTCCTCAATGACTATAGTATAAATATTTTGAATCTGCTTTTTGAGAGTTTATTGGACAGCGTTGCTGTCTTTGAGAGAATGCTTGTTTACCAAAAGAAGTCTAAATTGTTGCATGACATAAATGACTTTAGGACAGGTCACGTCTTTATGTGGCCATGAAATGGACACTGTCCTGATGGACATGATATTGTTAACTCTTTGGTTCAGGTTCATGATGTTTGTAATATTTTGATTGATAATCAGCATTTGGTGGAAACTGAACAAACTGTTTTGAACAATGAATCTGTATGTATAGAGCCCAATAGGGGAAGTATTGATACCACTGTGTTTAACCGGGTCTACTTCTAATGACCGAAATGCCGATTCCCCGACACAGAAATCACCGACGCCAGAAAACCGACAACACACAAACCCGACAACGCGAAACACCGACCATAACACCGACACACTAACACTACAACACACAAACACCCACACACATCCACTAGCCTAAACCCCTAACCCAACCCTAACCTCACCTCTCGACACTCTCCACACCTCCTCTACCCTAGACCCTACTCACCAACACCACACACCCCCACTCCCTCTCCTACCCTGCCCCTACCTAACTAACTCCCACCCCCCAACCCCGAACCCCAAGCTACTTCACTTCCCTCCCTCCTAAACCTAACTACCTTACCACTTACCCCTCCCTAACTGCACCTCACACACACTCACCACACACCACCACCCACCTACCCACACCTACCTGTCACACCCACACCTACATCCCTCACCCTCCCCACACTTACCTGCTTCCCCTACTCCTCCCAGGTCGTATCACCTACTCCCGCCAGGTATCGCACATCATTCTCCGCGGGTCCGACTGGTTCGGTCGTTTTCATTGTCGTCGGCCTGCTCAGGTGTCGCGTGTCGTCATTTCCCGTTTAACCATGATAATGGTAATGTAAATGTTATAGTTCCTAGTAACTGTTGCAATGAGATAGCTTTGAGTGCTAGTACAGGTAGCACTCGTCGGACTAATGAATCAGGAGTAGCATATACACCTGTAACTTCCATCCTAGCTTGTGGTGTGGATATTCAGAGTCATAAATCCATGGAAGTTACATCTGCAAGAGATTTATATCCGCAGGTCATTATTAATAATAATCGTAGTACTGATAGCCTTGATAAATCTGATGGGGTTGTTAAACCCAAGTGGCGCGGCACTGTTTTAACTGATGTTGACTCCCTAAAGGTTTTGAGGAGTGGTAATGCTGATGATCTCCTGTTTCCTCTACCAGTAAGGTCAGAGGGGGGGGGGGGACATCCAAGATCAATGAGCAGAGGACATCAAAAATGCAAACTGTCGGGCAATCACAGCCAGTCACAAACCCTGAAGAAGATGTGGGGGAGGGTTCCGATTCATTGATATTAAACATTTCCACATATGTGCTTTCACCAGTAGAGGAACAGGTTCTTATTAAGGGGTTGAGTTTCATCCCCACTTGTAGGACTAAACTTTCAGATACCATTCTGGATCTAAGAGTGTTTTGTAGAAACGTCATGTTACGTTTGATCTATGGAGATACTACTATGGTGCATTCTACTGACGCTAGAGAATATGGCCCTTCTAATCTCAGGAAGTTAAGTAGTTTTGTACCTAATAATCACCCCCTTGTTGAAGCTTACTTAAAGTTAACTGAGGACCAAGTGTTTAATTATTATGATAGCCGTGATGACCAACATCAGAATTATAAGAATAATTTATTGTACTCTGAAATAAGAGCAGAGAGCTCTTCAGGATAATGGCCATCTTGTGATTCAACCAGCAGACAAGGGAGGCCTTATAGTAGTGATGGATAAGCCACATTATGAGCGATCTATGTACTTAATGTTGAGTGATAGTACTTTTTATGAAAGAATCACAGTTGAGGATGTACAAAAAGTGATGTCCCTAGTTAGCCGGTGTATTTCAGATGTTTTTTCCACTCATTTAGTTACAGAGGATCTTTATACTTTTTTGAAAGTGGTTAATCCCCTTGTTCCCCTTATATAAGGCCTCCCCAAGATCCATAAAAATGTCACTGATCCACCTATGAGACCGATTGTGGCTGGAGCTGGTTGGGTTACAGAGCCACTCTCTTTGTATGTTGAGAAGGCATTAAGACCTGTTATCAGTCTGAACCCTGTAGTCCTTAGGGACTCGAAACTATTTTTATTAGACCTTTATCAGTGCACCTCCACTATTTCAAATATTGAGAATGTTATTTTTGTTACTTTTGATGTTCAGTCTTTATTTATGATGATACCCAATGGGCTGGGGATTCAGTTTATACATGATTATCTCTTATTGTATAGTGACTATACTTTAGCACAAGTAGATCTTACCTGCTATTTCTTAGAGATGGTGCTTGAAAACAATGTTTGCACCTTTAATGGTGATATGTATCTTCAAAACCATGGCGTAGCTATGGGCACTTCATGTGCCAATAGCTACGCCAATATGTTTTTAGCACATTGGGAGAACAACAGCTTGTTCACCACCCAGGGCTTTAAGGAACATTTTATTTTATCAACGCTTTGTTGATGATTTGTTTTTGTTGTGGGGGGTCCTGTTAGTAGTCTGATAACTTTTTATGACATGATGAATGGTCTATTGGATTGTTTGAAGTTTACTTTTAAGTGGTCTTTTGAACATATTGAGTTTTTGGATTTGTTCATTGAAAAGTTACCTGGCGATATTATCAATACTGGTGTGTATCGTAAGACCTGTCATAGAAATGCATTTCTTTTTAGATTTAGTATGCACCCAGGTTACATTTTCAGGAACCTTATTAGAGGTCAGGGGATTAGGGCTTCCAGCCGGAATCCCACTATGTCTGGTTTCCTTAATGAAATTGATAACCTGGGGTGTAAATTGGTGGCACGTGGATACACTTCTACTGAGATTGATAGGTAGTGGTCAGATCTAGATTCATTGAGACTGACCACAGCCTGTCCATATTTTGGACCTCCACCAGATGTCTGTGCTGATTCTGAGGGAAAGCCCTCTACTTTGGATGTTAGTGTCCCGTTGTTTTACACCAGTGATCATAGGGATGTTACTCAGCTATTTAGCCAATACTGGCCCATCCTGCAGGTTGATGAGGATGTGCATAGGGTTGTAGGTGATAAACCCAGTTTCTGATTTAGGAACTGTAAGAATTTGAAAAGACTTTTATGTTATGAGAAAAATTATTGTGACAATTCCTCACATCCTGGTCTGACTTCACCCTGTGACAGTTGTAGTTTTTGTGCTTTTATTAATACCACAGCCACTTTTTCCCATCCTGACTTATGTAAGGACTTTGTCTTTCATGCCTCTGCACATTGTATGACCCCGCATGTGATATATTTGGCTGAGTGCACCATCTGCCGTTCTTTTTACATTGGTAAAACCAATAGGATCCTACGTGATAGGATGTGTGAACATATATATCACATTAGGAAAGGTTCTGTACATAATGCACTGTCCAAACATGTTTTAGAGACTGATATGTCACACACATTTAGTTTCAGGGTGACTGAGACTGTTAATCCCAGTATTAGGGGAGGTGATTTATGCACACATACTGAGTATAGAGAGGCCTGCTGGATCATCATACTTCGTGCTGATAGAGGCAGGGGTTTGAATGAAAGGGCCTCTATAAAGCCTGTTTTGAAGAAAAGAAGGCTACATAAATGACTTGTCTTATGCTATGTTTTTATATATATTTATATTTGTATATATTTCTTTTTTATACATGTGCACCTATATATGTACAGACTGTGATAGTTAATACAGAGGTTTCACACAGAGGTCTGTAAGTGTTGGTATTCATTGTTTTATTTTCCCCTTTAAATGAATGGCTTGATTACAATGATTATGTTATTGATTGTTGCTTAATTGATGTAAGTTTATATATGGTGCTGTTTTAGTAGTTGTTTTATGGTCTGATGAAGCTGTATTGTGAAAGCGCTTACCAATGGTCGACTACATTAAAAGAGAGTTTTTATGGTATCTAACTTAGCTGTGTCTCTGAGTTTATAAGATGGATTGTTGCTTGAAACACCTTATTTTCGGCTTGAATTCACCTGGATTTTGGACTCAGGTACTGCCTGCCTGCCTTCCGTTGCTCCTTTTTATTATTTATCAGTACATTTATCTTTAGTTTGCAACGGAGGACATACCTCCTGGTTTTACCACTTTGCTTTCATCAATTCTTGATAAATGCTGGCAAACTGCATTACCTTTTGTTATAAATATCATAGCAAGTGTTTACCCTAGGACGGAAAATACTCACTATGGCTGGGACGTATAGCTTTTCCTGGTGAAAGAAGGAAAAAACTAAAAATTATGAGGTGTCTCCCATCTTTATACTGGCATGTCCTGCTGTCTGAGAAAGGTAATGCCACCCTGTTGTGAATGGAGGGGGGTTCTCAGCTCTGAGAAGTCAGGCCAGAAGTAGGACACAGCCCGTGGCAGTGATCCTTTGGTCAAAAAACAGTGACAGTGAACAGAAATGATGGGATAATTGACATACACAATTGTACTTTTCCCTTGGCTGAGTCATGTGACCTCACATACAAAGTACTGCACCCATTACAAATAAACCATTGGTGGTTAGGTGAAGGCTGCCAGCCTAGTCAAACAGAATTTGGTACATAATTCTATCATTCGTCAATACTGTGAAATGTTGAACTTAAAACAATGGGGCAACATTGCCCTCTGCTGTAAAGAAAGCTAAGTCAAGCATTTCTTGTTGGCCCTTTGAAATTAAAATTATTTCATCACTGCCTTTGACGTTTACAAGTCGGCTCCAGTCCGGTTAGATGAAGGCTTCCTGACTATTGTTTTAAGGCTAAAGTTAATGACCAGAATTTACATGTGTAATGTCCTTTATTGTTCTAAGTGTAAAATAATGTAAATGCAGTTTCTGTCAACCTGGGAACACCAGGAAAGTGTGAAATGATGTAACGTTTTATCAAAACTGTAGTTTCAATTTAAACAGTGAGAATCAGAGATTATTGAGCATTTTTGTCTTGAAAATCCAACTCAGCATTGCCTTATGCTCTCTTTATGTAAGTAGTATGTTCAAACTGTGTTTTCTCCTAGAAGTAGCTAGGAATTAGAAAGTTTAGACTATGAGTTTTTCTGTGATGTCAGAACTGTACTACTGAATTATTTTAAGTATTCCTGTGTGATCTCTGAACTCTTGACTAGCACTGACTGTGTAGTAGAAAGTATTGTCTTGTGGTTTTAATTATTTATTATTAAATATTTTAAAACCTTTTTAACTGTGGCTAGTTTTGTGTAGAGATAATTTAAGCTCTAGAGTACATTGCATATTTATAGAGTTTACTGTCCAGGTCACTCCAAATAAGCTTTGACTGTTTAGTCACATCTACCAATTGGATAATAATATTGCATAGTAATAATTGGAAACCCTTTTAAGTGCCTTTGAGTAGCTGATAAATATTAATGGGGGGTGGCCAGTGGAACTACCATATAGTCTGAGAGAAAGGGACACAGCTGGAGAACCTGTGCCAGCCTTCCCCAGAAGTCTTTGTGTGGTTGTGTAAACTCTTATCTCAAAGTGTGTGTGTGTCAGCTACTTAGGCAGGGACACAAAGCACTGGTCGGACAGAGAGGGTGCTGGAGATTTTAGCTTGCCCAGCTAGGCTGAGATCTGGACCCTATAGCTGTGCCAGTGGGGAGTCTTACTGGGGACCTGGGGAGCAAGGGAGCGACCAGCACCGGACTGACTGTGTTCTCTGTGTGCTCTTAAGGGAAATTGCACTTTACTGTGTGCATTTGTTATCCTTTTTTCTCATAAGAAATGCCCTCTCTGGTGTTAGTGGTGAGGATTGAGGCTCCTTAATTGCTGGGCCAGGGCACTGGTGTCACATATTAATTGGTGGCAGTGGTTGGGATATCTACCTCACAAATTAATTGATGGCAGTGGTTGGAATATCCACCTCACATATTAATTGCTGGCAGTGGTTGGGATATCCTCACAATTGTTTGGCAGCAGTGGGATATCCACATCACATATGAATTAGTTGGCAAATACTAATTGGCTTGTAGTGGTGTGGGTAGAGTAAATCCTGTAGCTTGTGTACAGTGAGCTTTAAAGGTGTTTTTGTACTTTATAACAGTCATGCAGTGACTTAGCTTAGTTAGTCAATGTGAGCAGGCAGCATGTCAGCAGAGGAGTATGAAAAGCTGACAAGGAGCCAGCTGGTGGAGATGTGCCAGGCTAGGGGACTGGTGCATGGAAATCTGATTAATGCAGACTGGATTGCAGCCTTGGTTACAGCTGCATCAAAAAACAAAAACCATGAGTACAATCAGACTGGAGGTGGAGATATAATTCCCTCTGAGAATGGACAGCTCAAACTTTCTGCAGTGGACTTAAAAATCCAACTGGTGCTAAAGAGACTTGAGTTGGAGGCCAGGCATGTGGAATTAGAAGCAAATGAGAGACTGTGATGTTTGCAGGCTGAGGAGAACGAGAAACTGTTATGTCTGCAAGCTGAGGAACAAGACAGGCAGAGGCAGCATGAGAAGTAGATGCTGACTCTTCACCAGAGTCATGGAAGTAATGGGGAAGGGAGTAACTGGACCCCAGAAGCACAAAAGGTCAGTAAACTTCTTCCACAGTTTAAAGAGGGGGATAATTTTGACAGTTTCATTCATATGTTTGAGAGGGTATGTAAACAGTATGAAGTTGAACAAGGGCTCTGGGTACGGTTCCTGACACCCTTACTCCATGGTAAAGCTGTAACTGTTTTATCTAAAATGTCAGACGTTGCATGTTTTGATTATACTGATGTTAAGAAATGCATTTTTGAACTGTTTAAGCTAACACCTGAAACATATAGGAAAAAAGTTTTGTGAGCATAGACGCAAGGCAGATGTAAGTGTGTGTGAATATGTTGCTGAATTGAGCACTTATTTCCATAGGTGGGTGAGTGGATGTCAGGTCACCACTTTTGAAGGGCTGTCAGGTCTTTTGTTGAGGGAACAAGCCTTTAGCACTTTGCCTGAAAACATGAGGATCTGGTTAGTTGATAGACAATGTGCTACTTCATATGAGTTGGGGATGAAGGGAGACCTAATCCTGGCAAGCAGGGCAGCCCTGCACAGGAAGGGGACCCACAGTACTGCTCGTGGGTCTAAAGGAACCCATGGTGGGCAGCACAGACTGCATCAACAGAATCTGCCAGTAGCAGGGGAAGCCACTAGTCCAGGTACACATCCAGGAGCTAGGGTTAAATGTTTTGAATGCAACCAGTGGGCCATGTGGCATACAGGTGTCCATGGAGGCAAGATGGGGAACAAAAGGTGAGGGAGCCAGTAAGTGGGAAAGAAAAAATGCCAATAGTAGGTTGTCTTGAGACAACAGGGATACTGAACTACCATCCTGCAGATGTCCTGATAGACAAAGATTTGGATGAGGCAGTACCATGTGCTTATGCAGTTACACACAGTGAGGCTAGTAGACAAGCATATGGATCTAGTAGCCTAGGGGAGACCCAGACAGACTGCATACTTGCAGCCAAGACTGGTGAGGTGGTTACTTTAGGGAGTGAGCTACTCTGTAGCAGTGAGAATGAATGTGAGGCACAGCTGCTTGTGGGTAGTGATAGTACCTTGGACCGAGTGACTGCTAGAGGTGAGTAGTAGTACCCCAGCTGGCAGTGAGGCATCACTGTCAGAGGATGCCAGACTTCCTGTTGAAGGCGAGCTGGGAAGGGTTACAAGGAGAGAGTTGAGACAGACTCAGCTCTCAGACCCTACATTGCAAGGCCTGAGCTAGGGAAGCACCTGATTCTCAAGGAAAGGGGAAATCTGTATACTGTGACAAAGGATTATTATACAGAGAGTGGACACCTGAGGGAGGGCTAGAAGGGGTGAGAGTACAGCAGATGGTAGTGCCTAGAGCCTACCATCTGGTGCTTCTAGCCATAGCCCATGATGTTCCCTTTGCAGGTCATATGGGCATAAAACATACAAAGAGGCATATTATGCAGAATTTCTATTGACCTTGAATTTCCAGAGATGTAACAGGGTACTGCAGGACCTGTGAGCAGTGCCAAAAGGTGGCAAGGCAGGAGACAAGGTGAGAGCTCCTTTGATGCCTTTGCCTGTGATTGAGGAGCCATTTCAGAGGGTAGCTATGGATATTGTGGGTCCTCTGAGTACCCCAAGTTCCACAGGGGAAAAAGTATATCCTAGTGGTAGTGGATTATGCTACATGATACCCTGATATAGTGGCTTTGTCCTCCATTGTGGCAGAAAAGGTGGAAAATGCTTTGTTAGAGATTTTCAGCAGGGTAGGTTTCCCAAAATAAATACTGACTGTCAGAGGTGCCGATTTCATGTCAGACCTGCTGGCTTGTCTGTGAAAGTCCTGTGGGGTGAAGCACTTGAAGACCACCCCCTACCATCCCCAGACTAATGGTCTTGTTGAGAGGTTAAACTCTACAATCAAGTCCATGCTACAGCATTTGCAGATCAGTTTAAAAGGGAGTGGGACAAATATTTGCCCCTTCAGCTGTTTGTTTATAGAGAAGTTCCCTAGGAATCCACAGGTTTTTCACCCTTTGAGTTGCTGTATGGGCATAGGGTGAGGAAACCTCTAGATTTAATTTGAGATGAGTGGGAAGGTGAGTGCAAGTCTCACAAGGAGTCTGTTGCGGCATACATCCTAAACCTCAGGATAAGGCTCAGGGAACTCATGGGCTTGGCCCAGGAGAACCTGAAAGAAATCCAACAACAGAAAAGGAATGCTCGAGCTAGAGAGTGTGCTGTGGGGCAGAAGATAATAGTTCTCATTCCTGTCAGACACAACAAGCTGCAAGCAGCTTGGGAGGATCCCTACAAGGTGGTAAGAAAGGTAAGTGATGTTAACTACATGGTGGAACTGCTAGGTAGATGGCAGGGGCACAAATTGTACCATGTTAACATTATAAAACCTTACCATGATAGGGAGGCCCTTGTGCTGAACATTTGCAGTGGATTGCAGGAGGAGTCTTAGGGAAATCTGGGGACTGATCTCCTCAGTGAGGCTCAGGCTGACACCTCAGTGGAAGGGGTAGCAATATCCCAGCAGCTATCTCCTACCCAGGTTTGAGAAATCCAAGCAGTGTTGCATGAATATGGGTACATGTTCACTGGGAAACCAGGGTACACCCACCTGGTGCAGCAACAGGTGGATACAGGACCCCAAAGGCCTATTAGGCAGGCCCCTTATTAGAGTGCCTGAGAGAGTCAAACAGACTTTGAAGGAGGAGGTACAGGAGATCTTGGAACTAAGGGTGATTCAAGAGTCCTACAGTCCCTGGGCCTCCCCAGTGGTGCTGGTGCTAAAGAAGGATGGCAGCACCAGGTTCTGTTTGGACTACAGGAAATTAAATAGTCACACAGATTCGGATGCTTACCCCATACCTAGGACAGATGAGGCTCTAGAGCAGCTGGGTGGGGCTAAGTAACTTACAACCATTGATCTTACCAAGGGTTACTGGCAGATGCCCTTGACTCCCAGTGCTAGAGGGAAGTCAGCCTTTGTGACTCCTTTTGGCTTTTATGAGTTCACAAAGATGCCCTTTGTAATGACGAATGCCCCAGTGACTTTCCCGAGGCTGCTAGATCATATCCTAGCAGGAGCAGGTGGGTTTGTCCTTACTTACCTAGGTGATATTGCCATCTACAGCCATTCCTGGCCAAAGCACCTTCAGCATGTCAGGGAGGTGCTGGCCAGACTACAGAGGGCAGGGTTGGCCATTAAGCTGAGAAAATGTCAGGTGGGTATGGCAGAGGTCTCCTACCTAGGATATAGAGTGAGGAGTGGTAAGAAAAGGTCAGAACCTGCCAAAGTGGAAGCCATTCAGTCATGGCCTGCACCTGTTACTAAAAAGCAGGTGAGGGCATTTTTAGGGACAGCATGGTAGTATTGAAAGTTCGTCCTCAGTTATAGTACCATAGCTGCTCCCCTCACAGACCTGACAAGGAAGAACAGGTCAGATACGGTAGTGTGAACCCCAGCATCTGAACAGGCATTCCAGAAGCTTAAAAAAGCTTTGGGAGGACCCCCTGTGTTAGCCAGTCCAGATTACAGAAAAGAATTTGTTGTGCAGGTGGATGCGCCAAACCATGGGGTGGGGGCTGTACTTAGCCAGATTTCTTCAGCGGAGGAAGAGCACCCAGTGGTTTATCTCAGTCATAGGCTCCAACCCAGGGAGGAATGCTATGCAGCTGTAGAAGAGGAATGTCTAACCATAGTGTGTGCATTGCAGAAACTTCAGCCTTATCTGTATGGAAGGAAATTCACTGTTTTAACCAATCGCAACCCCCTAACATGGTTAAACAGAGCCAGCCAGCAAAATGCCAAGTTGCTAAGATGGAGCCTAGGGTTGCAAGCATATTATATATCAGTACAGCACCGCAGTGGGAGTAGCAATGCCAATGCAGATGGGCTCTCAAGACAGGGAATGGGGTGAGGTACTCCCAGATAGACCTAACTCTCTCAAGCAGCATTTCTCAAGGGTCACTTGAAAAACTAGCTTGTGTTCTCTGGGGGGGGGGGGGGTGGAGAAATGTGAAGACTGGTAGAGATGGGTGAAGGCTGCCAGCCTAGTCAAACAGAATTTGGTACATAATTCTATCGTTTGTCAATACTGTGAAATGTTGAACTTAAAACAATGGGGCAACATTGCCCTCTGCTGTAAAGAAAGCTAAGTCAAGCATTTCCTGTTGGTCCTTTGAAATTAAAATTATTTCATCACTGCCTTTGATGTTTACAAGTCGGCTCCAGTCCAGCTAGATGAAGGCTTCCTGCCTATTGTTTTAAGGCTAAAGTTAATGACCAGAATTTACACATGGAATGTCCTTTATTGCTCTAAGTGTAAAAGAATGTAAATGCAGTTTCTGTCCGCCTGGGAACACCAGGAAAGTGTGGAATGATGTAATGTTTTATCAGAACTGCAGTTTCAATTTAAACAGAGAGAACCAGAGATTATTAAGCATTTTTGTCATGAACATCCAACTCAGCACTGCCTTATGCTCTCTTTATGTAAGTAGTATGTTAAAACTGTGTTTTCTCCTAGAAGTAGCTAGGAATTAGAAAGTTTAGACTAAGAGTTTTTCTGTGATGTCAGAACTGTACTACTGAATTATTTTAAGCATTTCTGTGTGATCTCTGAACTCTTCACTAGCACTGACTGTGTAGCAGAAAGTATTTTCTTGTGGTTTTAATTATTTATTATTAAATATTTTAAAACCTTTTAACTGTGGCTGGTTTTGTGTAGAGATAATTTAAGCTCTAGAGTACATTGCATATTTACAGAGTTTACAATCCAGGTCACTCCAAATAAGATTTGACTGTTTAGTCACATCTACTAATTGGATAATAATATTGCACAGTAATAATTGGAAACCCTTTCAGGGGCCTTTGAGTAGCTGATAAGTATTAGTGGGTGGTGGCCAGTGGAACTACTGTATAGTCTGGGAGAAAGAGGCACAGCTTGAGAACCTGTGCCAGCCTTCCCAGAAGTGTCTGTATGGTTGTGTAAACTCTTATCTCAAAGTGTATGTGCGTGTGTCAGCTACTTGGGCAGGGACACAAAGCACTGGTTGGACAGAGAGGGTGCTGGAGATTTTAGCTTGCCCAGCTAGGCTGAGATCTGGACTCTATAGCTGTGCCGGTGGGGAGTCTTACTGGGGACCTGGGAAGCAAGGGAGCGACCAGCCCCGGAATGACTGCGTGCTCTTAAGGGAAATTACACTTTACTCTGTGCATTTGTTATCCTTTCCTTTCATATGAAATGCCCTCTCTGGTGTTAGTGGCAAGGATTGAGGCTCCTTGATTGCTGGGCCAGGGTATGGGCATCACAGGCTATATGAAGGAAGCACAGATTCAAAGACAATGTGTAACATATTTGCAAATGGTCTGGGAAAGCCAACTGAACACAAGGGTCCTTCTTCAGGGGAAGACCAGGATTACTGTCTGATGAAGTAACTTAGGTCATAGCCACATACTAGACAAGTGAAGGCTGAGAGAATCAAACTGTGCACTACAGAAAGCTACTCATAACCTCACTTATCTGTGCTAAGTGCCTGACAAACACTGCTGTAGCCCAGGACAGTACATTTCACATCTATGTGCTTGAAAAAAAATCAGAACTAAAATATTAATATTAAAATTGTAGACTTCATATTGTCCAGTTTATTCACTACTGAATAATAAACATACAAGGAACCCAAGGATTGTACCCAAAGAACATGGCTCATATGATGATACTCCTGTTTAGCTTTCAAATGCATAACCAAGTGTGTACCTAATAACCTAGAAAAGCATTCAGCTTGCTGACGTGAAAACCATGTGCAACCCACTGCACCTCCATACCCTCCCACCCTCTAAAATCAAAAAATCAGAGAGAAAAACATAGAATCAGGAACAACACACATTAAATATTTCTCTTAGTTACTTAGAAAGTTGATAGAATAACAGGCTTTGCATTAACAAGCCTTTTCTAAAGGAAATAGAGTCAGAATCCCATTTGCCTGTCATTATTTACAAGGACCAGTCTGATACCACCTATATGTGGGCACTTCCACTGGATGATATGCTTAGGCAAAAATGTGGAGGTTTTCTCGATCTTCATCCAGAAGAGACTTGCATCAATGCTGGTGAAGCAGCATAATGCACGAGTGCTTCTATATGTCTAAATAACCATTAGAAAGGTCCTGCATCATATATTTTCTAGCTATAGAACCTACTGTATGACCAAAGAAAGCCACCATGCCTATCTACATGAACTAGAATCATTCAGTATTATACCATGTGAAGATCAGAAACTCGAGAAACGTGCATGCTGATTGGCTAATCCAACCAGCGTGCACATAGTAAATCGTACCATGAACAAGGAAACAAGTCCGGTCGCTAAATATCGTGCTGCGGCGACAGCAAGTAAACAGTAAAGTACACTAAATGTAAAACAAAAAACACACAACAATTCAACTAAAACAGAGAAAATTAACCTTTTCCCATATTATATTCCTCATTCCCTCACCTCGAACACAAACAAAATAAAAACTCATGCAGTCGCAAATACACCACACACACACTACATAACCACCAGTTATAACACAACAAAACCAAGCATTCTCATAAAACCATTCACTCACCTATATTCCCTACAATACCTATACACACACAACTCCAAAAATATACATACTAAAAACACCACACATGCCTCCAAAGTGAAAACACACACCATACCAAACGTCCACATCAGCATACATCTTCTAAAACTGCATACAACACCACCATCTAGTGACCAATTACTAAAAGTACATATTTTAAAAAAAATAATACAAATAAACACTACGCCACATTTCAACATACCCATAACTACTAAAACATAACTACACGTTATAAACTTCTACACTGCTTAAACTATTTTATAACAAGCACCACCTACCCTTTTGATTACATCCCTTCAAAAACCTGCACGAGCCCTGTTAAACACAAAGACTACAAACTCAGACAGGAAGAAACACCCAAACAAGAGACACCATAGATAGAAAATAATAAAAAAAATGGAAGTAAACTTTGAAGTAATAAGTGACAGTGAAATAGAAGAAATATTTAAGAACATACCACAAACCACAATGAAACCATCAACAAGCAAGAAAATTCTCCAACCACAAGAACAGGAATTACTACAGCATAACAATGCCCTTATAGAAGACAACAGTGTGACAAGCCATACTCTTCAGAAAGGTAAAAAAACATTAAAAGCCTATTCCACTCAGAAACGTAAAAGACATGCAGAAAAAACTCTTAAAGAAATAGAAACACTAGAATTAGAAAAAGAAGAATTAAGTACAAGAAAACAAATACAGTGGGCTATAAACATATTTCAAAACTGGAAAAAACAAAAACACTACAACATAGACTTCCACACTATTACACCAGAAAAATTAAACAAAATACTTAGAGAATTCTATGCTACAGTACGAAACACAAAAGGACAAGAATACGTAATAAGTGCATTTGTATCCTTATGTGCAGGACTAGACAGATATATAAACAACCAACCATTAAATAGAAAGATTAACATCATAACAGATATAGCTCTAACAAATGCAAATAACGTATTTAAGTCAGTAATTAAAAATTACAGAAGACAAGGAAAAGATACAGCAGAACACCACCAGCCACTCACAATGCAAGAAATAACACAACTGAGAAACAGCCAAGTACTTTCCCCAAACACAGCAGATGGACTAGTAAGAAAAGTATGGTTTGATATACAGTTACACTTCGCACGACGTGGGAATGAAGGAGTACGATACCTCACAGAAGACGTTTTTACAATAAACAAATGCACAGATGGCACAGAATATGTAACAAAACATTTCAACGAACATACAAAAAACCACAATGAACATGATGATGTTACAAAATATTTGCTAAGAGGATTCACATTCGAAAACTGCACAGACCCTTCATGTCCTGTAAAAAGTTTCAAAAAATACTTACAAAAAAGGCCACCTAATAAAAAACAACTGTTCCTCCACCCAAAAAAACATCCACAACATGTACTTGACAAAATGGATACATGGTACACAACACAACCAATGGGAAAAAACTATCTTGCAAACATGTTACCACAAATCTGCAAACAAGCAAACCTATCAAAGAGATACACAAACCACTCCTTAAGAGCAACAGCAGTAACATTACTGTCACAATCAGGGATGGAAGCAAGACAAATAATGACTGTCACAGGACATAAAAGTGAAGAATCACTAAGATCGTATTATCAACCTTCAGTAGATGAATTTAAAACATGGGGAAAAATAATATCTGGAACACAAGAAACACCAAAAAATCCAATACATGAAGACAATATCAATAACACAACAGACAACGGACCAAGAAAAAAAATGAAAGTCCATAACACAGAACTTCCATACCTGGAAAATGAACCAGAAAAACCACAAGACAAACAACAGATTATAAAGTATGGAACAATAAACATCTACAATATAGAAACCCAACAAAATAAGTAAGTAAACTCTAAATTTATACTAAAACCACATATATATATATATATATATATATATATATATATATATATATATATATATATATATAGATAGATACAATGCAATATATAAACATAAAATTAACTATAAACACGATTTCTCATTACAGATACTACACTAAGAAGAACTCAAGCCAACATAGGAACATAGACAACCATCAAGACAGAACCAATACAGAAATATAAAATAAACTACAACAAGAAGACATAACAAAAGCTTTAAAACTATGAAGACATACCAAAAGCTTTACAACTATATCTACTAATATAATTATTTCCTAACATTTCCTGAAAAATTAAAAAATAACATGTATTTAAATTAAAACAGAAATAAACAATAAAAACAAACTGAAAGTGTGGACTATTTTATCTCACAAAAAGTGGAAGAATACAAAAAAAAGCTAACAAAAACCTAAATAAAAACAATACAAATATAATACAAAACAAACTAACACCATGGTATAATAGCAATAACCCACTTCTGGGTGGTGGTAATGCTGGATTTACCAGTTGTCTTTGTTTGGTCCTCGGCTTCGGGACCAAACCACGCCAACTGTTGGTAAATCCAGCATTACCCACACCCAGGCGTGGGTTATTGCTATATTAAACCCAATACCATTTGCCTAGGTGATTTAAACTATCTAACTATAGACTGGGAAATCTACACCACACTAGTGCACAAGAGCAGAGATATCTGGACTTTGTCAATTCAAACTGGCTGAAACAATTAGCCAGTGTACCCAGTATGGGAAATAACATCTTGAATCTTATCCTTGCTAATATGGGACATCTTACACCATCCTTTGCATATCTTTATCACTTGTTAAGTCTGACCATAAAGTCGTATCCTCATAAATAAAATTGAACCAGAGACCCCTTCCACTTAAGGTATCTTAAATTTTTTTTACAACAAAATACCTACTACTGACACATTGGTAACCTTCAAATCCCCACCAAACCCCATTAACTCCACTTAATATGCAGAAATGTACACAACCACACTATACCAGTATATAAACAGCAGTATAGATGCTGCTATACCCTGAAGAAACAAGTGCAGGACAAACCTCAGAAATAAACACACATAATGGAGCCATAATATCAAGAAGCTTTACAATAAAATGAAGAGACATTTGACCAAAGGTAAGAAGAGTAATTCCAGAAAGATTGAGCCCACATCACTGAAAAAAAACAAACAGGTGAAGAGCTTAATAAATTCCACTAAAGCTGCATGTGAGGCTACATAAGCCAAACACAATCACAAGCCTTTTTTGGTCATGTTGGTAATCTCAGAAGGACAATACAGCAATGCACTGAATTGATTGTGAATGATGTTACCTACACTGAGGCTGAAGATATATCAAACCTTTTGGCTTATAAAATTAGATCTAATGTTACCCCTCTCTCCCCTACATCTGTCCCATAAGATTTACCTCCAGCTACCGGATTCACTATACAATCTCGAAATACTGAAATGTCAAATTTCAGTATTTCGGGACTGAATAGTGGAAAACCCACATACCCAAAAACCCCAAATCATGAATAGCACAATCGAAACACACCTAACCACACCCCCCATACTTATATATTCTAACTCCAAGGTCACACTAAACACACAAACACACAAAAATCACCACACACACTCACACACACTAAAATCCCTACCCAATACCCTCACACACATACCACTTACCTGAAACTCCAGATAAATACACAAACCGTACCACACATCACGAATGTGACACCACGATAGTGGATTCAACATTTCTGGATTCGACACATCCGCATTTGGCCTGGTGCAGTTTTGCGTAACTGCACTTTCCACTATTCGTCTTGATGTACTGAAATTCAACATTTCTGTACATCGAGATTGTCCGGTGAATCCAGCTACCACACAAGATCAAGTCCTAAAAACACTATCAAAAGCTAAAACTACTGTATTGATGGGTCCTGACAATATCTCTGGATACATCTTAAATAGCAAAAAGCACAATTTACCCAACCCCTTAACAACACTGTTCAACCTCAGCCTCCATATAGGTTTTGTACCATATGAATGGAGAACAGTGACAGTCACACCTCTACAAATGAAAGGACCTTCCACAGACCCAGGCAATTAAAAACCCATAAGCCTGAGCTGTCTTATATGCCAAGCCATGGAAAGACTTATCATGGAGCTAATCAATAAGGACACAGGGAGCCTCCAAACACTGCCCCATCTCAGTTTGGATTTGTCAAGGGCAACCTAGTGCACTTTTAGGAAAAGGTCACAAAAGCAATGGATAAAGGTCAAATCATACAAATTGCATACTTTAACCTGGCCAAAACTTTTAACACAATCCCCAATAAAGGCATAGTAGAAAAGTTAAATAAATTAGGAATAAGTCCCGGTGTCACCCACTGGATTGCCTACTAGCTCATAGATATGATACAGGCGATCAAAATGGGAGAAGTGACCTCCACAAAGAGACCAGTCACCACTGGACTGCCCCAGAGTTCAGTGTTGGGAAAATTCCTGACTGGCATCTACTTCTTTGGTGTAAAACCCAGTACCAAAGAAATCTGGCTGACTAAGTTTGCAGATGACTGTAAGCTAAGAGCATTCATTGAATCCTCAAATAACTCAGCCATCCTGCAGGAAGGTTTGACCCAAATAAATAACTGATGCCAAAATTAAGGACTGAAACTAAATGCTAAAAATGCATTATCATACCCTTTGAGAAGTATCTACCCTGAGGAAATACCACATTGACAATATGCCCCTAAGAGTTGACCCAGTTATTCAGGATTTGGGAACTTATGTAGGCAGTAACCTAACTTTCAACCAACATGTGCCCATTGTCATAAAAAAGTCCTTTTATATGGCACAGCTTATAAACAATCAAATTATATAGATCTACGGATGCCATTAGGATGATCATTATGGATAATGCCCCTTTTGACATATACCTATCCAGATACATGCAACAACTGGAACACCCACAGAAATACCTTACTGAAAGGCTAAAAGGCCTAAAAATATGTTCTATATGGACTAAGTCAACGTCTTGTCACTATACTGGGTATCTTACAGACTACTAAGTTGTGACCTGCATCTGGCATACAAGGCATCCTTCAACCTAGTACTGATGGACCTACTACAAATCAGCCAATCATTTGGGATCAAAAATACTTGGTCAAGGGATCTAAACCACTTTACAAATCAACAAAATGATTAAGACAGACAGGTATATCTCACAGAGGATACCACTGCTGTCGAACAGACTTCCATCCACACAAAACAAAGCTCATTCCTGTCCATATTCAAGAGTAAAACCAACAAAGAAATGTAACCAGTTAGGTAGAGGTCGACACATTGTACAAAAATGAATAACTAAAAATAAAACAAAGTTGACCACCATGGCTGTACGAAGTCCATAAAAACACTATATTTATTAAAACAAAACAACAAAACAATGGTTAGCGCTTTCACAGCCAGTAGCTCCTTCTTCAGACCTGCAAACAAACATACACTTTATCCTTAAAGAAGACAAACAAACCAATGAACATAAATCATAAAATCACATGACAACTCATTCATAAAAATATCATGGACAAGCCTAAAAAACTAACCAATCAATTCAATGAACCAGGCTTCTACTCTTTAATATAGGTTTTAGTGGCATACTCCTAAAAAAAAAAAACAATCAAATCAATGAAGCAGGCTTCTATTCTTTAATATGTGTTTTAATGACACCTGCCCATTCAAACCAGGGAATCTGTCTGGTGGTCCGTTTTTATGGTGGATGATGATACAGCCAGTGTAGTAGGATCTGTGCTGCAATTTTCTTTCAAGAATAAGTTTTCATTGAGACGGCACTTATGTTACAGATATAGTTATTTTAAGCCACATTTAATGACTGAGAAACATGGCACATTTTCAAGCCATAGATATTCAGCATGCAGATTTATTCTTAACGACACCAATATTTATGTTAAATCTGTTTATAAGAAGATTAACTTTAATTTTTATGCAGACTGCAATACTTGTGGTTTATTTTGCTAGTTGTTCTCCCTGTGAATGTTATTATGTAGACAAGTGCTTTAGCTAAACATGTTTCTGAATGTGGTATGAATCACACATTTAAGTTTGTGGTTCTAGAAGTGTTGCATTTAAATCTTAGGATTCGGGACATCAAAAACACTACAGAATGTGCTGAATTGAGGTGGATCATCACTTTAAATCCAGACATATTCCCTGGTTTGAATGGGCAGGTGTCATTAAAACCTATATTAAAGAGTAGAAGCCTGATTCATCCGATTTGATTGGGTAGTTTTTTAGGGCTTGTCCATGACGTTTTTAAGAATGAGTTGTCATGTGATTTTATGATTTATGTTCATTGGTTTGTTTTGCTTTTGCTTTTTTAAGGATAAATTGTATGTTTGTTTGCAGGTCTGAAGAAGAAGCTACTGGCTGTAAAAGTGCTAACCATTGTTTTTGTTGTTTTCTTGAATAAATATTGTATTTTTACGGACTTCATACAGCCGTAGTGGTTAACTTTGTTTTATTTTTAGTCACATATTCAAGAGTAACATGGATCTATGGATGGGAAATAAATAATTTACCCTATGACCACTTTCTGTACTCTTAATGGACAGAAGCAGCTCCTAAATATTTGATCCCATGTATGGGTCCCCTCAAATTATTTATGTTATGACCCAAATTATTCTCACTTGGATAATATATAATTTTTGACCATGGGATGGGTAAGGCCAATATAACACCAAATGGAAGAGTTTAGTTCAAGCACCAAAAGTTAGGCTGGCTAGGTTTAAAATGGCCCACGTGGGCAGATAGCTTAGAAATTACCCCTGAACTAATGTACATATAAATTTTATAGGAAACCATTAGTCCCTCTTATGGCATTCTGCAGTAATGAGTATATATATCTAGTGGAATTCTCATGTCAGAGTTGATGTGGTGAAAATTACTGATTATATTAGGATCTTTGATGCCCCACCTATCTGTGGAAGTAGGTGGGCACTTTCACTTGATGATATGGCTGTAGGGAGAGGATAATGTCCCTACAGATGAGTGATTTAATGCCTTTTATATGCTTCCACTGAAAAATGATTTTTGTTAACCCCACTTCTCAGCTCTTGCAGCATTAGGTGCAAATTACAGATGTTTAGGAGGTACAAATGATTGGGTGATGACCCAAATTAATAGATGAGGCAGTCTGGTGATTATACAGCCAGGCTAGGTAAGACGTCTGAATTCTGTGGCTGATGCCATTTGTAGGGATACCTGAGAAAGGATAGTGGAAGACCAATGTCTGTTCCTTGATCTAGTGCTCTTAATCTAAGAAGCAAGCCAGGTCTGCTCTTCCCAGTATATGCTTTTAGGCTATAAGTTGAGGAGCAAGAAAAATATACATATTTTTTTCCTTTTAAACTGTAGCAAACTACATTTGAAACAAACAGCTGCTACAGTTTATGCTACACATCTAATGTTACAATGTTTCCGTTCAGACTGCAAATCCACTACCAGCATTCTGAATGCTGGTAATGCACAGAGGACCGCATTTGTCCCCCCTAACATACCTTCAATCTATCATATATACTCCTCTGGGCCCACTTTAGCCCTTCCATAAGTCAGATAAACTGCAGTTGTTTGTTTCTGTTCAGATGCTAACTTCATATAGCAGTGGATTCTGTACTGTATGATCTGGCAGTGATTTGAGTAAGCCTGAATTATTAAAACTCATAATAGTGTCTATACATTTTAGCAGGATGTAAGAAAGATATTATGACAATTACTTTCCAGGTATTTCATAGGCTGAAAGTTCAAAATGCATCAGACAATTTAATTTCAAGGGCTATAAATTCCTAAAGAAATTAGTATCCACACGGTGCATGTTTAAAGTTTTAACAGTATACAAATCTCACACAAAGGAGTAAAATGGCTATATCAGTTTTATTTATTCATGAATATATTGTATGGATTAAGGTTCCATTATTCCCTCTTGGAATTTACTTGGGCTGGGATTCTGATAATTAAAACGACTTTCTCCTACACTTCTATACTTTTCAGTCCTGATCCTATCAGCAGTTTTCACTCACTTGTGGCATGATGACTCACTGACTATAATTTCTAGTAAGTGTTTTAAGGCATTATATTATCTTCTTCTTCTTCTTTCGGCTTTTCTCGGTTAGGGGTCGCCACAGCAGATCACCTGTCCGCTCATTATTGGCAGTGGAGTTTTACGGTGATGAGGTGCCGGCCCGACGTCCAGCCTTCCACGGAAGGCACACGCACATGCACACACACACACACCTAGGACCAATTTAGAGTGTCCAATCCACCTACAGCATGTCTTTGGGATGTGGGAGGAAACCGGAGCACCCAGAGGAAACCCACACGACCACAGGGAGGACATGCAGACTCCGCACAGAAGGTTCCCCAGTTAAGGATCGAAGCATCATATTATTATCAGTTCATTACTTATGCCAAATTAGCTTAGCTTTTAATTTTCACTGCATGCCCTTTTATTTTCCTATTCACTGAAAGTCTTTCTCTTCTGCATTTGCCCAAGTGCTTATAGTTGAATAGGCATCTTGTTCTGTATCATTTCATTCAAGCAGCCATACTTTAAATAAATACTACCACATCATTCATATGCATTTCTTACATGTAACCTACTCACTTTGCTTATACATTATCCATTATTTCATCAAAACATTTGTATTTATTTATTTAAGCGTTCATCATTCAGATATAAGCTTGTCCCTTTATAATATATTCATTACTATATATTGGTATTTTTTTTCTTTGCTTCTGGGTACTGTTAGATAAAGATTACTTGGTCTTATTCCTTTTTTTAATGTATAAGTTCATTGTAACTCGATTGCTTTAATTAATTGTTAGCAAATTCCACAGATAAAGCTTGTTGCAATTTAGGGCCTTCATTAAATTTGCTTGCTGGTTTATCCTCATAATAAATGCTTAGAAATTGAATGCACTATTATCCAAAGTTATATGTATAACTATTAAAATCAGTTTGCATCTTGAAATCAAACTGCATTGTTTTCTTCACAAAATAAGTCATTCTGAAAGTCTTTTATTTTAAGAAACCACTTTTTAGAACCTTCACATAACCACTTAGCCTACCATTTTAGTCAGTATGGGGTTTCTGCAGAAATATTCTGTCAAAGAATATTTCTGTCTCCCTGCGCTAGACTTAATATTTGCCTTTCAGGATCTAAAATAGCTGTTGCATGCAAGAACCAGACTTATTCAACAGTATTTGCCAAGTGTTTGCTCTAAGCGTACAAAGCTGAAAATATAACAATAAATGTACATAGGCACATTATGTCTCCATTACTATATAGCTGCATATAGGTGCTATCAGCTAAAATACACATAACTGTATCAGTCATGTGCATAGCACAGCAGTCTTCTCTACATGGTTTACTTTGTATGCCTAGAAATACTACAGACATAATATTTTTGTCCCTCGTGTGGTTATTGTGATGTATTGATAATCTGTTTTACTTCTTTAGTCTTGCAAATGAAAATGTTACATACATGCTTTGCCTTAAGTGTTTTACTGGATAACTACATACTCTATTGTTGTTGTGTCTTTCGGCTTTTCCCGGTTGCGGGTCGCCACAGCAGAACTCCAGTCCGCTAATGATTGGCAGTAGATTTTTACATGCCGAGTTGCCGGCCCTGATGCATAACCTTCAACAAAGGTATGCCCATTCATGCATGTCTCCACACAGAGGATGCTCTAGCTGAGAATCGAACAGGACAACGTCTTACTGTGAGGCGACAATGCTACCGCAGCACCACCACTGCAGTATAACTGCATACTCTATTAAGTAAAGTTAAATATAACACAGATGCCATGTTCTTTATTTCCATTTTAACCTGGATAGAGTGCTGATCCACATGGACGTTTTACAGATTCAGGCTGGGAGCACTGCCTGGTTACATGAACTGATCAGTCATATAAAATATATTTCTTGTTTAAAAAAAAGGACTCAAGCCTTGGATCACAGGAAGCAGCTTATTAATGATTAATCCTTGGTGCTTATTGCCATGATAATCTGCAGTAATCTGATCATTATCATGCACTCATCCTTCTGTATGCATGTCTTCCTTATTATCTTTGTTCACACAGTTTCTTGTAGGCAGTATATTTGCAGGCAGTTAAGGTTAAATTCCCCTGGTACTGATTAACCAGATTATAAGATACCAAAAAAACAGAAAGCTTATGACAGATGTCCAATGCCAGTAACTGCTGGAGTGCTTCTAAATGTGTGCTAGAATTATTTCTTTGTTGGAAGATTTCTCTCTTTATGTTTTTTGTAGCAATGCAGTTGGTATTTCTCTCATAAATAGATAGATATAGATATGTGCAAGGGTGCAGGGATGCAAGGCCACCTGAGAAAACACGATTGGAATTTTTACCCTTTTGGTATTTTGGGCATTGATGTTCAGTGATGTGGTTTTGTAATGAAGGTTTTATAGGGGATCCTTATATGCATATAATTTTCAACAGTAACATGTTTTTGTTTGTTTGTGTCTTTCGGCTTTTCCCGGTTAGGGGTAGCCACAGCGGAACTCCGGTCCGCTATTGATTGGTAGTGGATTTTTACGTACCGGTTTACCAGCCTTGACGCACAACCTTCAACGAAGGCATGCCCCATTCACGTATGCCACCACACAGAAGACGCTCTAGCTGAGAATCGAACGGGATAACGTCTTGCTATGAGGTGACAATGCTACCGCAGCACCACCACCGCAGTATTAGTAACATGTTTTTGTACTGTCAGTTTTTGTGGAGCTCTTCTCCCCAGCTCTACACTCAAACTGATACTTCTCAGACTGCTTAAGTTCACAAAATAAAATAATATGATGAGAAAAGTACTCTTGGTAAACAAAAGTCGTCAGCATCTAGTTACCTTTAACTGAAATAGTTGTGTGAATATCCATTTGTGGATGTTGCTTTTTTATGTGAACACTTTGTCGTAATTGTTGGATTTATCTAGACTGAAATATCAGATTGCTGTTGAAACCTGTTTTTTTTTTTTTTTTTTAGCACTTTAAGGATATCTTGCTTCTGTATCCATGGCTGGAATTAGAAATGAGTTATAGCTTCAGATTTCTTTTCTGTCATTCATTTTTTATGAAAAAATGCATTTTCATATTCAAGGGGCTGATAAACAAGAAGATAGACAAATCCTTTCCTGGACTATACTACTGAAATGTATTAAGATTCTAAAAATAAATATAAATCTTACAGCTTAAAGCAGCTGAAGTTTTGTGTTTGACAAATGCTGATCTGCAAGATAGCTCTCAAGACTTCAAACAAAAGGAAAAAATGGCTCAATTGTGTGTTTGATTGACCAAATGAATTTTCTGTAGCTTGGTTAAGGTGACACTAACTTTAAAAATGTACAGGTCTGTCATGTCAGGATGTTTGCAAGGCAGTGACAGGGGTCTGTATCAAAGAACCAGCTTTACCACTAATAGGCCATTCTGTCACAAGTGAGGCAGACTAACTCTATTCACGAGACAGTCTGTCATTCATACTGAATGCTGAATGCTGTCCACTCTGACAACGTGAATATATAATTTACTTATTTCTTCTTCTTTTTATTTTAAAACCATAGGAGTCATTTATTCAGACTGCATATAAAGTTAAGAATAGAGCAACAAACGAATTTTACAAGAAATGATTCAGGGTAGTGTGGGAAGGAAAGTCATAATATTTAGAGAATATGCCTCAGATGTCCTGGCTAAACGCATGTGCCCTCTTAGTTGTTATTACAGAATAATAAAGTAGTAAACTAAGATTACTTGCACATCATTGCCTTCTACTACCTCTTCTCTGATACATCACAAAATGTAAAGTAAGTTTCTAGAAGACCTTATTTTGTCATTTAAGGCAGTACTTTACCACTTTTCATAAGTTTTATCATTACTAATGCAGCTTGCAGCTGTTCCATCTTTGCCAAAATGTACTGCACCCTTTGAGTTGTAGAGGACAGTTAATTGACATGATAGCAGAGCACTGCATTTTGTTTCACTGTAGCAAAACAGAAGGAAGATACCAGTGTGCAGTTTTTATTATAATTAATTCAGTTTGAACCTAAAGTGAAAACAAAAAGTAAATCATGACGTTAAACAAATAGATGGTTATGGGGGTTTTGTACAGCCGGGAGGGAATTTCACAATATTCTAGAGGCCCCTATAACCCAAAAACATGTAGATAAAGAACACACAGCACGTGTAATTTAAGGAACTTCATTAGATAAAAAGAACAAGGTGTGACGACTGGGGAGAGACGGGCGAAGGCTGCCAGCCTAGTCAAATAGAATTTAATATATAACTCTATAACTGTATAAATAAATGTAAAATACAGACGTGTGTTTTTAAATGCTGGAAAACACTGTGAAATGTGGAACTGCAAAATATGTGACAACATGGCACTCTACTGGCCCAGTGAAGCATGTTGTATCCTTTCATGTCAGAATTCAGCCCGAGGGTGGCTGGATGAAGATGTCATGCCCATTGTTTTAAGGCTAAAGTTTATGACTAGAATTTAGATGTGGAAGGTGCTTTTATTGCTTTAGTTTCTGTTAGCATATACATGTTAAAATGTCTTGTATCGCTGTAAGTTTCTGAGGAGGTGTTAGATTGCTAAATAATGCAGTTTGTGGCCTGAGAACTCAGAGCAGGTGTTAAGATGATTCAGTATGAATACTGGGAAAATAAGTGTCAAAATGATGTAATTTTGGGAGGACCTTAGAGACATGTTTGTTAGTAATGTTTAAATAATATTTCTCACAAGAGACATGGGCATTTTGATATGGACATCTAACTTATCAGCACTCTGCTTATGCTCACATGTAAGTTTTTAGCACTGTGATATCTTGTAGGAATAGTTAAAGCTAGTAAAGATTAATTAGGTATTTTTCTTTGAAACCAGACCTGTCCTACTGTATTATTTTAAGTTTCTGTGTGATCTGTGAACTTTTAGATATCTCTGTGGTATAGTAGATTTGTCTTGTGTTTTAATTATTTATTATTAAATATTTTTAAAATCTTCTACCCGTGGCTGCTTTGTGTAGGCATGAAGTATGCTTTAGAGTACATTATATATTTATAGAGTTTACTGTCTAAGCCCTTCCAGTAAGCCTTAGACTGCATAGTCACTTTACCATTGGATATTAATATTGCACAGTAATAATTGGACACCCTTTTAAGGGCCTTTTAGTAGCTGATATTATTAACTGGGTGGTGGCAGTAATTACTACCATATAGTCTGGGTAAAGGGGCACAGCTGGAGAATATGTGTCAGCCTTTCCCAGGAGAGTCTGTGCAATTGTATAAATACTTATCTCAAAGTGTGTGTGTGTTGTGTCAGCTACTTGGCAGGGGCATGAAGCGCTGGTTAGACAGAGAGGGTACTGGAGGTTTTAGCTTGTCCAGTTAGGCTGAGACCTGGACCCTATAGCTGTACCAGTGGGGAGTCTTATTGGGAACCTGGTGAGCAAGGGAGCAGCCAGCCCCGGACTAACTGTGATCTCTGTGTGCACTTAAGGGAAATTGTACTTACTGTGTGCATTAGTTATCCTTTCCTCATCTAGGAGACGACCTCCCTGGTGTTAATGGTAAGGATTGAGGCTCCTTGATTGCTGGGCCAGGGCACGGTCATCACACAAGAATTAAAACATGTTTTTAGTGCCAGATGCACTTAATGATTTTCAGGGTGTTCTGTGTAGTACTGTTCGAAATGTTAATTCATCATACACATTTAATGTTTAGGAATGCCCATGTGCATGTGGCAGAATCACAATTACAATAGTACAGGGGTAAAATTCATGATGCTGTATGTTGTTATATTCGGCAGTTAACATACTGGTGTTCAATGCTACCAGGAGAATATTTTGCAATGGAAATCAGGATTTGCAGTTGTTGTCAGAACCAATTACTTCTCCAACCAGCACTCCACTTCCACAAAAAGAAAATCAAACATTAGATAAATGGTGCTGTAAATCCAATTATTTTTAGCCCAACGGTTCCTGGAGTTCAGAAATTCAAATGCCATGGAACAGCTAGCCATTGTTCCCACGAGAGGAGAAAATATACTAGATCTCATTATCACAAACATGGGGACAAAATGCTCCACACCGGAAGTATATCCCTCATTGGTGAGATCTGATCATAAACTAATCTCACTGGAAATCCACATCCCGCCCCCACCCCAAACAAAAAAGACCACAGTGAAGAACTTTTCTAAAGCAAACTTCACACTACTCAAGACTGGTGTGGTATCCTTCAAGGCCCCTGAGCCAGTGGAAACCACAACCCAAGCTGGAAGCCCTTACAAATGCCTTCTATGATCACCTCCAGGACTGCATGGATCAGGCAATCCCAAATAAAACCAAGACTCTTTCCACAAAGGGCAAACGTCCAGTCTGGTGGACCCCAGCCATTAACAAACTTTACAATAAGAGGAGAAAGCTATTACATGATAGAACAAAATCCATAAAAGGAAGTCACCCCTGATCATTATTAGTAAAAAATACGAGCACTCATAAAATCAACTAAGGCCAATTTTGAGAGAAAAATTGCCATGGATTCAAAGGACAATCATAAGGCCTTTTTCAGCTATGTTAGGAACCTGGGTGGAAACTCTCAGATATGCTCAGAATTAGTCCAAAATGATACAAAAATCACTGAACCCACAGACATTGCCAACATACTGGCAGGCAGGTTCAGTGCAAACTTCACCCCTCTCCCCTAAAGGAGAGATAACTATCCCAGCAGAGTGTAACCTCCCAGACATCTCAAATGTGCAGGTGAAAGCTGCTCTCTAAAGCTAAAAACACAGCATCAATGGGACCGGATGGTGTCCCCGGCTGTGTGCTACACGAGCTAAATGAGGAATTAAACCCACACATAAGGCAGCTGTTTAATCTCAGCCTTACCACAGGATACGTGCCCAAGGAGTGGCGACGGCAACTGTGGTCCCACTCCACAAAGGCGGTGCCTCACGGACCCTGGTAATTACCGCCCATAAGCTTAACAAGTCTAGTCTGCAAAGCTATGGAGAGGATCATAATGGAGCTCATAAACAAAGATATAGGGACTTGCAGACATTGGACCCGACCCAGTTTGGCTTCATCAAGGGAAGATCATGCCTTTTGAACTTGGTCGACTTCTTCGAAACAGTCACCAAGGCCATTGATGACGGAAAGGCAGTCCATACAGCCTACCTTGACCTTGCAAAGGCTTTCGACACAATACCCCACTCGGGTATTGTAGAAAAACTTACCAGCTTAAATGTAAACCCATATGTCACAAGATGGGTTGCAAACTGGCTTAAGGACAGAACCCACAGGGTTAGAGTTGCTGGCGCTATGTCAGACTCCAAGCTGGTCACAAGTGGTGCCCCACAGGGCTCGGTCCTTGGCCCCCTATTGTTCAGCATCTACTTCTCAGAAGTACAGGCCAACATGGGAGGACTTTGTCTGACAAAGTTTGCAGACGACTGCAAACTGGGCGCCATAGTGGAAAGTGCATCGGACATGGATATCCTTCAGAAGAGACTCACGGAAACAGATAGCTGGTGCCAGAGCCATGGCCTGAAGTTAAACGCCAAAAAATGTATAGTCATACCCTTCGGGAAAAACAAGGTAACCCCAAGCTACCATATAGGTGGCAATCCACTAAGCACAGAAGAGGTTATCAGGGACCTGGGGACCCAGGTTGACAGTGGCCTTTCTTTTGATACTCACGTTGCTAAAGTGGTTAGAAAGACCTTCTACATTGCCCACCTGATCATGAAGGGATTCACATCCAGATCTAGTGAGGTCATTGTTCCTCTGTACTCTTCACTTATTAGACCAATGATCGAGTACAATGCCCCATTCGGGATGTATCTCACCCGACATCTGCAGCAATTGGAGAGACCCCAAAAGTTCCTCGCCAAAAGGATAAAGGGACTCCAAAATCTGTCATATGCTGCCAGATTGAAGAAACTCCAGCTCTATTCAGTCACATACCGTCTGCTCAGAGGTGACATGTGCCTGACATACAAGGCCATGTCCAACCAGGAATTAATGGACATGCTCCACCTCAAAAAATCCAAATCCACCAAAACCACTAGAGCAAGCGACTTAAACCTTAGCACAGATATAAATAGGATGTGCTGGAGGGATAGATTTATCACTCAGAGACTCCCTATGTTGTGGAATAAAATCCCGGTCCATGTGAGGCAGAGCACCTCGCTGGCTCTGTTCAAGAGAAATCTTGACCTGTGGATGGGAGATCATAGGTTTACCCCGGGAATCATCTCTGTGTCACTGCTGGACAGAGGCACAACAAACTAATGGGCACAGTATTTTTTCATATATATTTTTTGTAAGCCACAAAACTTTGGGCTAGGCTTATAAATGCCTTAGGGCAGATAGCCTAGTATAAACCTATGAACCTATGAACCTATATCATTAATTTTCTGCACTGTGAACATGACAAATATGATACCGAAGACTCACACTGCACAGGCAAAATAATAAGAAGTAATCATTTATGTGGCTCAGTGTCAGTCATGCCCTCATTTCTACATTGGAACAAATGAAAAAAACATTAAAAACAAGAATATACAAATGCATTTATGACATTAACAAGAAAGATATGTGTAACACTTTGGTTAAGCATGTTAAAATAAACTACTCTCATCAATTTAAATGTTATGTGTTAGATAGTAAAGGGAGTACAGTTAGGGGGGGGGGTTCCTTGGAAGGATTTACTAGACTGGAAAGTATTAAGATGGTAACTTAAGCTTATTTCAACCAATGGGCATGGTTTGAATGATATGGTGTTTGTTATAAGTGTTTTGAGGTTAAAAGCATTTTTATGTTTGTGATTGATTTTAAACATATTGTATTATTTAATGTGTTTATAGCACTAATATTTTTAATTTTTATTTTTAGTGTTATTTGATTTTGTGATTTCTTTACTGCTCAATGTGGTTCTTAACTTATTATTTAACGTGCTATTATTAATTGACCATTCAATAAGGCCTTGGTGGAGATGTTATGGAGTGCTTTATAATAGGATTTTGTTTTTTACTTTAATTCTGACGATGTCCACATGCTGGACAAAAATGCTTAATGTGTTTTGTTTTTTATCAAATAAAGTGATTCGTGGGGCAGTCTATCTGTTGCAGTTTAATGTTTTTTTATTTACTTTACATGTGGGCTTCCTAGTTGTGCACTGTACAAGGCAGATATTTATTCATTCATAATAAATGAGGTTTGGAAACAAACCGATTTTTCCAGGGACATCTTCAGGTGGGGGGGTCTAGGTAGAAGTAGCAATGAGAATTAAGAGGGTAGGGGAAAGAATCTAGCTGGGGGGATTAAATGGGAAAGTAGGAGGACTGGGAGGAAATGAGGTAAGTGTAAGGAGAGGCTTGATGGGATTTAATTGGGTAAGGAATCACATTTTGGTGTGAACTCGCTATAGTGCAGGTTTATATCCATGACAACCTGTAGGTACTCTAGTGACCAGGTAGGCCTTGGCTTAATAGCTGTGTGCATGGAAGAGGTGGGTACTGTGTGGTAGTATGTGGGGGAAGTGTCACGGGAGGCATGGGGCAGAGTGGGTAGTGTGGTAGGTTGTTGTTGTGAAGGAGCTCCTTTTATTATATAGAAAAAAGTGAAAAGGCAGAAGGAAAACAAGTATTGATAGGGCAGTACTGGTTAGTGAGGTTGCCTAGTTAGTGATTTAAATTACATGCTCCAAAGGTATGAATTCTTAGAGCGTAGATTAGGGTGAACGGTATGTCTTAATTCCTTGGTAGTGTTGTGTGATCGGTTGTTTCTGTAGATTTTTCTTTCTGTCTCTGTTTTCTCTCAGCAATGTAGTCGTTGGTGTTTGTGCTGGCATTTCACAGCTGAGCCACAAATGGTTTCATGGGCTACAAGTTATGTGGCTGAATAGTTCCCCTCCGTGCTTGCATGGTGTGGCAATAACTGTGGCAAAGGGGATAACGTGGGTGGGTAGTTTATATCCTGCAACTGTACCTGCCGGCTTGTAGACTTTTGCCAAAGACTGTGCAGCCTGGTGCTTGCCTTTGCTTGCAGCTCCTTCTTACATTAGGACAGCTACATTTAAGTTACTGCTGTGGGGAGTCACAGAGCCAGTGGGAAGAAGAAGGAGAGAGTGAGAGGAAAGAAAAGAGGAAATGAGAAAAAAAAGCACCAAAGGCTATAGGAAGGAAAGCTTGATGCTTACGAAGGTTGGTTAGAAGTAGAACTTGTTTTATTTCTTATTGCATAACTGCAGTAAGGATAAGAATTAGCATTGGGTGAGATACAGAGGTTGTATTTTGGTCTGTTTTATAAAACTGTGGCTTGTGGTAAATCATTGATCTTAATGGCAGACATCTGGGTGAGAGAGAGAGAGAGAGAGAGAGCGAGCAAGGTAGCTCTCATGAACAGCTCAATTTGTTGGTGTGCCTTTCTGATGAGACTGAGGGTTTTGCAGGCTATGGGGCATTCAGAGCAATGGTCGTTCGGGCTTATGTGATGCAGCAATAATGGCTGGTGGGGTAGTTGAGGGGTCTGAATTGCTACATTCAACTGTATAGATTTTTGCAGAATGTCCAGATTTTTTTTTTTACTCAGATTCTGGGTCCTCTTCATAATGTTGTCATTTATGGCAAATTATTGGCAACTTATGTTAGGAGATAATGACAGACATTTGAGTTCAGTCTTTATAACCTTCAGGAATTCACGCTAAAGCAAACCTGTTATTTTATCAACTTCTGAATTGTTATATGGAGTTGTTGATCTGGAGCAGCCGTAGGGTTGGGGCAGACCTCTTAGCTGTATAGGTTTTAGCTGAATGGACAGATTTTGACTCAGTTTTTGGGGTCCATTTTCATAAAGTTGTGGTTATGGCAAATTATTGGAAACTCCGAGACTGATGTTAGAAGATAATGACAGATGTTTGAGCTGAAGACTTCATGCCCTTCAGAAAATTCATGTCAAAGCAAAAACCCATTATTCTATCAACTTTTAAGTTTGTAAAATCAATATTTATAAGTATCCCTCTTGTGGGCATGTAGCCCACTTTTAATTATGGGGGCTCTGCTTGTTCCGGTCCAGCATCTATGCATGTCCAGTGATGTGTTTGCTGCATGCTAGTGCTGTGTAGCATGTGCAGATGCCCCCCATCAAGGAACATCATCTGCATTTTATGCACGTTATAATTGTTACTTATTTTTAGTGAAAAATACAGCTTTGTCCTTCTTAATCTCTCCTAAAACTGATGACTTTTGTTTTGGGGAAAATGTGGTGAATTACACTTAATAAATAATGACAGTAACTTACAGTTGTAGACTTTTTCTTCGGGAAACATGTATTAATACGTATTCTCTTATTCTGTCACTGGCAAGTTAATACTAAAAGTGTCTATGGTCATTTCTGGCTTTGTTCCTGGTTCTGTTGAGAATTGCCTCTGAGTCATTGAGAAACTTTTTTACTTATCGATTTGACAGAAAATTACAGAAAAAAGAATATTGGTTTTGTGAAGGTGTCCATGTTGTGGGCTTCATGTTATGTAGTTTAATAACACAGGCAGCAGTAATGTGTTAAAAAAAGTGTGTATGGGTAAAGGGAAAGATATTGTGAACTTCACATTATGTTGTCAGATTTTGCTGAGCCTGCATTTTCTGTGTTATGGCTGAGCAATAAGTGGACATTGCTTCTCCCCAGCATACTTCTCATCTGTCCAGACGTTTGCTTCTCCCCAGCATACTTCTCATCTGTCCAGACGTTTGCAGCATGTATAGATTTTGCCTCATATTTTGGTCTAATCTTCATAAATTTGTGGTTTTCTGGAAAATCACTGGGGTGAGCTGAGGACTGAAGTCACTAAATAATGACATACATTTGAGTTTCAGACTTCCAATCCTTCAGAAAATGTATGTTAATACAAACTCTGTTACCCTAGCAACACTCTTAATTTTATAAGCACAATATCTTAAACCTGTCCCTATATTTGGGCCTTTGTCCCCCCATTTTGTCAGGCTTTGTCCAGAAGTCTTGTATTAAGAGGTGAGATTTATGCTGCCCAGATGTGGTAGGATGGATAGATTTTATCTCATAATTTAGGTTGTTCTTTAAACTGGGGAGGGTTCTCAAAAATTTCACCAGATCTGACAGGTAGCTTAACACAGATGTTAATGGGGAAGCATAGTGATAATGTGTTGAGGGGTCAGCATGTGTTTGTCTCTTGTGAGAATGAGTGGTTTAGTGAAGTTGGTGGTTTCCTGTGTCTGGGAGTGTCTCTACTACGTGTACACTTAACTAATACTTGTAAGTTTGGTAATGTTATGGGGGGGGTTAAGTTAGGTAAAGCCTCCTCTTTAACACAGATGCCTTCACATGCTCTGTAGTCTGCTGTATTGGCAGAAGTATGGAATGGTTTAATTTTCTTTACTCTGATTATTGTCTTTACTTCCATCTGCAAGATGAGGAATGCAGCCATGCTCATAGAATGGTTAAAATGTGATTATGTTGTTCATAGAACAGACCTTTTAATGGAATAATTCAGTTCTATTTAACATTGATATCAGTCAAGTTGTTAACATGGAATGTGTGTTGGACTTCTTCTATGTAGAATTTCGAGGAACATGAGCTGTTATAATCCCAAAAGAGGAATGTTCCTCGAGTTGAGGTACACTTGAGAGGTATGGGTATGCTATGGAGGTATTTTACTCCTTGTTTCAGCATTTTAAATTTCATTGTGGAGTACATGTTTCTGTTACATCTGCTTGTAGAACAAAGCAGCACATGGGAGAGGCTGCCAAGGTCACACTTTCTAACAGATGAATATTTATTTATTTATTTATATTTGTTGACCGGGAGTGTCCGACTGGACGTAGGTCCATTTTCAGTGGAGGCCCGGAGAGAAAAGCTCCACAGTTAAAATAAACAGACAGTAGTTACATTGGATTACATAGTGATTAACAATTTACATAGCAATTACTTACAACATATTTACAGATGAAGAACATAGTACATCAGTAGACAACTAGAATCTTTATCTGTGAAGTACATAACAGACATTAACAAATGTTAAAATAAGAAGTTCCTGCTGTATAAGTACTAGGCTTATGAGCATCTGAGCTAGCTATAATCAAGGTAGTTAGTGGAGTGGAAAGAAAAGTAGTGGTTGGATGGGGTGGGTGATATCAGAGTGGGAGTTGCAAGGGCATAGCCAGCATGTTTTTAGGTGCGCTTTTAGTAAAGTTTTGAAGTGGGTGCATGATGGTACGGAGGTAATTGTGGGTGGGAGGGAGTTCCATAATTTGGCTATGGTACAAGAGAATAGTGCTTCACCAGCAGAGTTAATGGCTTTAGTGATCTGCAAGTGATTTTTGTTGCTGGATCTTAGTGGTCTGGTGGTGCGATAGGGTTGGAGTAGATTCTGGAGGGATGGGACATTTAGTGGATGGTTTACTAGTTTGTGGGCAAGTGAGAGTTGATACCATTAAAGGAGGTGAGGGAGTTCAAGCCAGCCCAGTTCAGCAAGTGAGAGACAGTGGTGACTATGGTAGGATGCCCCTGTGGCGAATTTGGCAATTTTGTTGTAGCAGGTCCCTAGCTTGTATAGATTGTATCGCCTTAGGTTGGTATATATTGGAGAGGCATAAAGTAGGGTGGAGATAAGGTGGGAATTTGCTATTGAAATCTTTGCTGCTTTGGTGAGAAGATGCTTATTTCTGTATAATGCTCCTAGTTTTTTTGTGGACTTTTTTATGGTCATGGATATGTGAATGTCAAATTTTAGTGTATTGTCTATTTCCACTCCTAGCAATTTGGTGTATTCAGTTGGGTATATAGAGGTGTTGTCTTTTGCTGTGATGTTAAAGTGAGAGTTGTTTTGAGTATGTTTGGTGGGCTGGAAGATGAGTAGTTTAGTTTTGTTTGGGTTGAGTATTAATTGGGCATCGAATAACCAAGTTTCAACAGAGGAAAAGGCTTCCTGTGTGACTTTTTGCAGTTTGGATAGGGACTGGGCTGAGCAGATGATGGCCGAGTCATCTGCGTATTGTATGAGTGTGCCATGTGTGGTGGCAGAGGCTAGATTATTTGTGAAAACAGAGAAGAATAGGGGTCCAAGGATGGATCCTTGGGGAACCCCTATGGAGACAGGTAGTTGGGGAGATATGTCATTCTGCATACAACGGATTGTTGGCGGTCAGACAGGTAACTCTGAAACCAGTTGGTGACTGATTGTGAGAAGAATAGGTTATTGAGGACAGAGATAAGTTGTTTGTGTGAGACCATGTCAAATGCTTTAGATAGGTCTAGGAAAGTAGCAGAGGAGAGATAGCCATTGTTTTTATGCTGAAGAATAGTGTTAGTAAAGGAGAGTAAGGCAGTTGTGGTGCTATGGTTTGGTCGGAAACCATGCTGAGTATTGGAAAGGAGGTTGTTAGTAAGGAGGTAGTCTGAGACCTGAGAGTGTATGCATCTGTCTAGTATTTTGGAGAGTGGAGAGAGAATAGCTATGGGGTTGTAATTGTTTAGTTCTGTGGAGGGTCCGCCTTTGTGGAGGGGAATTATATGTGATACTTTCCACAGTGTGGGAACATAACTTTCTGACAGAGATCGGTTAATCAAGATGGATACTGGGTAGGCCAGAGCATCAGCTGCGATTTGTAGGTATTCACTTAGGAGGTTGTCTGCTGCTAATTTGGTGGGTTTAAGTTTAGTTAAGAGTTTTTTATGTTGGAGGTAGGTACAGGAGAAAAAGAGAAGGCAGTGGGGAGATTAGTAGTTGAAGGTGTGGACTGGAGGAGAGGGGGGTTGTGTTGTTTAGCTAGTGATAGTATGGTTTGTATGAAGTGTGTGTTGAATGAGATAGCAATATTTTCTGAGGAGTGAGGGATGTTAGGAGGAGGGGTACTGACTTTACCTGGGTGGAGGATGGAGTTTATGGAGGACCAGAATTGTTTGGGGCTGTGTTCGGAGGAGTCTAGGGCAGACTGGTAGTATTGGAATTTGTCCTGTTTTATTAGTTTTTTGACTCTATTGCATAGTTCTAGGAATTTCTGTCTAGTTGAGGGGGTCTTGGTTTTGCACCAGTGCTCCCAGGCTTTATCCCTGTTTTTCATTTCTGACTTAGTGGTTTTCTGTAGCCACGGGGAGGGTTGTGCTTTGATTCTGGAAAGTCTTATGGGGGCATGGTAATTAAGGATGCTCAGGAAGGTAGTATTAAAAAATTCAACTGCGTCATCAAGACTGAGGTACTTTAGAGGATTCCAGTTACATTCTTTGAGGGATGAGATGAATGTGAGTGGGTTAAAGTTTATTTTTTTACATATCTGATGGTAAACGACATGTTTAGCTTGGTATAGGTATTTTTTCAGTAGGAATGTTGGGGAGTGATCACTGAGGCTATCTGATAAGCAGCATGTTATATATGACTGGGGACTCTTACTGACTAGTATCCAGTCCAGGGTAGTGTGCTTGCTGGAGTTTTTATTTATCCTGGTTGGCGACTGGACTAGTTGGGTGAAGCCATGAAGGTTTACATGATGGGTTGGATGGTTGCCAGAACAGGATTGCCAGTCAATATTGAAATCACCTAAAATGATAGTTTCTTGGGGGAGCTGGTGGGTAGACCAGCTGAGGAGGTTTTCTAGTGGAAGGATGTTTTGGCCAGGTGGGAAGTAGCATCCAATTGTGTTGATGGTTTTGTTTTGGTTTATTTTGAGGTTGGTATATATTATTTCTTCATTGCCTATTTGTGGAGCTGATGATTTTAAGATCTGGATGTTTAGATGCTGTTTAAATATTATAGCTACACCGCCTCCTTTCTTGTTTAGCTGGTCTACTCTTAGTATGCCATAACCTGTAGGGAGTATTTGCTCACTGGTAATGTGAGGTTTTAGCCAGGTTTCTATCAGGAAGACTATATCTGGGGAGTAGAAGTCTATGGTGGCATGGAGTTCATGGACTTTGTTGGATATACTTCTAATATTTAGGCTTCGTGGAAGGAAGTCATTTGGCTTTCTATTGGCTGTACTATGGGAGAATTTGTGGTTTCTAGTCTGATTATGAGGATTGAGGTTAGAGATGGTAGGGCCAGGGTTGGGGTGGATATCTCCACTTAGGGCTAGTTTTGATATGCATGAGGTTATTAGTCAGACGTATGTATTATATATGTAATATGTAGTTTTATATTATATATATATATATATATATATATATATATATATATATATATATATATATATAATATATGTAATATGTAGTTTTGTTTAAACTTTAATTTGGGTAAGAATGATTTTGTGGTGATATTCTTGTAGTACTTGCTTACAGAGATGTTCCCAAGGCTGTTTTAAGAAATAAGTTAACTTGGCCCATATAGTGCTGTACAGGTTTTGTATGGAAATCACAAGTTGACCCAGGTATTTTGATAATTATATTACCACTTACCCGCAGTATTGAGTCGTAACATACTCGAGTGGTAGCTCAAGTTACATTCTGTGTTTTATTGGGGTTATTTAAAACATAGATTCAGTTAATGCTGCTTGTGTCATAAAACTGTTTCTGAAGCAGTATGTTTCCTCGCTGGCTGTGAAAGGAGTTGCTGAGGGATATGGCAGTGCCAGGTTTTTGATGATAGGGGATGCAGGGTAGGGAAGTGACTGTGCAGTTGATGAACAAGGTTGGTCCTTGGCAGCTGCTAATGAAGTTTTGGTTAATATGTGTGCAGTGGATTTACATTTTTCTTTTCTTTTACAGATGGGGAAGGGCAGAGTGGGCATCAGTCGATGGCCTGAAGGAAGTGGATTTGAAAGGTGATGAATGCTGCTGCGGTGGATGTGTTAGCGGTGTGCAATGAGGTCACAGATGGGGGAGCGCAGACTGGGTTTCCGTCAGCGGCCTGAAGGAAGTGGACTTGAAAAGTGATGGAATCTGCTGGGGTGGACGCTCCAGACGCGGGTGTGGTGCACAGTGAGGTCTCAGGTAATCCTACTTTATTAGGTGCATCAGAGTTGGTGAGGTTTGGGAGTAGTGTAGGGGCAGGTGTGGAGGCATGTCAGGGGCAGGGTATAGTAGGTTTGGGGATTGTTTATGGGGAGTATGGGGTGGAGTCAAACACGGTGATGGATCTAATTTTGTAGACATGGTAGGTGGGTTTGAGTTTTTCTGTGGAAAGGCTATGCAGAAGGATTGTTCGGAGGTCTGTGCTACTTTGAGTTTAGCACTATTCTTTGTTGGATTTGGCAGCAGTGGGAGGGTAATCAGAAAGAGGTACATTATGTGGATGCCCCCTTTAAGGCTAGGTGAAGAGTTTGACAGAGCATTGTAAGGTATGCATGTGTTGGGGATGTGTGAGGAATGTGTTTCCATTCTTTAAGCAGAAGTTTGAAGGTAGGGTCTAAGCAAGGCATTGTTTCTTGGGTTGCTACTGGATGCAGGTAATGGTTTGTTTGATTTACTAGTGTGAAGGCAATGCGATAATTAGAAAAAAAAATCGAGGGGTGACCTTTCGGAACAAGGGTGGATTAAGGGTGGATTTGGATCCAGTTATTATAATTGCACAGGTGACAGGGTTATGTGATTTACTAAATCTTGGATGGTGGTTTATATGGTTGAAGGATCAGGGTAGGTTGATAGTGTGAAGATTGACAGACTCTGGCTGTTAAGATAAGTTTGTCATGAGAGTTGTCATTGGGAAATGGAGGTTCATTGGGTTACAATCTGGGTGGTTCATTGGTCAGCAAATGCTATTCTGGTCATGAAATGTTTTGCCTTAACAAATAGTGAGAATTACTGGATTACTATTAAATTGATCCTTAGAAAAGGGAATCTCATTTTGACAGATTACTACAAGGGTATGGGTACTACTTTGGCATTGGAGCGGGATCATTGGTTTAATTTCAGCTGTTCAGGCAACTGGCTGCTTTGGGAGGTTGAGGACAGGGATCCAGTTTGGCTCAAAGAGGATGGAGTAAAACATATGAAGTTGGCTTCACCCCTTTTTAATGTATGGTTAGGTTTGTTTTTGGAAGGTTGTGCTGGATGTTTTGATAGAAAGGAGGGGGTTAGGCTGGTTTGCAGAGTAGAGAGGCAGGCTTGTCCCTCTTCTGTTCCCCCTCTGGTGTTGAATGTTCATTTCAATGAGTTGGGAAATGCAAGTGAGCAGTTGGACGCTGCTTGATCAGTAAAGGTAAGTGAGCAGAAATAGGAATGCTGCTTATTTGGATGGTTAATTCAATAAGTGGAAATCAAAAGTAAGTGGTGGGACACTGCTTGATAAGTAAAATAAGTGAGCAGGGGTAAAACCCTCCTTATTTGGCCAGGTTGAGCAGGGTCACACTTCCCTAGTTAACAGTATATAGAAGTTTATGCTGTGATTGATAAATTAAAATATTAGTTATTTAATAAAGTGATGTTTATGAAATTTTAATAAAGGTCATCAAATGTTATTTGGTGTGATGTGTGTTCATTGAAGGGGATTGGGACAAATGAGGTTTGGTAACAAACCAATTTGTCCAGGGAAATCTTCAGGTGGGGGGGGGTCTAGGTAGAAGTAGTAATGGGAATTAAGATGGTAGGGGAACAAAGCTAGCTCGGGGGAAGAAAGGGTTAAATGGGGAAGTCGGATGACTGGGAGGAAATGAGGTAAGTGTAGGGAGGGGCTTGATGGGTTTTATGAGAGTGTAACAGGGTAAGGAATCACATTTGGGCATGAACTTGCTACCTACCCTCTCACTCTGTTTTTTGGCACATTGGGGATTGGGTGGTTATAAATTTGGGAGGTGGAGAAGAGGGGCAAGCTTGTCCCTCTTCTGTCCCCCCTCTGGTGTTGCATGTTCATTCCAATGAATTGGGAAATGCAAGTGAGCGGTTGGCCGCTGCTTGATAAGTAAAAGTAAGCGAGTGGAGATACGTACGCTGCTTATTTGGGTGGTTAATTCAATAAGTGGAAAATGAAAGTGAGTGGTAGGAAGCTCCTTGATAAGTAAAATAAGTGAGCAAGGGTAAGAACCCTGCTTATTTGGTCAGGATGAGTGGGGTCACGCTGCCCTACTTAACAGTTTATGGAAGTTTATGCTGTGATTAATAAATTAAAATATTATTTGGTCAATAAAGTGATGTTTATGGAATTTTAATAATAATTTTAATAAAGGTCATCAAATGTCATTTGGTGTGATAAGTGCCCACTGAAGAAGACTGAGACAAACTTACATTTTCACATCCATGGATGCCTTCAGAATATTTCCTCTGTACTCTTTCCAGTTTACTCATGCTAATTTTCTTATAATAGTTCTATATTATTATTCCATAGTCTAGTTTGGGTGTAATGTAACTTAACAATAATATCATAATTTCCAGTGTACTAGATATTTTGATACAGCCTATAGTTTTATAACTCACATTAATCAATTGATTGACATAATCAGAAAAACTCTGTGCCTGGCCTACTCATTTACCCAGGTCCTTAAATGAATCCCCAGTTTCAGTCACTGTTTGCTGTATTACAGATTCGCCATTCCCAAATCACAAGTGCTCAGTTATTGATGTATTTATCAGTTTATTATTCCCCTGTGACCAAAAGACACTTTTCTTTGAACATATAATCATCAACACCTAAAGAGCGAATGCTCTAAAGCGCGAATGGCCACGTCCTCAAATTTTTTCCTTGGGAAAAAATTCAGTTGGCCATTATCAGGAATTGCCCTTTTCCCCAACGTAGCATGATCTTGGAGTTGGTATATTTAGTTAGAGGGTGTGTGGGGGGCACAGCCCTCCACGAAGGGGGGTGAGGGGGCAAAGTCCCGCACTTGATTAGAGTTTTGAAGTTTGTGTTTGTTGTGTATGGCCCTGTGAATTTTTTCCTGAGGAAAAAATTCACGGAGGTGGCCATTCGTGATTTAGAGCATTCGTTCTTTAGGTGTTGATGATTATATGTTCGAAAAAAGTCTCTTCGGGCATATAATATAGACCCCTTTTACAGAAATGCCCTAGCTGTAACAGATGTAAATAGTTTACCCATTTTCAAGTCACTTGTCTACAGACTTTAGAACACTACAGATAAAAAAGATACATTTGAAAGATACAACCTAAACAAGTATGGGGCTAGCACAGAGCCCTGTGGGATATCTTGACTTGACTGTAGCCTAGAATTTCAGCTGTCTAGATACTTGCTATGTCTTATTCGTAAGTCACGCAGGTGTTTGTCTTATCAAGATTATATCAATACCTAGATGTTCTAATTTATTAATCAATATTTTGTGTACTATCCTATCAAAGTATGAAGATAGGTCTATATAAATTACATCATAGTACATGTTTTCATTTATAACTATTATTATATTATTATGAGACATCATGTTACAAGTAGTTATATATTTTCATCATATGTATGCTGATATGTATGGTTTCAAGTTCCAAGATTTTCAGCTCTGACAATACTTTATCCAAACGCCATAGGTTTAGATGACTTCAACATGCAGTGAAATGGATCATGAAACAGATTCTTGGACAGCTGATGAAGTAAACTATCCCTGGAACAAACTGTGTCCACTGCAACAAGAACAAGCCCTCCGACTAGTAACCGTTTTCTTAATGCTTGGTTACTTATAAAGTAAACAGAAAGGCTTTCTATTCCTTAAATTCTGTCACCGCCGTCTTGGTTTTTAACAACTCACGCACTCACACACACACACACACACACACACACACACACACACACACACACACACACACACACACACACACACACGTGGTGTGACTGGTGATACATCATTTCAGAAAATGAGTGTGACACCACCCTACAATATAAACTGTTTCTACTGTTTCATCTCTAGGGCAATTGCTACCTATCCATCAGCAGATAATAAGTTAATACCTGACTCTTGGATTATCTCACCAGTCTTAAAAACAACTCTTGACAATGCATTCAGCCTAAAAAACATTTAAATTGCTAAACAATCATTCTAGCAGAACATCTTTTGCAACACCAAGAATAAGGATAAAAAAATTACTAGTATGGCCAAAGTACAAATTCCATTATGGTACTCTAGTCCAAAACTTCATGGCAACCCAAAGTGTTTTGAGCAAAAAGTTAACAGACAGTCAAGTTGAAGTAATTGTTCAAAGCCAATAATACTCACCATAACTAACACACACAGTACTTAATTAGCAGTCATTTCATCAGTCACCATACTAATGCAAATGTTATGCTAGAATCATATTTCCCAGAACATACCTGTGTATACCCCTATGACTGTCTCTCTACCTTCCACTTTTTGCCATATACCATTACACTTCTGTCTTTATTCTATGTCCTCTTGCTGGACTATGGAAAGCTCTGTCCAGTGAAGGCTTCACTCATAAAGCTGATTCTTAGAGATGTGTATCACCACCTTAACTACTTGCTAAAATGATGAAAATAACAGTACATGCAAAAAGAAAACCAGCTCTGGTTCACTATGGACTCTTTTACAGCCACCAACCAGGCTTAGCACTTTAAATATATTGTCCTTACCAACAGCATGCTTGGCATGGAGCGTTACCATTTGACTAGGTGCTGCTGCAACATACCTCTGTGATGACAGCAGTTATAAGACTTCAAGTGTGTTAAAATGCACATCAGTAATACAGACAGCTACACCATGCAGTTAGCCACACGCTTGTAGTAACAGGACAGGTATATGTTTATGGAAAGCCATGATGTTTGCAGTCAGTTCAACATAGGTCCAGTAGATACAATCTCAGAGTTTTCCTGTTAAGAACTATGTCATACAAGTGCCATCCAAACCAGTAATACAATGCAAACTGGAAGTAAGTGCAGATACTTGAATGCTACTGTTAAGGAGTTTATCACAAAAAGTTAATTTGCTTCTTCCTTTCATTTCTTTGGTAATGCATTTCTACAACTTGTTCCTCCATCCATTAATATCAACTTGTTCCTGAAGCTTTCATTCAACATTGCAACTGCTCAAGAATATAGCTATTCGCCACACTAAATGTTACATGCATTTTTAATATCCCCAGAAAAGACAAATCATATATCCACCTACCTATACATCACTTACTATAAAATACAGAAGCACAATACATGTAATATTAAAACAGATGTAAGCATTATAAAACACTAAGAAATACAAAAAGTATAATTTTAACCTCAATCAAAAGTCATAAAAATGAGAATAGGGATGATCTGTAAAACTTTAAGAAATCTAACCCCACACAAGAAGTGATTCCCCATTACAAAAACATGGTAAAAATGAATGAGCAAAACAGAACCTGAAAAAGGAAACTAACTTTAAAAGGAAAGGACTATATAATCATTCTGCAAACCAAAGACAGCATTGTGACCTATATAATAACAAATAAATAAATAAGGCACTTTACATAACTTAAAACATGTCGCTAAAATACAAATTCTACCTATCCCTTCCTCAAGACAATAAAACATAAATGAACAGATAAAAAGCTCCATAAATAAAGCTAAACATGCCTGTTAAAATGAAGACTATAAAACAGCATCCCACACAACAATGTTTTCAAGCAACCACAGTCTTAATTGAACTATTTCATCCAGTTCAGCAAATGTGACACAGGCAACTACCTAGTTCCACAAGCTACAAAGCATGGCCAAAAATTCAAATGCATACTGCCATCATTATGCTAATACACAATTTACCCCCACAAAATGACCCCCCCAACAAACCTAATTCCTAAACTCACTGAATTGCAACACTAAAACTGCACAAACATAAAATAATCATCAACAAACAAATCTAATCCATAAGTAATAAAACAATAAATGAATAGAACTTACCCTCCAAAACATAAATTGAAACTATAACCTGGACACAAAAAAATACTTTCCATTTCCAGGAACACAACTCCAAATGACAGAAGCATAAAATCTTGATTGATCAGATTAACATATTGGTTTGTGGTCTAGATGCTTAAAATATGAAGAAATATGAATATCTGAAATTAGTGAAAGAATAGGGATTATGCTTTATTTCATAAGCAAACTTCATAATTCAATTTGTGCATGTAGATTAAACATTTATATAAATAACAAGGCACTCATTAAAGACAGATCCAAGAATTCTAAGATGAACAATATTATTTATAGCATGCAACTATGAAAGAGTTACAGTATTATTAATATTAATACAAATAAAACTAAAATTATAGTTGTAATTACTGTTATTTTTATTACATTGTAAGTGATTATTAATTATGTGGTCGCTGGACACAAGTGACACAGAGGTGACTTGAAAGCACTGTTTGGTAAAGTAACTTGCACAGTCACACAACAGACACAGGGAGGTGAAAGTGATCAACGTCCCTCTAGCCTTGAAGCAGTTTGTTAGCAGCTCAGAATCTTAATCCTCTTCTCTAAGTTTGTTAGCAGCTCAGAATCTTAATCATCTACTCTAACTGCCTGACTAATTAAAAAGTAATTATAATTAAATAAAATGTGATACAATGGGCCATTTTAAAAGCTCTATGATTTTAAAAGACAATAATAACACAGAAAAAGAACTATGGAAAGGAACAAAACAGTTTAAGAAGATTTATGGACTATCATTTAATGAAAATAAAACCAATATTTTACTAATAAATATGAACAAATAAGCATTAAATAAAAAATGTCATAATTATCTGTCTAGAAATGATACAATCTAATACTTAAAGGAGTTAAAAAATTACAAATGACATAGATACAACAGCGCCACTAAACTATAAAGAGATTTTGGATAATATCAAAGAACTCATATAAAAATGGAATAAGTTATTTTTTACCATGGAGGAAAGACTATTTATAATTAAAATTATTATATTCCCGAACATTCTGTATTTTATACAAGCTTGCTCACTACCTCCACCTAAATCATATTTAAAATAATTTGAAGGGTTAATAGCGAAATTCTTATGGTACCCTAAAAAACCTAGAGTTGTCTTATGACATCATTTTGACAAATGGGAAGAAGGTGGAAGAGGCTTACCAGATTTAGGATATATACAATAGTCAGTTTTAAAAACAGTTTATCTATGGTTAAATAAAGAATATACCTCCAAATGGAAACTAGTACATGAAAAAATCTGGTTAAAAACCACTCATGATACAATAAACAAACATATGGAAATAGTACAGAATAGCTTACTTTGGTTATTGAAGGAATATATGGCAACAGGGAAACACAAAAATATAAATTCTAAATACATTATCAATACCCTAAAGTATTTTATGCACTTTGTAAATAAAAATCCGGATATAAAAGTATGGTCTTTTTTCATAGTCTCAATAGCATATACACAAAATAATACTATAACTCAGATCTCAGCAGCAGTTAAAACACTTTGTAAGAATGATCTAATTTACTGGCATCAGCTGATAAACACTAATAAAGTACTAATGATAGAGCAAATTATTAGTGAGTTCAGCCTTGAAAATAACATGTGGTTAACACTGCAGGGATTAAGACAAACAATTTTAAACCAACAGGCAATAATGCAGAAGTCTGTTAGGGAGAAGGCTCCTAAGTTCATAGAGCAGTTAATAACGCTGATGGAATTTCCCACAAATAGGAAAACAATTTTATCCGTATTGTACAAATTAGTTAAAGAAACAAAAGTTCATAATAAACAACATATATGGAAATACTATGAAACAGTTAATGGTAAAATGCCAGATGATAAAGATAAAAAAACTAATTCTTACATCTCAAAAACTAACATCTTTATCACTATATTTTTCACATGGCAAATTTATACATAGAACATACTTAACACCACACAAATTAGAACCAATATATAATAAAGAAAATAGATGTTGGAGGTGTAAATCGCAATCAATAGCAAATTGGCAACACATGCTCTATGAATGCCATTTACTTTCAACTGATAAAATCTCTAATTTTGTTGAATACACCTGTGTCGTCTTGTGTTACAAGCTAAAATATGTAATTTTGTGGACTCTCCTTGCTATTGCAAGGAAAAATATTACACAGAACTGGAAAGCTGTAACTCCTCCTAATTTTAAACATTTTTAAGAACATGGTTTTATCAGTCTCGCAGTTGGAATTGAAAACACTCTAGAAAAGAACAGAATGACCTACTTCCTTAAGCATTGCCTGTCAGAAAGTAAATCAAGTGCTGGAAACAGAAGACTGTAATAAATTATAATCTTATTCAAAGATACATTCGAGAAAACAAAGTTTTTCAAGTATAGACATTCTATGTAAATAGTTGGCTTTGTAATGTTTGTCTTTGGTATTGTTTCTCCACTTTAAGCTTTGACTATGTAAATATTTTGTTGATATACATACTATATATATGTTTATGTTTCTGAAAATCGATAAAAATGTATTGGGTAAAAAAAAAAAAAATCTCTAAAATCCTAAAAGAATAAAATACAGATGGTTTATACACAGTATAATGAAACGGCAAATATAAAATGGCACACAGACTCCAAAACAAATGTAAAATGCACATTTTTGCAGGTATACTAGACTACCCCTGGGATTCACTAATGTTCCATGCAGGAATAAGTTATTCCTGCATGGAAACGACCATTTAAGAGCAGCACGGCAGTGTGCCATGCATAGTAACGAAGGCGCTCTGCCTCTGCTCCTAAATGGACACGAGCATGGACGAGTGCAGGGGGTGTGTCTGAGAACACAGCTCTCACAATACACACGCTCGTGCACTCAAGAAGTGCTGTTCGGCAATTACAATGAGTGAGAATGGTCATAGGAGGTTGCATACCTCACAGCTGTACAAATCTTCACAGAATGTCCAGATTTGCTGCCCATACAGTTGGCCTGTATCCCATTTGTTCTGGGAAATCACTGGGATGATGTCAGGATTGAAGCCATTAAATAATGGCATACATTTGAGTCTCAGACAACAAATCCATCAGAAATGTGTTATTTTAAAACAAATCCTGTTACTCTAGCAACTTACCTAATTTATAAGAGCAATATTTAAAATATGTCCCTAGTTGTACCTTGGTTTGTCAAGCTTTGTCCAGATATTTCGGATGAAGAGGTTGAGAGGTATGGGGGGTTGCTAGGATGTCTGCCAAATGTGCAGATGCACACAGGAATCCATATCATTGAGTGTAATCTGTCCCTTCCTAGAGAAAATAACAGTAGAGGATTTTTTTTATTTATCAAACAGATTAAAAATTTAACCATAGGTGCGCGGGTTTGCCCATTGCTTAGCTACGCATACTGTAGCTTAAATAGCACAAGAAGATAAATAGCAAGATACATTCAGTTGAAGCAGTACTGCTTTGCGAGCAGTCATTGCCGGTTTGATCCTCACTGTAGTAAATTCCATTTTCAATGTGAAAGCAATTTATGAACATTTTTTTTGCTGCATAACCTACTAAATAACATATATTTGTGAACTGGAGTACTGCATTAAGTGCAGATGTGAGGTGTCATTGTAATAATGTGGTAAAATCCATAGATAAACACAAGTGTCCCATACAGTATATGCACACATGAACCAGGGATACTAAATGAAGTTATAATGTGTAAAGAATGACAAATCCATACAGTGTTCAAATCTACCACTTTCCCAAGACCCATGTTTCATTTCTTTCTAAATTAGTGCGAGGGTAAGTGGGAGTAAGCACTTTTATGCAGTAGTAAGTGGGTTTAAGCCTCTTTGCATGGGAGTAAGCAATGCGCACACATGTTAAGCAATTTTGAAGCTAACTCTCTGTAAGCATATTTAACCGGAAGTTAGCATTGCTTACCACCACGCAAACCCATGTAAACCTGCTTACAACTGCTTAAAAGTGCCTTAATCACTCTGTATCCAACAGCCCCTGTTCTGCCCAGCAACAAAATAAACAGGCCTTGCAGGTCTTCAACTGAGGACCCTGTACACTATAGTCACAGCAGTTAACCAGTAAGATATAACAGCTGTACATAAAATTGAGATATACCCAAACAGATCCTCAATATAGCAAATTACAATTTACCAATTTACATGTGAAAGGAATCTATAAACAGTTTTATGTTGTATAACCTACTACATAACATATATATGTGAACTGGAGTACTGCATTAAGTCCAGATGTGAGGTGTCATTGTAATAAAGAGGTGAAATCCCCCAATAAACACAAGTATCCCATACAGTGTAGGTTCACATGAATCACGGATACCAAACAAATATATAACATGTAATGAATTATAAATCAATGCCAAACAGCAAATAGTGTGCAAATTTAAAAATAATCAATGCTAACCATTTCACACCTTTGCTTAATAGGTGTAAGCAATACATAGCCCAGCTAAATCGATTTGCCCATTGGTATACCACTTTAAGCAATGCCAACCTTAGGTAAGCAGGTTTATCCATAGCTTAGTATTTTCAAAACCACCCAGTCATAGAAATTGTGGTAAATCATCCCTATTTAAACCCCACAGGTGGGAAAACTTGTCATAACTGGTTGCAGCTTCCTCCTGTAGGCAGTATGGTTGGTGCTAGAGAAGGATCACGCTTCCGTGCGCAGCACTGGGGCATCCAGGAGTCCAAAGTCATGGCAGCACTCCTTGTAAAAGACCATGAAGAGGGACTGCTGCAGGGCCAGTACCAGGGTTCCCAATATAAAGTGGAAGCCTGGGACCATCTCGCCCGTGACCTCACCAGTGACACTGGCAACCCTTGATCTGGTGAGCAGGTCATGCATTGCTATGTCGACCTGAAATGGAGGAAGAGGGAGCTCTTAGATCAGTGGATCCAAGAAGCTAGGCAAATGGGTGATGTCCCAGCCCTGTGTAAGTATCATTCTACTACCTGTTTAATAATAGCCAGCTCATGTATATTATGGATAGGTATGGCTAAATATTCCTCTTATGTCTTTTAGAGAGTGGCAGCAGAGTGGGCTGTGAATCAGAAAGCCCATGCATGTAGGCTGCAGAGGCTGCGTCGTGAGGCAGGTTAATAATAATCTTGCATTTACTGTCATAAGAACTAAATCTAAAAGTAGTAGAAAGTTAATTGCCAGTATAAACCCTGTATTGTGTATAGGATGTACAGAATAAACCAGACAATATGGCAAGAAGAGTCTCATATAGGCTGTATGTAAATAAAAGGGTAACAGCCTGGCAATAAAAGTCTAACTCCTGAACTGCTTTTGTTTACTCTGGTATCATATGGTAATGTAGTGTTGCATTCTCTTAATATTACTGTTGTATTAAGCACTGTTACCCACACTGTGCTACATAAATAAAATGTGTAGGAATGTCTGTACATGACTGTTGTAATCACAAGGTCATATTGTACAACTGAGGGAGACTTAGAAAACAGTGAAAAGATAGACAACATAATCTAAATAGCACACTCAACTGAGATGTAAACTGCTGTATTTTTAGCATACACAGCCATGGTTCGAATCCTGGGACTGGTAGTAAGCTGTATGCAGAATAATACCCCTCAACTGTACAGATATTTTGTCAGAAAGTTAAGATAATTGGCTTCATTTTCTTGCCTGTCACCCTGTCCCCCTGGCAAATCAGTGGGATGATCCCAGATGATTAGGCAGCAAATAATGACATACAACTGATTGTCAGACATCATAACTGTCAGAAATATATCTATAAGAACAAACTTGTCACTCTAGCAGCTCCCCAAAATGTTATGAGAGTAATAAGCAATGTATGCCCCATCTCCACCCCCACGTTGTGAAGCTATGACGAGAGTGTGTGCTGTAACAGAGTGAGACATATGTGCATAATAATGTGGAATCTGTTTATATGTGTGGCAGCATTCAGGTAGTGTTAACAAACATTCCCTCCACGGGTCTGTCAGATACGAAAACTGTGCCTAGAAATAAAAGATTGAAATCCTGGACTGGTACTGTTTAGTCTGGTATTGTATGGCAGTGTTAGTGTAGCAGTTTCTCTGAATAATAAGGTATTACTCATCACTGTCATCCACACTGTGCTACATAAAAAAACTGTCTAGGAAACCCTGTATAAGAGTGTTGTAATTACAAGGTCATACTGTACAACTGAGAGAGACTTGGACAGAAAACAGTGTAAAGATAGACACCGTATTCTAAATAGCACACTCAACTGAGACGTAAACTGTTGTATCCTGGGAGTGGTAGTAAGCTGTATGCAGAATCATACTCCTCAACTGCACAGATTTGTCCAGAATGTCCAGATAATTGGCCCATATCCACTGCCTGTTTCCCTGTCCCCACTGGCAAATCAGTGTGATGATCTTTGACATTTAGGCAGCATTTAATGACATATAACTGACTGTCAGACCTGTAAATATTCAGAAAATGTATATGAAAACAAACCTGTCATTATAGCAACTCACCAAAGGTTTATGAGGACAATAGTCAAAATATGTCCCACTTTCACCTGCATGTTGTCAAGACTTGCCCAGAGTGTGTGCAATAAGAGATTGAGAGGTATGTGCATAACATCAACCTGGAGTCTGGGAATATGTGTAGAAACAGTCAGGTAGTGTTAACAAACAATACATCCACAGGTATACCAGGTAAGAGGTGTCTACTGCAGGTAAAACACAGTTCACATATACAGTTGTCTACAACCATACCACTGTCCAATCTAAGGCCATAGGATAGTATAATAATACCTGTAAGGTACATACTACAGCACTGACTAAAAAAGTATTGAGAACTACAGGGATATACAAGTTGCGAATTGACATCTTTCACCCCCCGCCACCATATCTGCAACAATGATCTAAATAGACAACTCACTGGGTATGTGTACAATTAAATCTACTGTTGGAACATATGTCCTGTTTTTTGATAAATATTTGGTTCTATGCATGTGCCATGTTGAAATACTCCCACATTGGTGGCATGCTGCCATCAATGTACCTGCATGCTGTTGTTATGGCCACTGTGGTTCCATATATGCATGTGTTCTGTTTGCTATGCAACTGTTCCATATCTGGTGTTCTGGATTAATGGGAATATCTATGCATACTGTTATTCCTAATCCTAGAATGTGTTAACTATTACTAACCCACATATGTTTTAAAATTGAAACACCATAGCACATTTGGAAAGGCCGGTCCCAGCGCACCCACCTCTCCCACCTCATCTGGCTGTGGCACTGGGCACCAGCACATCTGGGGTCCACCCAGGGATCTCCTCATCCACTGGTCCTGCATTAGCTTCAGGTGGAACTGCCTCAGGGGATGGGGCTCACCCCCCAGGAGTGGGCACAGACAGGAAACAGATCTGCCTTGCAACACAACACCAACACTTGCAAGTCCCATACCCAGGACCCTATACAATATAGCCACAAGAAGTAACAGTAATCCATCCCACCTATAGGATGCTAGGATGGTATCAATAGCATGTCATGCAGTACAGTCTGGCTACCATAGGGAATATACAATGTGGAAGCAATAAACATTCCAATGTATATATATATAGATATATATGTATATACACATAAACACACATATACATATAGTACCACTGGTTTGCTATCATTTTGTTGACTGTAACACAGTTGAATAGTCATGTTGTCGAACTGAAATGTCAGCTTGCACAACATCGACTAATGTAAATGTCAAACCAGATGTTCGAAAATGTCGATATTGACATTTTCGAACACAAAGCAGTCTCCCAGACTGTCTGCCTTACAAAGTTGCCACACTATATTACATGTTTGCAGGGGGGCAAGCCTCCCTGTGCCCCCCCCACACCCCCTACTTATATATACAAACTCCGAGATCGCACTACAGTGAGGGTAAGGGTACAT
>NC_056744.1:459520994-459790994 GCF_019279795.1 Protopterus annectens | reverse complement strand
TGTATATACCACTATTACAATGGCAACTGTTACAGATCTACACTATGGCATATCACAATACTGCATTCCACAACCCTTACAACCTGCATTGTGGTCCTAACATGAGCAATGAATGTGTGATATGGAATCCTATGTTAGGACAGCAAATATGGGGTATACATACCTTCCCAAACACTGGAAGCATATGTGTGCATACACTTCAGATAACATATTGTGGAAGCAGCTTTTGAAGTACTGACAGCATGCATTCTTCATGAGTAAGGACCTTCCAGCAAGTACAGGTCCTCAATGTCACACCAATAAATGGTCTGCTGTCCAAGACGTTTGGCCATCAAATGTGCCCATGTACCTGCAACAGAGGCAGCTGTCACTTGCACACATCTTAAAAGCCATGGAATGGATCCCATACCCAACAGGTAGCACCCAGGAGTTGGACATGCAGCCTTACCTCACCATTGCATATACCATGGCAAGCAGTGCAGACAGTCATGTATCTGGCGAGGATGTATGGGACAGAATTAATCTAGAAAATAAACAGATGGCATTCCAAGACAGATGATGATACATGCTGCAAACTGGTCTTGCAGGCTGCCTAGTAATATGCCACAACACTGAGGGAGTTGCAGGAATGTCTAGCTAGTACTGGCTGTGCAGTACCCATGTCGGCAATTGCCTGGACTCTGCATAAGTGTGACCCTTAGGTTAGGGTAATCAGATGGAATAGTTGTACCACAGGAAACATCAGCCAGGCCTCTCTACAGGTAGCATATGAATAACAGCAAACGTCCCAAAAGGCATGTGTTGCAATGTGTACTGGTGTACCAAGACCACGTTGGAAACCTACAGACAGTATCAATTAAGATACATCTGCTGCACAAGCAACACCTCACCCCACCTCAGGGCCACCATCCACATCTGTACCTTGCCAGTGCCAGTGTACACCTGTATGTTTGCCATTCATTAGCAGGGACTAGGCCAGTACACATGGCATTCAGTGTTTGGGACACTGCAAAATGACACACATGTGTAGGCCATAGCTGTCAAGCATCTGCGAAAAGGCTGAGGGTGGGGAGGTGGTGTCATTATGAAATACAATGGTGCACTGAAGCAGAGATCCAAAGGATGCTATGAATGGCTGTACCTGCACACAGTCAAGGTCAGGAACTGTGGCAGACATAACCCTGACTCCACAGCAATAGTGGCGGCACTGTGTGACCTCCAAGGGATGTGCACATGAGTTGACCTTGCAATCATGCAGAGTTGGGGGACATTTGCAGAGCAGACTGATCAAATACTGGCAAATGCAGATGGCCCATGCTAGTATACACCTGCCATGATTAGTGACTGCTGTAGTACACATAACAGTAGGTGCAACAAACCATCATGATAAGGGTGTGCACACATATGCACCCACAAATTGTATGCATCTCAATCAGCATCTGCACACCTAACACATTTGTTTGACACTGCATTTGATTGCACAGATGATATGTCACATATCAGGTTCGTGTAATGTTAACATATGCAGTAATGTGGCCTCATGGCATATCAAGGAAGAGGGCGCCATATCAATAAGGGTGTGTACAGTCCCCATAGCCATGGTAAGGTTTGAAAGTTGTCAGTGTAATTGTATTTTATTGGCCATACATGCACCGCTGATGATATCTGTAAATCAGACATCAGGCATTCACAAATGACATCTGTCCACATATCATCCCAGGTATGTGTCAGACAAACACATAGGGGCTGTGAGCAGCAGAGCAAACATAACTGACACACATATACACATACACCTGTAAGGTATGGTGCACAGTACATACCAGGGTGCTGAACAGCTGCACTGCAATACTGTGTACATGGGTGCAGTGTGTTCCAGGGGAAGGGGCATCACCAACTAACACACCCCATCCATCACAGAGATGTATAATGTTGCTATCAGGGATTGACTATAGCTGCACTGCATGCTGTTGAGTGCCATATGTCATGCATGTTGACAGATGGCTAATGAGAGGTCTGTTTGTAATATCTTTGTGCAACCTCACCTGTAAGTGTGTGTGTGTGTGTGTGTGTGTGTGTGTGTGTGTGTGTGTGTGTGTGTGTGTGTGTGTGTGTGTGTATGTGTGTGTGTGTGGTTAATTTGTCTGTAAGTGATATCTGGTGGATTCGAGGGGGGTTGATGTATGTAGAATGCGTATGTGTGTGTGTGTGTGTGTGTGTGTGTGTGTGTGTGTGTGTGTGTGTTAGTGTGTGTGTCTATGTATGCATATGTGTGAGTGTGGGGTTGTTCATACCTCTCAATTTCCCTTTGAAATCGTGCAGTACATGGACATGGACAGACACATGAGACACGTAATCTCAGGACAGCTGATACTATAATAATGTGTGCAGCATGAACCATGCATTGGGGGGGGGGGGCTAGACACCAGTGATCCTGTTTTAATTGCAATCATCGGAAAGGTGAAAGAATACCCGCTTATGTAGCACTATAGATGCATTGGGGAATTACTAGACAACACCAGGGAGTGTTTCCAAATATTACTGTAGTCCACATAAAAAGTTAATAGAGCAACAGATCTTGCATCTACTGAACAATAGTTATGTATGACACTCCACTACATGACATCATTGAGTGATTGTAGTAGCCCATAACATATGGGGACCATGCTCAAGATGTCTGGACAAAACCAGGGTGAAGACTGGATGACATCAGGGAGTCTTTGAAAAAACGACTCCAATTAAGTCAAAGAGGTAACAGAGTAACCGGTCATGTTTTATGATCACTTTTCTAGGCAATTAGAAGAATGATACATTAATGATTGGTATTATTGACTGTAATTATTCAAGACTGTTGCAGGATGGGGAACTTAAGAGAAAAAACTAGGGACATTCTGTAAACTCAGGGACATGTAAGTAGTATGGTGGAATGTCAGGGTGTGGGTGTGTGTGTGTGTGTGTGTGTGTGTGTGTGTGTGTGTGTGTGTGTGTGTGTGTGTGTGTGTGTACTGTTAAGCAATGACTTATAGGTCTTAAAGTGCGTTTCTTGTTTTCCTCTCACAGTTGGTGAGGTGGGTCATGGTCCCTCCTGCAGGCAATCTGATGTTGGTCTCCATACAGACACTGAAAATGATGATAGGTGTGTTGTGGCACAGGCGGGGTTGTCAGGGGCTGAAGCTGTGCCATCGTTTGACATCCATCCCCACACAATCACAATACCTATACATATCCCATCACCAGTGGCCACAGCTGAGGGACAGTTGGTGGTTGGTGGCATGGGACAGGACAGTGTGGTATCCATGGCATGTGTGTCTGGACACAGCAGCCATAGCCGGATGTCCGGTGGGGTACCACATAGGCAGATGCACAGGGGTGCTCATTAGAGGGCTGCTGGTCATCATGCCCCTGGCAGAAGTGTCACATCTGGTAAAACCAGACTCATGTGTCAGGCTGTCATGGAGGTGCAGGCACGTATGGAATGGTACACCAGACAGGCTCTGAGGCTTCAGAGGGCTACTCAATCAGCTGTTACTGACATCCGTGATTTTGCAGGTGCCCTCCGTTATTTTTCAGAGGTCATGGATAGATGGTTGGGTGACATGGTGGGAATCCTCAACTGTGGAATGTCCGTGCTTGAGCATATGGTGGGAGTGGTGCAACAGCCACATGGACATAGGCCAGCAACACCAACAGCTGGAGGCCGATGTGGATGTGCAAGAACATCGAGCCGCTCCTCTAGTGGCAGTACCAGCATCAGCACTGCAGGGGGGGTGCTGTCCACACCACATCACAGCAGGCCACGTGCACATGGCCCGGGCCAGTCCCTGGAGGGACCTGGATTCTTCAGACATATGTCATCATCAAGGGAGAGTACCATATCGTGGCTTGCACCTGGTCATGCCCGTGGAACCCCTGGCAGGCACAGTTCTTGTGTCCATGGCCAGAGGCAGTGAACTGCACACCCTGCCAGGTATGGTCTGTAGCTGCCCAACAAACACCTGTATAGGGCAGCCACATGGCAGAACTGTGTGCATGCATACTCACACACAATACAAACACAGCTAGGGCAACCCCATATCTACACACACCACATCACCATGGCCATATCAATAATTAAACCCCCTCACTCACATGCACGGTATCATATGTATGGCTCAGTCTAGGTCTCTGGCAAACCTGCAACACACCCTGTGCATATGATGATACCTGTGCCACATCCCTGTCATCCATAACATCGATGCAGGGTCAGGCTAATATGCTCTGATGCACACAGTGACTGTACTACAGTGTACCAATGTAATGCTGTGTAACATGTCAGCAGTAAAGTTTAATGCTTACATGTCAGGAAGTGTAGCTGTCCAGCCATGATGCATAATAGCTGTTATTAACACTGAGTGATTGTGGTCTCCATAATGTTGTCCGTTTGTGTTGTAGGTGTCCATGTGTCATTAGGAGGATGGTCTGCTGTTGTATCCTACAAGGGGTATAGCACTGTCATGACACCTTGGCTGTACCATATCCTGGGTACAGGTGAACACATGTCACAAGTCTGTATAACAGTTACTGCATGTGCCACATGGCTGATAGGTCTGGGGGTGGTGTATACAGGTGAGTGCATGGTGGTTGCTGTCAGCAGACCTTCTACAGTGGACAATGGTAAGTGTACTGGGTGGTACACACCACATGTTTGTGTATAACACACACAGAGGCTTTGGTGTTGATGCAATACACAGAGAATACTGTATGCATGGATGTATGTATCTGTGCAAGGAACACATTGTAGCCTATGTAATTTCACCAAGCCAGAATAGGCACAACAACACATTAGGAAATAAGCAGTCTGGTAGTTTAATATCATTGACGATGGTACTGGCAGGGTATATGTCCCCTTCCCCAATGTAGTGCAATCCTCAACTTGGTAAACATAGGTATGCTGGTGTGGGTGGCACAGCCCTACCCTTTGGAGCGTGAGAGGTGTTGTAGAACTGCAGTTAGTGTGATAGACAACTACTTAACTTGTTAACATGAACTGTACTGTGGAGATCTGATATTGAATATCTTCACGAATTTGTAAAATATCTTAATGATAATAAATGGGGACTTCATTTTACCATCAATTTTGATCGGGATCATATTACCTTTCTGGATGTTTTGATATCCAGAAATGATGATAATACCTTCAATACCCATTATTTAGAAAGTTTCCACAATATAACACCTTACTCCAAGCCTCCAGCTTTCATCCAAAACATATTGCCAGGAACATCCCTAAGTCACAGTTTATTAGAATCAGACTTAACTGTTCGGAAGAGAATACTTTTCAGTTCTATAGTCAGGATCTTTCTGACAGATTCATTAATAGGGGTTACAGTTCGGGCTATGTCACCATGGCTAAGAATCATGCATTAGGTCTGACCAGACAGAATTTGTTGACCTATCAAAATAAACCACCACCTTCAAACCAATTACGTTTAACTACCACCTATGGGAGAAATACCAACAGGTTTATTGATATTATTAAGGACAATTGGAACATTCTTACAGCTGATGCTGTCTTGTGTACATTGATACCTTCTACTTGCTCCTTCTCCTTTAGGAAGGGCAAAAACTTAGGAGCCTATTTTAATCATTACAAGCACCACTCTGACTCAGTGTTGCCCCAACTAACTCAAACTACTATTTTGGGTGATAAACTCATTGGCTGTATGCCCTGCGGCCACTGCAATAATTGTAGATATATTTTGAAAACCAAAGAATTTTCCAGCAAAAATAGTAGTACTGTCTATGACATCAAGTTTTTTGCCAATTGTAACACTGACCGGGTCATTTATTTGGCATGTTGCAGTTGTCATTGTTTTTATGTTGGCCAGACATCCCGACCATTTAAGCTACGTGTCTCTGAGCATTTGAGTGACATCAAATGCAAGAGAACAAGTAATGCACTTTATAAACACACATTGAACCATAAGACAGTCAAATTTCATTTTTTGATTATTGACAAGCTCATCGGGGATCGTACCCATAAATCTGGATGGCATAATAAACTAAACACTAAGAAGAAAAAATGGATAACCAAACTAGGTGCTCTTTTCCATCCAGGGCTTAATGAATATTTATGAATGACTAATTAATGTATAGGTATTCACCAATCATGTGCTTTTTTTCATTAACTTTTTGTTATTTAAGACTTCATATGTCCTTTGATTTTGTAACACTGATGAAGGCTAGGCTAATTCCGAGATGAAACTGGTCTGTTTTGTGAAGTCTTTCTACATGTTATAATAAACATTTTTCCTCAGCCACCTTGTTGCTGGCTTATCATTTTTCGAAAAACAATGTGCCCATGAATTATCACATAGGTGGTAATCCACTAAGTACGATAGATGTAATTAGGGATCTGGGGACCCAGGTAGATAGCAACCTCTCCTTTGATAATCACATTGCCAAAGTGGTTAGAAAATCCTTCTATGTAGCCCACCTAATCACAAAAGGGTTCACATCTAGATCAAGAGAGGTCATTGTGCCCTTCTACTCATCACTCATTAGGCCCATAATTGAGTACAATGCCCCATTTGGAATGTACCTTACTCGACACCTGCAACAGCTGGAAAGACCGCAGAAGTACCTCACCAAGAGGATCATGGGCCTCAAACATATAGGGTAATGCTACTCACTGCTAGGGTAATGCTTGTATAACCATGGTAAAAAGAGCACACCAAATATTCTTCACCACAAAAATAGACCCAAGTTCGTGTGATGCAAGGATTTATTTTAAAAAACTTTTTCAAATATAAAATGCAAAATCACTTCTCACTTTGTAAAACATGAAACACAAGTAAATTCTCTAGCGCCTCGGCAAACTTGCCTTTAACAGAGTAAGAAAATTTTTAATTCATACAAACTCACTTTTATACTAAAATAAAAGACACTCACTCAATATATATATGTTTAACATATGTCCAGAACATGGAGTGGAGTCATACCTCAGCAACAATAGTCGCAACCTCTTAGTGCAAGGGGATGTCATGTAAGTATTGCAGGTATAAATGTAGACTGTTGCTACTGTAACAGGGGTTGTCTTAACAGAAATGTTGTGTGTGGGAGGTCTTATGTGATATTGACATGTACGCCATCAGTTACTGACAGATATCCTTAGGTCATCATAGTACAGTACCACTGATATCACAGTAATGGTCCTGTGGAACACAGCAGAGATATGACCAATAAATGTGGACAGTCTGACACACTCTGGTCAGTCCAGAGGTATACACAGAACCCCTTAGTGCAAGACATGTAGATCAAGCCTGACAATGTGGATGTTAACAGCCATGTAAATGGGTACATCATGTAAATAATGGAATACATATGCTCACACAGTTTATGCATTTACACACACCTATCTGTCTTGACACATAATAACCGGAGGAGCAGAGGTCACAAGCCCACATACTACCCACTAGTTAGTGACATACATCTGTACAGCATCCCACTGCTTCGTCAGAAATACACAACAGTTATGGTGGCCCGGCAGCAGTACATCTGACAAATATCTGGACATAAGATCACACTGGGTTAGTACACTGAGCTGCTAGGTATGTCAGAAAGCACTGTGAAAGCTACAGGCAGACTGCCACAACACTGGCCTACATTTCTTATGGGGGAATACACATGTACCTGCAAATATAGCAGGCTCTACAAGCATGTAACAGTATGGTGTAACAGACACCTGTGTGAAAGGGCATACCCACAACCAGTGCGAACACAGCCATAGCCACATATGGTAAGCATGCTTAATATTATAGTATATGGACTGTCTGATCAACACCATCCTCATATGTGCCACTCGCACACTAACCCTACATATACTGGCCAATACACAGTGTTTTTCGATGCCTGACTGTAGTATGGGACGTGTGTGCTTGACTCTACAAACATGTAAGCCGATAGGGTACCATACACTGGAGCAGCATTCAACATCAGATAAAACAGGACCAAGAACAATGACAGCTACCACAGTCAGTACACAGTCCAAGGTACATATTCGCAATATACACTTTGTCGACAATCACCATAAGTACACAGACCTCTCTACTGTACACACTACAATGTCCAGGTTTTGTCCTCAAATATAACCCCTGCTATACATAACATGTCTGGCAGTCTGATATCTCACTGGTTTGTTATCATGTATGATGTCAATAAATAATGGTGTGCTGAATATATGCACCTCTTACTGCATGACATATGTACAAAGGTTGATGGCGTTGTGGCTGGAGGCACAAACACAGGCCAATATTGACATGTTGCTGTGATAACCTCATACATTTACTGGTGTAACAGGGTTTCTTGTGACGTATGTCCTATGAGGGATATGAAGTCAGTAGGAGTCGGCAACTCTCATGGCTATCACCATGTACTGACTGCAATCAAACTATGCTACTGCAGTTCTAAAGATAGGTAATCTATGAGTAATACAGCACACATAAGACTCCAAACACTGGCCAATCTGCAGATAGCCCGCCCTACAGGTAAGAGTTTCCTCAACCACATAACACTGTCATGACAGGTATTAAATCATGTAGACCAGCCATATCCACACAAACCCTGTTAAACCAACATTACTTCAAATGCAGAAGAGCAAGACTTACATTCTGTAGTCATGTCTGGAACATCCCCTGCCTGTTTGTTGGCCTGTCTCCACAGTGTATGTTGTAAGAGGTATATCCCACTACCCTCTGTGATGCTGTTTGCCAAACACCGACATGAAGTCCTGCTCACAGTGAATGAAAAGGGCCAACACCCACATGATGTTCCTAGTTATAGGAGTGTGTTTCCATGCAATTGGCTATGGGAATGTTACCACAGCTGTTCCACATGCAACCAGCTAGTGGGGGACTGCAATTTGTGCACAGGCCATCAGCTGATCATGAGCATCACTTACAAAACACAAGCTGCTGCCGAAGCAAAGCAGGTGTACTTTTCCACATCCACCAGAGAGGGAGTGAGAGAGATAGACAGAGACAAAGTAAGAAAGGAAGGGGTTAGGAGAGTAAAAGTTAAGCATGTGTGTATCACAAACTTACCAGTACGTGGTTTCAAACCCCTGCCTGACTATGTACTGCTATTACATTTCTATGAAATCATTGCATGTACCACAGAACTTTCATGTTAGCTGTCCAAAGGTATATTTGAAGGTGAGTGACATCAGCAACAGTGATAAAGGAGGGATAAGATAGGTGTTGTACATGTGCCTGTCCACAAAAACAGGTGTCAAGGATGACACAGCCACACTCTCTCATGGACTGACACACATTATCACAGTTGGCAGGGACATGATTAGAATTCCTAACTAGTTTGCTGCACTACAGTATTACTCAGGTATCACATACACCACAGAGGTTATCAGGCTGATATATGGGCAAAGGGTATGTCAAGGTGACTGACATCAGAAGGCATGCTTCAGTTAGGGCAATGGGAGGTGAAGTGAGTGTGAATGGCTTCCAAATCATTAATTTCCACACAGACGCACACACAGACACAGATGTGCCAGTACTGACATGCATGGGTTCATTGATTCACAGGTGTGTAGTGGTTGACTGTGCCAGAAGGTTGTACAAGGCTAGGCAAAGGGTACACCTTGGCATCAGGCCACATGACAATGGTCGACAGTGTGACTCAGGGGTGTAGTTTCTGGATTGGCCCACACAGGTGGGTATTGTATTCACCATCCACTCATCTAGGTTACTACTGAGGGTGGATAGTGCTGTGCAATACTTGCCATGTATGTGGTCTATATTTCATAACATGGACAGTGTCTGGGATGCACACATGTCCCACATGCATGTTCTGTGACATGTGGACGTGTACCTGGGGTGTCTAGGGCATGTTGTGTGGACAGATTGTTATCATCTGATGTGACATTCCTGACCTCATGTGGTGAGAACTGGCAATGGAACTCAGGTTGACCCTGCACCTACACTGACAGTATGATACAGGTATTCATACAGGGCATGTGTATAAGGCATGGTATTTCCTTTGTGGGTTACATTTGCTGACTCTACAGTTGTTGCAGGTGTCCAGTGGGGAACATAGCAAAGGACCACTGTATGCAATGATTTTCCTATTGTAGGGGATGGAACAGGGTGCCATGACCACTGTAGACCACTGCAATCACACCATGGTTACTACCTGTGGGCAATATGCAGGGAACTACCAACATAGCGGTTGTTGCCTAGCCAAGTGTGTTTGTGTATGAGATATGGGTGGAGAGTGTTCTCTGGGTAATACAAGGATTGCCTATATTGTTCCCCAAACCATAATGTCACAAGTAGGAGTATGGATTGTCTACACCAGCCTTTCTGCTGTTTGACATCTGTTGTCCTTATAAGGCGGACATTGTGACATATAATAGGTCCTCCATATACAAATTTGCAAAACCTGCTCCACAATGTGTCCTATTGTTGCACAATCACAGTCACCTCCACACAGAATACTGATGACAAACACACACACACACACACACACACACACACACACACACACACACACACACACACACATACACACACACACAAATTCGCACAGTTGCCATGTCTAGGATTAGAACTACTTAACTAGTACATCACACTACAGCATTAAGCAGTTATAGCATGCACCACGAAGCTCACAGGGCTACTCCTTCCACAAAGGTGTATTTCAAAGTGCATGACATCAGCAGGCTTGCCAAAGTAGGGCAATAGAAAGTGATTTGACTGTGAATGGCCTCAAAAGCAGTGATCCCTACATAGACCAACACACTCACATGGAGTTCCACAGTTGCCATGTCTGGTATTAGAACTCCTACCTAACTAGTATATCACACTACAGCATTATGCAGTTATAGCATGCGCCATGGAACTTACAGGGTTAACCCTCCCCAAAAGGTATATTTCAAAGTGAATGACAGCAGGCCTGCCAAAGTAGGGCAATGGAAAGTGATTTGACTGTGAATGGCCTCAAAAGCATTGATGCCTACACAGACAGACACACAGAGTTTCACAGTTGCCATGTCTGAGATTAGAACTCCTCCCTACTAGTACATCCGATTACAGCATTACACAGTTACAGCACATGCCATGGAGCTTACAGGACTACTGTTTCCCCAAATGTGTATTTCAAAGTGAATATCAGCAGGCTTGCCAAAGTAGGGCAATGGAAAGTGATTTGACTGTGAATCCAAGAACGAAGAGAGTTTATTTATTTGATGTCAAAGCAACTTGTACCATGAGCAACGTTGTTTATCTGGCTACGTGTAGATCATGCCAGCCATTTTATGTAGGCAAAATAAATCAAATGCTTAAGAAACGCATACAGAGGCATCAAAGGGACATTGTGAACCAAGATGTTCATAATGCCCTAGCTAATCATGTCAGTCAGCATAAAGATCACTTGTTTTTATATAAAGCTATAGGGACCATACAAATTGGCCCAAAAAAAGGGGATATTGAGAACATAACTGAACTTAGGGAAACCAAATGGATAATAAACCTTAGAGCTGATCAATATCCAGGGTTGAATAGTGTTATACTGTTAAATCCTGCCTTGAAGAGATGTAGATCGACCATGAGCTAATGAGATCACAAGTGATGAATGATAAATATCTGAAGAGACATGGTGCAATTTTAGTAAAATCTCCTATTGATCTTGAACGGATGGGATGAAGTCAGACATTTATACATTTTGGATGGATGGAATGAAGTCTGAAACTTGCATACATTTCTATAGTGAAACAACATACTCATTACTTTGTTTTATAAGAGCATTTATGTCCTAATGGAAGTATGATTAAGTTAGATTATGTTAGTGTTAAGATTAGAAGCTTTGATGCTGTCGACATATGCTATTCATGGTTTAATATGCCCATATCTTTCCTGCTCTGGTTTCACCATGATAAACACCTGAACAGAGATGGTGGAATTTTAGTAAAAGTTCCCAATTGATCTTGAATGGATAGGATGAAGTCAGAAACTTATATATACTGACTTTGGATGGATGAAATGAAGTCTGAAACTTGCATACGTTGCTAGAGTGAAATAACATACTTATACTCTTCTCAGGAAAAACTTATAGGCAGTCACCATATGAATTTATTGAGATACAAATGTGGCCATGCAAGACATGGAGCCTTGACATTTATTGTCACTCAGCAATTGTCCTGCCATATCCCTGTTTTGGGAAATGAAATTTTAGTAATGACATCACCTATCTTTTATTGATAGCGATGTTTACTACTATACATTTGTTTTTTGTCATCCACATCACTGGACATCAGAGATATGTGAAAAACTTATTTTGGGTTAATTAGATAAAAGAAAAGAAGTTTCATAATAGGAATTTATGAAAGTCAGCAGATTTGTTTTCTGCCGCTCCTTGGAAGCCACTATTGGCTACTTAGATCATCCATTTATTGTTCGTGCCATTTTTCCTCTATTGAATATTAGAAATATGTAAAACACTGCTTCTGGGATTATTTGACAAGTTTTTCAATAAGAATACATGAAAGCTAGCAGATTTGTGTTTTGTTGTTTCTTGGAAACCCCTATTAGCTGTTCAGTTCACCTATTTAGCATATTCTGACTCCAATACACTGGTATGAGGCATGCTTCTAAGTATGAATGAAAGTTAGCTGCTTCACCTGTTACTTCTTTTGGAAGTGCTATTGGTTACTAACATCACCTACTTTGTATATTTCATTAGTACTGAACATTAGTGAGCTGTGTGAGGCATCCATTTAGAGAATGGGACTGTTAACTCGGTTTATGCAAATCAGATGGAGAAATCCAAACATGGATTGCTGGAACTTCGGTGTTGATATTCTCATTGGGTGAATAATTCTAACTGGCTTATATATACAGAAGAATGTCCCATTTGATTATACGATCTGAAGAAGAACTATTCGAAAGCGCTTATCATTGGACAAGGGACTTAATTTTTATTATTTTTGTTCTTATTTTGTTCTATTTCATTCTTTTCATTAAATTCTGGATTATAACAGAACTTTTATTATTGGATTGCACAGACAGTTTATTTGCTTTTCAGCACAGTGCTAACCTGGGTGAACTGCTGTCTTTTGGTTTCATCTATGGCTTTTTGGAAAGGGTTGTACTCTAGAAGTATTATTTTAGTAGCAATGTGGTCCTCTGTATTAACTTTTACAAGGTGCTATACGCTTGATTCCTCCTTTAGGTCTAGATCAGGCTTTGCTAGGACCATTGTCCACGGGTTTCTGGACAATTCTCCTTCATTCTCTCAAAATTTTAAGCTGTGGTATTCTATCTATGTAGCTCTGGCTACTGCAGCAATAATCAATATGAAGAATATAGTATATAGTACAGTTACGTAAGTAAGCTTACCATAACAGTAGATGTTCAAATGTCACTGCTGCAGTAGACAGTCTCTCCCTCCACCCCCCTTATTTCTTGGTGTGTTGTTTTTATCAGGGCATGGACTTTTATTTTTTGTTGTTCATAGCATTGTCCTTTCCAGATTCTGCCTCCCTCTCTCTGTTGGCATGAATGCTCTGAAGGGCTTGGTTCCCAAATCTGTCATTTTAGTTAGCCCAGGTTAAGCTGACTAACAGTTTGGGCATGTGGAAGGTGTCCTGAAGCTTTGAAAGCATGCCATATTTTATATCCTAGTAGGATATAACTTATATAGCTTAGGCTACTGCAGCAGTGATTATTCTAACATCTATTGTTATGGTAAGTTTACTTATACAACTGTACTTTCTTAGTATAAATTAAAATGTACAAACACTGCTGTTGGAGCTTGAATCTTCATTTTTAATTATTTTTGTAGTATCTTCATATAATTACATGCCATAAACTAAGAACCAGTAAATCAACAAAACACACTGTTCTGGTCCAAGGTACCAAAAGAAACCACCATGATGTCCCAATAAAAGCAGGTTTATTAATCCAATAAAATAAGCACTTTCGCCTGTCTATAACCAAAGACATCCTCAGATTCAAATAAAAATTCAAATAGCACACTTTATATTCATATTTGTAGTCATCTGACCACTTAACTAAATCTTTCCCTCCCTCATAAATTAACTCTTTCATTGTATGACCAAACATCACAGTTAAAAATCAAACAGTGAACTGTTAGACATAAAACCAATGTTAACATTTTTGAAATGCAATCATAAAAATGCATGCCTAAAAAACGTTTATATGAAATTATGTAATACCAAGACATTGTAAGACTTCAGTTTCAAAATACAAGAAATACTTGCATATTCATTTAACCCAGGGGTATTAAAGGCAGCCAATCTAATTTGCCATTTTACTTCCTGAGCCTCTAATATATCTTTCCATGGACCCCCCCCCCCCAGGTTTTTTTCCACTAATTCTAACCCAGCATATTGAAACTTAAGACCAGGATATTCTTTCACATGCTTTGCTAGGGCATTACTTTCTTTTAGATGTCTGATATCAAGCTGGTGTTCATATACATGCTCCTTAAAGTGCCTTTGGGTTTTTCCCACATAGAATCCCAAACAACATGTACACATAGCCACATACACTAAACCCTTAGTATTGCAGTTAAAATGGGATTTAGACTTCAAATCTGTTTCATTGATGCATAAACTATCATCTTCCCTAATATGTGTACATTGTGGGCATGAACCACATTTAAAGGTGCCATAATTTTATCTTCCCATGTCCCTAATAGGATTCCATTCAAGCAGGTCTTTGATAGTTCTCCCCTTCCTAAATACCACCTTAGGGGCTGTCCCCACCTGTTCGAGTATCCCATCAAAACATAAAAAAATACCCCAACTTTTTCTTAAATGTCACCAAGGTAAGTAAGTCCTCTTTTATCTTTTTTTCTAAAGCAACCGATTTTGGCAATAATGTATCAAGCATCCTGCCGTTGTGCTTAATCATCAACTCCATAAACTCAAATCCCTGCCTGTCAAATACCTGCAGGAGTTCCTGATGCTCATTGGAATTACAAATCAGCCCATTTGGGAACTTCCATGACTTCAAACCTTTTGGCACCAAGTTATTTTTGATATATTCGCGAAAATACTCATTTTCAGTAAGTAACTTCCTGTATTTGATAGCTTTAGTCTCGAAAACATCAAGGGATTTGCTAAACGTAATGTTACTGTCATTTTGTAAATTGGATTCAGGCACTACAATACGCCCAGTTGTCTTGTTAAGCCATACAGAAAGGTTATCGTTACATACATTATTACCTGATGTGGCCTGTCCTTGTTCTTCGCACACATCACTTTCACCACTGAAAAAATGTGCTAAAATAGGAGGTGTGCTTAACCTGTTTCGGGACTCTTCTTCCCTCACATTGCTAGAAGCCTCATGTGCTTGGGATGGAATGGTTCCAAGATTATTTATACAATTCATGTGAATTTTCAAACACTGAAGTATATGTTCTATGCACCCTAATGGAAACTGTTTTGAAATGTAACTATGTTTATTTCGAAGGCCAATACTATCACCAGACTTGTGGGGTGGCAATGGGGGTGGCTTGTGCCCCCATTTTTTCCAATATATTCATGATCGAATGGTAGAGGAGATTTCTTTGGGGATCTGAATTTGCGGAATACTGGGCCACGTATTGTAGATTTTTAGATGTGTTTATTGCATGGCAGGGACCCCATAGAGAAAATGAAATATTTGTTTATTACTGTAATAAGAGTACCACATTTCTTAAATTCACGCATACTGTTAATGGTGAAAAAATCAACTACTTGGATGTTGAAATAAGCAAAGATCAGGTTAACAAGAGATATGTGAGTAACATTTACAGGAAACCCACACATTCGAACAGTATGTTACACTTTAACAGCTGTCACCCACTACATAATAAGAGGGGTATTATAAAAAGACAATATATACGTCTTGCATGCATGATTTCTGAAGAGCATTATTTTAACTTTGAGTGTCAAAAATTAAAGGATATGTTTATCAGGTGGGGGTACCCCATTTCTATGATTCAGAAAGTTATCTTGGAAGTCAAGGTGAAGAGGGTAATGGGGGTTATTAAGCCCATTTTGAGAGATATTGAGGCTGGAGGGAATACAGTGCTGAGCAATTAAGAAGCTGGTGTCAACAATAAACAGAAGATTTCTCGTGTTTTTCTCAATACTTTTTGTAATGAGCACAAAGGGACTGGTAACATTTTAAGAAAAACTTTGGGTATTTTTTCATGTTTTGATGGGATACTCGAATAGGTGGGGACAGCCCCTAAGGTTGTATTTAGGAGGAGGAGAACTATCAAAGACCTCCTTGAATGGAATCCTATTAGGGACATGGGAATTAAAAATTATGGCACCTTTAAATGCGGTTCATGCCCGCAATGTACACATATTAGGGAAGGTGATAGTTCATGCATCAATGAAACAGATTTGAAGTCTAAATCCCATTTTAACTGCAATACTAAGGGTTTAGTGTATGTGGCTATGTGTACATGCTGTTTGGGATTCTATGTGGGAAAAACCCAAAGGCACTTTAAGGAGCGCATATATGAACACCAGCTTGATATCAGACATCTAAAAGAAAGTAATGCCCTAGCAAAGCATGTGAAAGAATATCCCAGTCATAAGTTTCAATATGCCGGGTTAGAATTAGTGGGAAAAAACCCCAGGGGGGGGTCATGGAAAGATATATTAGAGGCTCGAATTAAAATGGCAAATTAGGTTGGCTGCCTTTAACACCCCTGGGTTAAATGAATATGCAAGTATTTCTTGTATTTTGAAACTAAAGTCTTACAATGTCTAGGTATTATATAATTTCATATAAACGTTTTTTTAGGCATGCATTTTTATGATTGCATTTCAAAAATGTTAACATTGGTTTTATGTCTAACAACAGTTCACTGTTTGATTTTTAACTGTGAAGTTTGATCATACAATGAAAGAGTTAATTTATGAGGGAGGGGAAGATTTAGTTAAGTGGTCAGATGACTACAAACATGGATATAAGGTGTGCTATTTGAATTTTTATTTGACTCTGAAGAAGTCTTTGGTTATAGACAGATGAAAGCACTTATTTCATTGGATCAATAAACCTGTTTTTTATTGGGACATCGTGGTGATTTCTTTTGGTACTTTGGACCAGAACAGTGCATTTTGCATCTTCATATAATTGTTTGTGCCTCCTGCCAAGTAGCATTTGTCACATTTAAGAGGTTATATAACTGTTAAAAAAACAGGACAACTAGTCTTTATTTATTCTACTGATTTACCAATATTAAATATACAAAGTACTGATTTTTTTTGTTTGTGTGTTGAATAATCTGCTGCTTATGTTATACATGTCTCTATATTTCATTTCCTAGTACCTTGGTTGTGGCTGAAACGTGCAGTTCATTTACTTGTGAAAAAAAGATAAAAAAAAAGATTTAAGTTCTTGCCTTATTGCCTCATTGGCAATATATCTTTAAACAAGTCATGCTGTCTTACAGAATTCAAGGCCTGTACATGGCATATAAGGAACAACAAGCAAACAAACCTTTTATTTCCCTCGTCCCCCCAAAAATATACATACATGCACACACACACACACACACACACACACACACACACACACACACACACACACACACACACACACACACACACACACGCACACACACACACACGCACACACCATGTGTGTGTGTGTGTGTGTGTGTGTGTGTGTGTGTGTGTATATTTCATATATAAATAAATAAATATATACATATATATATATATATATATATATATATATATATATATATATATATATTAATCTCTCTCTCTCTCTCTGTATATATATATATATATATTTTTTTTTTTTTTATATTATGTCATTGAGTTTTTTTAGAAACTCAAACTTCATATGGTCAAGACCATATAATCATGTTTCTGAAAACTCAAAATTAAAAAAAGAGCAAATCTATCCTTTTGCATGGAGACAAGCCCCACTGCACCCCCATATGGGACACCCTCCATGCACCCTGTAAATTATATATACCAAATCCAAGATCACACTACAGTGGTAAAAATGATACTTTCTCCATTGAAGTACTTCTATGTAGAGTGAGGTAATGTGGGGATCAGGGAGTGTGAGATGCCTCAAATGCTTGAACAAGGTACTATTAGTTTTCAAGGTATGCATGCTTCCCTTCAAGAGGCATGCCGAGGAAAAGTTTATGCTGCTAGCATTATACTGATACTACTCAGCTTTACCCCTTCTTCATGTAGGAATCTGTGATGGACTTTATAATACTTATTATATTTTTATTATATATAATTATTGAATTATTTCCTACGGTGCTGGAATTTAAAAGTAACAATCTGACAATAATTTATTTCCCTTTCTAGTAAAACATCATCGACACTGCTATTATGCGTGTGTGTGTGTGTGTGTGTGTGTGTGTGTGTGTGTGTGTGTGTGTGTGTGTGTGTGTGTGTGTGTTGGGGGATGTGCTTGCAATGCATTTAAGAGTAACAAGCTGGCCATATCTTATTTCATTTACCGTCACAAACATAGACCATGCACATTATTGGCGGTTATCTTGATGGTTTGCAGGAAGAGGATGTGGGTGCATTGCCACTGCGTTGTAGTAGCAAGTCTTGGCATTTCACAGTGCTTTACTCTGATTGAGTTCTTGGCTATTTTTTTTTATGTGGAACCCGCATGCTCTCCCTATCTGTGTAAGCACCAATCCTTGTGCTCTGGTTGACCCCAGTACCTTGAGAACATGCAGCAGGTGAAATGGAACTCCTCCAGTTTTCCTGAAGGTGAACATGCAATGTGTGTATGCTCACATGTGTGTACTTGAGTGTGAATGTATGCAAAAATATATCACTGATTTCTATCTGTCTGGACACACAATAATGCCGAGTGGCAAGTGGGAATCTGATGTTCATGGTGAACCATCTGTATGTACCCTACTGACAACCATTCATTCAGAATTGATGCTTGGCTGTAACATGCTCCCTCTTCTAAATCTAATTTTATAATTATATTCAAGTTTATCATGTAAAATTATTAAGAAAGTCAGCATCTTAAACAGGATGAACTGTCAGCTCGTAACCTGGTACAGGATGCCCTCAATACTGCCTGATAATCTTGCAACATTCCTAAATGTACTTGATAAATTTCCTGCAGATAACAACTTCATTATATTGGGAGACATGAAGTACCCCAAAACAAACTTAAGGATCTATACAGCTAACATACCCAGAAGTTCTTAAATTTAACAAACAATAACTCCTTGGATCAGATAGTAAATATACTCACAAGATGACAAAATATTCTCAGTCTGGTCTTTACAAATATTGCATTGTTTTGCACTGCTCTTATTATATTTCCTTTCCCAGTTAAGGTGGATCATAAACTAGTGACTTTCATCCCCAAAATCTTCAAAGTCCCTACATCTTGGAATTCAAGGATTTTAAATCAACTAGCCTCATCAACTTCTATGAAGAGGTTTCAAAATTAACTCATAACTGCTCTTATAATGACTCTGATAATGACAGAGCAGGTAGCTTCAGAAAGGAGATCTATGCTCATTTAAATAAAACACACCTCCTTGGCAGTCCTCCAAAATAAACTTCACACAAAAAATAAAAATAAAATAACTCCTTAAATTGTACATCAGATACATAATCCCTCATATCAAAGATATCGAGAACAGTAACAAAAATATTGCTAAAAATTTGAAAAATACTATTAGGACTACTAAAGCAGGCCATTAATGTAGGTTTGCATCTGAAGCTAAGGACATTTATAAATCCTTTTTCAGCTACTGTAGACATGCCTGTAATTTTTAAATGGAAAAAACAAAACACACTTGTCCAGATTCAATAAAGCCTACATGGTGCGTTTACACAGTGTGTGCATTGCAGAGTGGAGCACACATGGTAACACACTGTTTTGGATTCAATACGTGGCTCTACACAGCTGCACAAACAAGATAAATACTGTGGCATGCAAACCACAGCATAAGCAGCTGAACTATACACTAAATCAACCAATCCAAGATGGAGGCGTTATTCAAAAAGCTATAAAGCAATTGTGTAGACTCGGTGCCGGGTTTCCCTGCAAATTCCAAAAACTATTGGAATACAGCCATGGAAAGCAGTCTACACATAAATAATGTTAGGGGCTGTTGTGGCTTTAATTCATGTGCATGCGCAACAGGTTGAAGTCTATGCTGCTGCTGCTGGTAATAAACCAAGGCCAAGAAGGAGAAAAGTTTTCAGACCCCAGGTAAGTTATTACAGTCTACATGATGTGGAAATTGTAGACCATTATAGGGTGAATAGAGACACACTACAGGAACTCTGAACTCTCCAACCTCTGTTATAATCAACTCAGAGCCATGGTAAACAGAGGGGAACCCATCCCAGTGCAGACAAAGGTATGTGTAGCACTTTAAAATTTTACTTGCAGGTACCTTATAGAGACCAACAGGGGACATGCTGGGGGTATCAAAGGGATCAGCATCCAGGATCCTCCATCAGTTCCTGAATGCTATGCTCTAACATGCTAGTGACTGCAAATAGTTTCCCAGTACTCCTGAGAACAGGGCCAGAAATATGCAGGCAGGAGTTCTATCCTGTAGCATACTACTCTGAAGTACTGGGTGCCACAGATTGCACACATATAGATATTAAGGCATCTCCCGGGGAAGAAGGAAGGTTATACATTAATAGAAAGGGCTCAAACTCTATTAACTGACAAGTATTGTGCAATGCCAAGGGAATTATCTTTAACATATCTGCTGGCAACTCAGGCAGTTACTACGACTCACATATCTGGCACACCTCCCAACTGTATTAGATGTTTACTGGGGGGATATCCCACAGGGTCATTTACTGGGGGATGCAGGTTATGCACTGAAACCATAGTTGATAACACCCATCAGAAATGAACACACAACTCCTGAAGAATTCTGTAAAGAATCACATGCTTAAACCAGAAATATCATAGAGCATGTGTTTGGGGTGCTGAAGTTGTGCTTTTGGTGCCTAGATACATCTGGAAGAGCTCTGCAGTACAATCCATGTACATGTACGGAAATATTCACAGTTTGTGCCATGCTGCACAATAACATCCTGGGAAAACAGCTTCAGCAGGATCAAAAAAAGGAATGAGCACACATCCCATGACCAATGCCAAGGTCACCACAGCCACACGCAATATGAGGAGTCAGAGGGGGAAGCAGCAGCTGCTGTAGATGTAGACAGATGTACATGCGCTCAACATGCCCTCACATTGGTTAAGAGACAATGCATAGCACATTAACTAACCACCTAAGGGCCTAAAGCCTCCCTCCAATGCACATACAAATAGCAACATTGGTGCCAGGCAATGCTCACAACCTTTACCTACCCATGTAATGGCTGTGTACTGCTTGTATCAGACAGAGCCAACTCTGAACTAAAACTGTTGCAACTGCTGGATTTACAAGGTAAGTGTTGAACCTGGAGTGTATTGTGTAATAATAAATAATAAATTTACTAAGCTGGGCATTAATCCCTAAGTCACTCGATGGGTTGCCAACTGACTTACTGACAGAACCCACACTTTAAAAGCAGCTGACTCCAAATCCAGCTCTAGACAAGTGACAAGTGGAGTACCTCAGGGTTCAGTCCTGGGAACTCTTTTGTTTGGCATCTACTTCTCTGAAGTACAGGCCAACACTAAGGGACTCTGGTTAACAAAGTTCGCAGATGACTGCAAACTGGGAGCCATTATTAAATCCCCAAATGATGTGGATACTCTACAAAAAAGCCTTACAAAAACAGATGCTTGGTGCCAGAGCCATGGGCTCAAGCTCAGTGCCAAGAAATGTATAGTTATCCCCTTTGGGAAAAAACATGTACCCATGAATTACCACATAGGTGGCAGTACACTAAACACTGAAAGTGTGATAAGAGACTTAGGGACACAGGTGGACAGCGGTCTCACCTTCAATAACCTCATCGCCACAACAGTCATGAAATCCTTCTATGTGGTACACCTCATCACTAAGGGCTTTTAATCCAGAAAAAAGGGGGTCATTGTCCCACTGTACTCATCCCTCATTAGACCCATTATAGAATACAATGCCCCATTTGGTATGTACCTCTCAAGACATCTGCAACAACTGGATAAAATGCAGAAAAACCTCACTAAAAGAATCATATGCCTAAATCAGATGCCCTATGCTTACCACCTTAAGAAACTCCAGCTATACTCTGTCGCTCATTGTCTACTCCGAGGCAATCTCTGCTTAACATACAAGGCCATGTCAAACCCAGAGCTGTTGGACAGGCTACACTTACAGAATTCCCAATCCCTCAGAGACACACGCTCCAGGGATCTAAACCTTGTCATCACAATAAACAAAACATGCTAGAGGGATAGGTTCCTGACCCAGAGACTCCACAGACTCTGGAATAGACTGCCCATACATGTCAAGTAGAACACCTCTTTGGCCCTCTTCTAAAGGAACCTTAATGATTGGATGGGAGAAAGGAAATTCACTCCGGGGATCACGTTGGTCACCATGCTGGACAGGGGTCCATGGAAGTAGATGGTGTGGGAAGAAATAGCCAGGGAATTGTTATGGCTAGGCTTGTATAGGCCCTAGGGCCGATAGCCTAGTACTAACATATGAACCTATGACTGGCATATCCTTGCATTATGTTACTTGGTAGTGTAAGCAGTTATCAGGGATTCAGAAACCTGTGTGCCATAGTCCTAGGTGTCCTAAAACACAACAGAAGGATAATACACATATATATCACATAACTAGAAAATAACTGTTCCTAGACAAAACAGAAAAGGTAGCATTTCAGTATTACCCACTGTAGAAACATAAAAATAGTCTAGAAATTTGAAATATGAACAACAGGCTGAATGCCAAAAAAGTGAGAGTAACAATAGCAACATATCTTTATTTGTGCCATAACAGAAATGCAGCTTTGCTCCCCAACCCCAAAAGAACAGCCACATGACACATTTTGCTAACAAACGATCATTGCAATGCTAAAAGTACTATCAAATCAAATGTCCCTGAAATATGTCTACAGAATTAACACACAAAATTCAATTTTAAGGTATTGCCAATCATATATACTTGTAAAATGCCCTGATAAACATGTCCATGCCATTAGTACACTTCTAACTAATGCATACAGACAAAATGTAACATTTGCTAATCAAAAAAGATATATAAATATTAAACAGATTTTAATGAATGACATTTTAACATATAGCTGAAAAATGCAAGCATACCTTCTCAAATTCAGTAATCTTCATGCAAATATATGCCAAACTAATAGTCTCTTTTCTGTGTTCTCTACATAAACAAGTCTCCTCACCTTCAGGTTCCCTAGCTACATAGTTGCCTTTTTATCATGTAGATTCAGGGCTGTCAGCATTGTGAAGATGCAAATAAGGTGTGAACTCATTAGAATTGCTGAATCCCAAACACTTGGCTCTGTGTAGTAGATGTAAACAATGTGCAGGCATTCCATCAGTGTTTTTTGCTAACGGTTTGCAACTGTGAATGATTACTGGTAGGGAGAATGAAAACATAACAGCAATGCAGACTGCCCTACCTCCAGTTGGTGTGTCAAGTTAGACTTACAAAGTATATAGAAGTCATTTTATTAAGGTTGGAAATGTAAGTAAGTAGCACACAATTTACAGATTCTGTTCATTAACATCCACCCTCCCCTTCATTTGTTGACAACTGTATATTATTGCCATGTAATATTCTCACACATTCTAAGGACAAGGATATAGAATGGCTTACAGACTGCATGTCTCAGATTACTGGTCAGTTAAGACTAGGGCCAGCTCGCGCTATAGGACTGCAGGACTGCAGCCCTCCCACCTAGAAAACAAATAAAAATAAAAGTAAGAACCACAAAAACAAACACCATAATTCCCAGATGTCTGTGCATGCACGCACACTCTAGATACACGGGAACACTCTCAGACTGCTTTCTCAGCAGTCTAGACAGGGGGAAAGGCATCTCAGCCCTAAGATGCCCAGCAGTCTGTGCAGTGGTGACATCATGCAATGGAGGCACTCTGGACTGCAGCAGCAGCAGGCTGGACCAATCAAGATGCATGTAGCAGCTAAAGAGGTGCGCTGGACCAATCACGAGGAGGATTTGGACTGTTCAGATATCTAGGGTTGTTGAGCGGCAGCAAAGGGACTGTTTGGATATTGGCGGCAGCAAAGTAAGCAGTTATCTAGGCAAAGGGGGCTTGTCGGCAAGGTAAGCTGTGTGTGTGCAGGTAAAATGCCCCAGTTGCTACATACTGGTGGCTAGAGCAAACTCATGGTGGTGTGGTAGGGAATATCTCAGGCTTGAACCCTGTACCTTGTATGCAGGTGGTAAGGGCCTGAATTCCCTACCCACCACCATTTGTAAAGAATTTGCAGATTTTTTTGCCTCATATTTGATCTGTTCTGTTCCTCATAATATCTGTGGTTTCTAAATATTTAAATGCTTAGATATTTGATGGTGCAGTTGTAGCATTGTTGCCTCACAGCTACAGGTTCTCAGGTTTGATTCTTGGCTGGGGTGCCTTCTGTGTGTGGTCTGCATCTTCTCCCTATGTTTGTATGGGTTAGCTTTTATGTCCTCCCATGTTACAAAGACATGTGTCTGCATTATTTCTTCCTGGGCCTCTGCTGAAAATTGTTTTTTTGTTCCAAGTCAGACTGTCCTGGTTAACAAATGTTAAATAAAATTGACAGGCATTTGAATTTCAGACTTCAGGTTTCTGAATGTTTAATTCCTTAAATATTTGATGGTGCAGTGGTAGCATTGTTGCCTCACAGCTATAGGTTCTTTGGTTTGATTCTTGGCTGGGGTGCCTTCTATGTGGAGTCTGTATCTCCTGCCTGTGTTTGTGTGGGTTTGCTCTGGTGTCCTACCATTTTACAAAGACATGTGTCTGCAGTATTTCTCTCTGGGCCTCTGCTGAAAATTGTTTTTGTTTCGTCAGACTTTCCTGGTTAACAAATGTTAAATAAGTAAAATTGACAGGCATTTGAATTTCAGACTTAATATTCTTCAGAAAATACATAGTAACACAAAACCTTTTATTCTAGCAATTTTCTAAGTTTATAAGATGAATATTTGAAATTTGTCCCTAGTTTTGGGACTGTATTCCCCCATTATTGGCTTTGTCCAGGTTTTTTGTGCTAAGGTTGCCAGCAATGGAAAGAACTGAATTCACTGAATATGTTTGAGGGCTGTATTCCCTCATTACTGGGTTTGTCCAGGTGTTTTCAGCTAAGAGGTTGACAGCTATGGTGAGAACTGAATTCACTAAATAATAGCCATTTAAGTTTCAGTCTTCCTCTCTTTCACAAAGCAGCTGATCTGGCATAGTGGTATGTTGTAGTAAACCAACACAGCTGAAACGGAAATAATATACCTGAAGAAGTCTGTGTCATTAAACCAGATGAAAAGCGCTTTATTTTAACAAACTTTAATAAATTTCCTTATATTTTTGGTCGTTTGAAGTACCATTTTTCCTGTTCCATTTCAGCTGTGTTGGTTTACTAGTTCGTGTTTAATTTACTTGTCTTCATAGTGGTATGTTGCTCTGACTGTTTTGCACAGGGACCTTGGCAGTAAAATGTATGGTGGTAACACAGCATTTTATTCTAGCAACTTTCCAAGATTATACAAGCAATGTTTAATGTGTCCCTTTTTTGGAGGCTTTTGACCCCCCAAATAAATTTTGGCTTTTTCCAGATTTCTTGTGCTGCGAAGTTGAGATGCAGTTGAGTATTGAGTAGATTTTACAAGGAGCTGAGAGCTGCAGGGGAAGAGAAGGTTAGTGCTGCTTATGCTGAGTCTGCTTGCATTGTTAATAGCACAACAGGTTGTGTACTTGCTTTTGATGCAGAAGGCTGTGGGTTCTACTCCCACAAGGGGTGGATGCTGCACAATTTATTCCTCAGGGGCAACAGACACTTTATTTTTTGATGAAACCATGAAATATAAAGGTGTTTGCTTGCAGCAACCTCTTCATTAGTTACAGATTTCTTTAATGTGGAATTATTTAGATGACTTTTACTTCTTCAGAGATTGTGCATATTTACTGATAATGGTGGACTGTAGAAGTTTGAGTAGACTTTTATGATGGAAATGTTCTGAACTGGGCAGTTTTGTCATTATTGGTGCATGCATTTTGTTTCATTGTTTACTGGAAAAATGTTCTGAATTGGGCAGTTTTGTCATTATTGGTGCATGCGTTTTGTTTCATTGTTTACTGGAAAAATGTTCAAAACAATAAATTTAAAATGCCCTCTAACAACTGTACTGTATTGTACAAGGAATATAATTTAGCAGAATCAGGAAGGTGTATCAAAGAACATATGTATGTTTCATGTGCAAGGGGCCTATGATTTGAAAACAGCCCAAAGTTAATCTTTATCTGCCACTGGCAAAATGTATTTTCTTTGAATGTGGGTTTCAATGCTGTTTCAATGAATGTGAGTTTCAAGGGCAGAGAAGTTTTAATGCTAAGTCTGTTTTCATTGTGAGACTGCATTGCTTTGTTTAGCAGATGTCTTAGTGTTTGTGCTGTAAAATGCAAAATAAAACTTTCAAATGAAGTCCAAATCATAATAGAAGTAAAGCAGTATGCACATTAGTGTTTATGGTAAATGGAGTGAAATAGCCAATTAATGGATCATTGGAATGGCTGCAGGGGGGAGGCTCCATTCGACCATGATTTTGTGAGGGGGAAGGGCGGCAAACTCAAAGACAGCCCCAGCTGAACTATACCTCCCAACTGTCCAGATTTTCACAGAATGAATAGATTTTTGCTTCTTATTTTTGGTTTGTTCCTCATAAAATTTGTGGTTTTCTGGCAAATCATTTAGGAATTAAGTCACTAAATAATGACAGACACTGAGTTTCACACTTCATAACCTTCAGAAAAATGCATGCTAAAGTAAGACCTGTTATTCTATCAACTGTCTCAGTTTATGCAAGAGCAATTTTAGTACTGTTTATATGTTCCCCCAATATATTTGGCCTTGTTCAGATTTATTGCATTAACAGGTTGAGAGGTACATGCAAATAAATTGCTTTATAGAATTACGCATAGCCAAACCTCTCAACTGCCCCCGATTTTGGCTCAAAATGTTGCTCTTCCCCTAATAATCCCTCCGCAAAATAGCAATTTTGGAAGAAAACATGGAGGGTTTACAATTAAGAAATAACTGTAATAATCAGAGTTATACATTACTTTTATTTCAGAAATGCATGTGGATTCATTTATTTTGTCAGCTGCTCAAGTTAGCAGTACTAATATTAAAAAGAGTCACTTCTTTGACAGGTTCCCAGCTGTATTGTGTGGCTATTTTATATTTTTGCATCACATTTTTGGTCCATTTTTCATAAAATTGTGGGGTTTTTTTGGCAAATTAGTGGCAAATCATTAAAGACTGAAGTTAGAAAATAATGACAGACATTTGAGTTTCAGATTTCGTACCCTTCAGAAAATTCATACTAACGCAAGACCTACTATTCTATTATCTTTCTAAGTTTATAAGAGCAATATTTAAAAAAATGTCCTTATTTTTGGGCCTTTGTCCCACTTCTACATATGACTTTGTCCAGATTTCTTGCTCTGAGGTTGAGAGGTACGACAAATGTGTCAGGGCAATCATAGTCAGCCCGAGACATTTGAAATTGTGACATACTTGTTGCACCCCACTCCCCCATGTAGTGACTCTGGATGTGTCCAAGCAAGACAAAGATCAGTTATGCAGTGTAAATATGCAGAGTATCCCCCATCCAAGGTAGACACAAGTACTACAGTGGCTTTTCATCTATCCTTGATTTTGCAGAATAGTCTGGTTTCTGTCATATTTTTGTACTGTTGATTTATGCTTATTACTCAGAAAGTGCCTGTTGCTCTGTGTTTAAGTAGCAATGCTTTAATGACCATCAGGTAAGCTTGTCTGCGATCGTAAGATGCAAGTAAGCTTTAATAAGCATACTGTTAAAGAATTGCCAACATTGAAAGCCTTTCTGTTTTTGCCATGCAGAGAATACTTACATAACTAGATAATGTATAAGCCTTGGGTATTGAAATGCATATGACAGTATTTGTAATAAAGAACAGGATTACATCATTTTAAGAAGCTCATTACACTTGTTGGAGACTTCCAGTCATCTCTGCAGGCTTTACCCGTAAACTAAACAGAATGCCAATCTATCATGTGTGGTCCATAACCTGTGCAGTAATCCTTTAAGCAATGTATATTGAGCTTGTTTCCTGTTTGCTTTTCATTTTTTACTTTGATCATGTTTTTCCCATGAAACAAGTAGATAGTTGTTGTCAGGCAGCAGGTCTTTTTTGGATAAGAAACATTTTTACAAGTGGGGGTATCACAGAGATTGCTACTTTCAGAATGTTACTTGGTACTTTAATAAAGCTGAATATAAATTATAATTGGAACTGGAGTACAAGGAGAAGTGGTTTGAGTTGAGTGCTGCTTGTTTTTTTTATACTTGATTTTGACTGGCATTCCATTAATGTGATTAAAAAGTAATTTACTTTTTCATGCCTCACAACCTTTTTGTTTCCATCTAGATATTGAGGTAGCTGTCATGCAACCAATGCATTGAAATATTTATTTCTTCTACACTTCATTTTGTTCTGATTGGACTCTCATAATGACGGTTTGGCACCCAGGGCAGCGTATTTAATTAAAGTTAGTTTTTGTGGTTATGAGCATAGCTCCTCCCCTTTCTAATTGGCTGTACCCCTTCCCATTGACCCCACCCATTCAGCTGTCTCCTGCAGCCCCCCTTTGATTTGAAGTCACCAGCCTCCACTGGATAAGACAAGAATGTGCAACACACACAGAGAGGTAAGACAGAGCTGCATTTTAGCAAGCACTAGTCATAAATGGTTGTGTGATTACTCAGAGTACAGCATCTGAAATTAATACATGTACAAATAACTGTTATATGGTTTGTTAGTACTGTGGATGATATTGTTGGTTGTATGCAGAATGATTTCATTTCCCGGCTGCAAAGCTTTTTGTGTGGCAAAGAGGGAGAAGGCACCCTTACTGTGGTCAGAAGGTTCATTGGCGTGAGAGTTCAAACACAGACCTATTTAGAAAATGTCATGTGTACTAACAAACATTTTGTAGTGTTAATTTCATAGATTGCTTTTTTTTCATTTTAACTGCTTTTCCCTATTATCTAATTGTTCCCCTTTTTTAATGTCAATGTTTGCGGACTGCATGGCTTAGTGCAAACAAGAAATGGAGGAAAATGAATGTCAGGTTTGGCTGTGCTTATCTTGTTTGCTCAATGCTTTAGTAGTGCACAAACTGGACTAGTGGGCCACACAGTAAGCAGACAGAACACCTGCAGACAGGGTTTCTGTAAAAGTGCAAAGGTCAAAAGCAATACATTGTTGCAATGTTTGCTTTCCATCCTGCAATGCCACTTGTACAGTGGTTAGCAAAGTTCTCCAAATGCAGTTGTCATTGTTGCTCGGGTTTGCACACTACCAGTAAACATGATGTATGTAATTGGCAGGAAAGCATCAATTTCCACTGCTCTAGTTCAGGTATTAGATGTGGCTGGAGTTAATGGGGGTTGCTGCCAAGTTTAGGCTGGGGTGTCCAGGAGTTCAGGATATTTACTGTACTCTTGGCAAAGTGCCACAGCAAAAGACTTCTGGAGGGGACTATTCTGGATCCCAGTACAAGTCTGAAGCATTGGGGTAGTTTACCTCAGGCTTTATCCAGTGCTACTGCCATCCTACACACTGGAGAACAGTGTAGGCATCATTTTAATGACCTAGGTAGGCACAAAAACCCTTAACTGCTGGTTGAATGAATTTGAGACTGTGGATATCCCATTACTGTGTAAGTGTGATAATAAGCGAGTATTTGTAATACTTAGCTAAATGTAGGAAGACTGATATGTATAATGCTTTTCTTTTCTGTTCCTTCACCAGCTACTGCTGGCATACAGATCAACAGACAGGCTCATGTTGCTCAATTGGAGAGACTGAGGTATGTATGCAGCACAAGAGAAGTATTCTTGTAGCTTTAAAAGTTAAAGTTAGATTTCTGGGTTTTTATACAGTTGTAGCAAATTGAGCATGCATATCCTAACTGTAACATGCATTAGTCTGTAGCATAAACCAACTTTAGGAGTCAAATATAAGACTACTCATAGGCTGCATGTTCAAATACCATGAGTGACAAATATACAGTACCAGATATTTTAATAAATATTTACAATAAATTAAACTCTATACAAGTGGCATAAATGCCCTGCTGTTGACTATAATTTGTATAACTGGGACACGCATATGTGCAATATATGCACATTTCAAAATTTACTTTCAACAATCTGTAGTTATACTATGTATTTGTTAGGATGTATACTTAAATGTAATACTTTGGATAAAACAGTTGTATACTACTGTTAATGCATTAAGTCATATATGATGGTATTAATTTTAAATCTGTTTTTCTCTCACTGCAACCCTTACCTCTCTGTTTTATTTTATATTATGTGTCATCAAAATATCTTCATGTCATCCATCTGTACCAAATCACTAAATATTACATGGCACAGTGAGGTAGGCAAGCCCATGTGGATCAGCCTGTCCCAGCTCCACCAGATCCAGCACCAAGGCCACTTAATCCTACTGCACTATGGCAACACACACAGTAATACATGCAGGCTGTAAGATCTGTGTGTCTGGTTAAGCCCTTCTCTGCTCGCCCTCGCTGCACTCAGACTCGTTCCTCAACCCTCCCTGCCCCCAATTCCCACCTGCCCCACTACTGCTAAATTTATAGCCACTTAACCACACCCCTCCCACCACAACCAATCAGTATCGCTCTCCTAATCTTACACTTACCCCTCACCTCCCTCCTCCATTTCTTATCCTTCCTTCATATCCTAGTGAAAATATAATAAAAAATTATAACTCTGCTACATACTATGGGACCATCTAATACACTGTCTTTACTTTCTCTGCTATACCTTATGCTAATTACATATCTCCTCTCCACCTATGGAAATCAGCACTGCCTAGGATTTCATTACCCAAAATGTCAAACAACCACCCCAGTTACATCCAGTATGAAAGGTCACCCAATAATTTGTCCTATCTCCAACTCCGTAACCACAAGAAACCATCAACCTATTAAATCTAGATACATCAGCTAAAACACTATTACAAATTACTGCGTAAAATTTTGAAGCTTATTGTTACCTTACATTATAACCTCATAACAGATGGAGACATTCACCCAAACCCTGGCCCAACCATTCTTGATCAATCTACCTCTTATTCTAATAACCCTATCAAAATACTATCTATAAATAGGCCCCCAACTCCCTCCTGGTCTGCCATCTAAATATTAGAAGCATTAACAATAAGGTACATAACTTACATACCCTATTAGAATACCTCTCCCCTGATATACTGTGTCTAACTGAAACCTGGCTAAAGCCATCAGTCTCAGACAATGAAGTTTTACCACCTGGCTACAACATACTTAGACATGACCATGCTACTAGGAAGGGAGGTGGGGTAGCTGTTATCTTTAAATCTATACTAAATGTCATTATAGAGCCCATTCAACCACCCCAGGTCAATAATGCAGACATTCTCTCTACCAGCTTTCAGATTAATAAAAATAAATGTATAAATATTGCCTGCATGTACATTCCCCCAGGGAATAATACCAATACCCTAGAAGACATCCTCCACTGGTTAGCTAATACTTATCCACAAGAAACCATAGTTCTAGGAGATTTTAACATAGACTAACTCCTGCTCCTCAGAATCTCCTACTACCCATGTAAACCTATATGGGGTTTACACAGGTTATATCTACTACCACCAGGATAAGTAAATCTAGTCACAAAGAAAGCATACTAGATTGGACACTAATCAAAAGCCATCCCCAATTTTATCATCAGGGACCCTCCCTGATGACTTTAGTTATCACTGCCTTACCTTTATAATTAAACACAAAGCCAATCATCCTCACGAGCCCACCTATAGAGTAGTTAGAAATAATAAGAGCTTGAAACCTACCAACTTTCAAGATAGCTCAAATCATGTAACTGGTCTTCCCTAAAATACCTCCTCCTGGATAAAGCTGTTGTTTATCATCCTTAATTCTCATACTCCTGTTCACTCCATTAGGACCAAAACAAAAATTCCACCTTGGCTCTCTAAAGATACCAAATCAAAAATCATACTCAGAAACAAGGCATGGGCCATGTGGAGTACCACTAAAATACCTCTAGATCAATTAAAATACCGGCAATTAAGGAATGAGACAAAAAGATCCAGTTTATTAGATAAAAAACTAATACTGCCATCTCCAGCAGAGAAATCAAAATAACCTGCAAAAGTTTTGGGCAGGTATAAACAAACTATTGCACCCAGGACAAACCACCACACCAACTTCCTCAGCCTCTACTGATAAACTACCAGAGGATGTTGCTAACACCTTCAACAGTTTCTTCACTGAGACTGTTCAGGTCCTAGCTGGCAAACTACCCCTGCATTCCTCTAACATACAGGATGCCATTCCCACTACTCAGCACTCCTTCAGCTTCCAACCAGTCACTACATCTTTTATTCGCATCCTAATCAAAAAACTGAAACCTACAACTCTAGCTGCTGATCTTCTCTCCCTGAATATTTGCAAAAAGCTGCAGATGCCATAGCATATCCCATCTACATTCTAATCAATCACACCATATCAGAAGCCACAGTCCCACCCATTTGGAAAATATCTCATGTCATTCCCCTTCACAAAGGTGGTAGTTCTACTGAGCTATCTAACTTTAGACCTATAGCTATCTTGTCACCACTAACGAAAATTATGGAAAAGTTCATCCTTAAACAGCTACTTCACTATCTAATCCAAAACAACCTACTGGCCAACTTCAGCATGGCTTTAGGCCACATCACAGTACCCCCTTAGCCCTTGTCACCTTCTCCAATGCTATATACTATAACAAGAACAACAACAAATTATCCTAAGCTCTTTTTTTGGACCTCTCAAAGGCTTTTAACATGGTCAATCACCAACTACTCATCCACACCCTGAAAATCAACTCCTTATACATGCACTCTCTCCACTGGTCCCAGTCTTATCTGAGTGACAGACAACAAGCAGTCCTATGGCATAATAAACTATCCAACCTCCTACCCAACACCCTGGGTGTCCCCAAGGGTCTATTCTGGGACCTCTTTTGTTTCCCATTTTCATTAATGACCTACATACTGTCACCCCAAAAGCAAGCTGCATTCAATATGCAGATGACTCCACCTTGATTTGTTCTGTCACCTCTCAGCCAGAACTGCAGACACTAACTCGGGATATTTTTAACAGAGTTGAAAATTGGCTTTCTGATCATTGTCTGATTTTAAACCCCAACAAAACTAAGCTACTACTTTTCTCCCCCACCTAAAAGTCCACAGTATGATCCTTCTCCATTAAGTCTAATAATGGGACCATAATCTCCCCAGATGTCTATACAAAGCTCCTGGGTGTTATCATAGATAACAATCTTAAATTTGATATGCATGTCAGTGAAACTATTAAAACCATTAACAAAAAACTTGGCTCACTATATAGGATCAAACCATTCCTAACCCCACTTGCCAGACCTGCCATTGCCTACACTCATCTACTCTCTAACCTTTTCTATGCCTCCTCACTTCTTACCAACTTAAACAAAATTGATCTTAACAAACTCACTAGCTGTTATAATCACATAGCTAGATTTGCAGCTGGCTTGCCCTATAGAACATTGTACAAATCTAAATATTCTTGGCTGGCTATAACTGCCCAGGTTAATTCAGTACAACCAACTTATAGTAGCTCATAAAGTACTTTACCAACCAGAAAAAACACCTGCACTTAAAAACATTATCTACCCCTACTGCAATCCCAGACCACTTTGCTCATCTAATAGACTTGTAGTTCAGACTGTCAAAGCCAACAACACAGCCGGTGATACTCTGTTTGCCAACTATGTTGGCAAAACCTGGAACTCACTGCCTGCTGACATTACTCTAGAGATCTCCCTAACTCAATTCAAGAAAAGTATCAAGTGGTATTTCAGTTCTTATTGGTTATGTCCTTGATCCAAGCCTGACTAAACCTTTAGTTATATTTCTGTACCAATACTATTTCACCTGCAATTTATTTGTGTTGTAATTTCTTAGACTATTTCACAAGTTTGTGTGATTGTTTAACTTACTTGTCTCTACAGAGTCTGAAAACTGTTCTTAATTTGTACTATGTATGTTTTCTTTTGTAACTACCTTTGGAGCTTTTCTCCCCGGACCTCTGCTGAAAATGGACATGTATCCAGTCGAACTATCCCGGTCAACAAATGTAAAATAAATAAAAATAAATACATGCTGAATGTACTATAAAGATAATGTCATTCAAACCCAGTATAATCCGGGCTCAAAAAGAAATGTGTTAATGCATTTATACCTGCTGTCAAAGAGTCAGCTAAGCAGCAGGTGTGTTTCATACACTTAATACTAACACTCAGAATTTTAGCAATGCAGCTTGTGTTTGCACACAGCCTAACCATGCGCAAATAGGGAAAAATTAATGGAAATGCGTATCTTGCATGCGCAAACACTTTGCCAACTGTTGGGCAAACCCACTGCTTGCCACTGCTCTATACCAAGGCAAATTTAACATGTATTAGTGCTGTTTGCTACTCTTTATGCCATGAAACTACATGTGGAAACTTAACAAATTGAACAATATGTCACATATTTACAATGCAGCCATGTGTTGTCTCTCCCCATGCACTGCAACTCTGGTCTTTTCAACACTTTTTCACAAATATATCAACTACACTCCATACATTAATATCAAATGTTGTGTGATATGCAATACACATCGGTCTGTTAACATGCATTACTAGCAGAACTAGAACTATCTTCACAGTTGAACATGCCTACACATCCATCAACTGACCCTAGGAACTACTGACCCATAAGCCTAACCAGCACTATCTGCAAAGCTATGGAAAGAATCATCATAGACCTTATTCACAGGGACACAGGTGACCTTCTACACTCTTGACCCAACCCATATTGGTTTTGTCAAGGGTAGATCTTGCTTATTAAGTCTAGTGTACATTTTCGATAATGTCCCGAAAGACCTGGATAAGGGAAAACAAGATATACTACCTATTTTGATTTAGCCAAGCCCTTTGACAGAACCCCCCATTCAGGTATCATAGAGAAACTCTCTCATCTGGGGATTAAGCCATATATTACTAGATGGGTAGCCAACCGGCTCACTTACAGAATGCACACTGCCAAAGTTGGGGAATCCAGTGGAGTATCACAAGGATCTGTGCCGGGCCTTCTACTGTTTGGAAACTATTTCTCTGAAGTCCAGGCAAAGGTAGATGGCCTGCGGCTTACCAAGTTTGGAGATGACTGTCAACTGGGCACAATCATTTAGAGTCCCTCAACCATGTTAACATATTACAGAAAGACCTGGCACAGACAAATGATTGATTCCAAACTCACAGACTAAAGCTTAATGCAAGAAAATGCCTAATTTTCCCCTTTGGCAAAAACATAGCCTACTAATTATGTTATACATAGCACCCCTCTAAGCTCTACATCAGTGGTGAGAGACTTAAGAATACAAGTTGATAGCAATCTAAACTTCAACCACTATGTGTTCATAGTGGTAAGACACACATTCTACATTGCCCACCTCATAAGTAAGGGCATCACATTCAAGACTAGAGAGGCCATAGCTCCACTGTACTTAACCCTTACCAGACCACTAATTGAGTACAATGCTCCCTTCTCTATCTACTTCACCAGACATCTGGAGAGACCACTGAGGTTTCTTTCCAAGAGAATTCAGGGCCTCCATAGCATGACATACATGGAAAATCGGAAAGCCGTGTCACTGTACACAGTATCACACAGGCTGCTGAAAGTCAACCTGTGCCTAGCCTACACAGAAGTCTGGGACCCTGCTTTAATGTAAATGCTGGACATCTGCAAATCAAATGGGAAAAGAATAACTTGCTCCAGGGATCTCAACCTAGCATGTGACACAAACAGAACATGCTGGAGAGACAGATACAGCTGCCAGCTATTAAAGTTCCTCTGTATTAGGCTCCCACTGCATGTGAAGCAGTGCTCCTCAACAACCCTATTCAAGTGTAAATTTGACAACATGGATGGGTGATTATAAATTCAGCCCAGGGGGTGGCACCTATGTCCCGCATGGACAGGGCCAATCGGTGGTGATCACAAAATCACTCTTAATGAACATCTAACTATGCTCAATAAGGATATTTGGGGTTTTACACTGCTAGGCTTGTAAAGGCCCTAGGGCCATTAGTCTAGTAACATCCTAGGAACCTATGAAGCTATGAACCTATGCAGGCCTCCCATCATCTTCTCCCCTACATCCAGTGCTGATGTTACATATTATAAGTTGTCCTCCAGCCTTGCAAAAATCAAACTTGTACCATGACACTTGCGTAAAGTACTGAATTCTGTAGTCTGTGCAATTAGGTATGGGTTCTGTTCTCACTGCAGTCAACTCTGAGTGTGTGTGTGCGTGTGTGTGTGTCTGTTTGTGTGTCCAGCAGAAGTGTGTGTCCTACAGTTACAGTTTTAATCCCATGGATTGACAGTATTCTGATACTTGCACATGCCTACACATCCATTTCATGCAGGCCTCTCAACATCTTCTCTCCAAAATACCCTGCTGATGTCATACACTATAAGGTGATCTGCAGACTTGTAAAAGATAGACTTGTGTTGTGGCACTTGCTTAAAATACAGAGTTCTGTAGTCTGTGTACTTAGGTAGGGGTTCTATTCTCACTGCAGTCAGCTGGAGTGTGAGTGTGTGTGTGTGTGTGTGTGTGTGTGTGTGTGTGTGTGTGTGTGTGTGTGTGTGTGTGCTTGCACTTGCTTGACATTATAGAGAGACTTTTACACCACCATGTGGGACACTGTTATTGTCATATTTTCCTCACCAGACACTGCTGATTTCATCAGCTATAAAGTGTTGTCTGAGATATGATCTGTGGTGCTTGCCCTCAATACAGAGCTCTGTAGTCTGTGTACTTAGGTGGGGGTTCTGATCTCACTGCAGTCAACTGGAGGGGGGTGCACTTGCCTGACTTTGCAGAGAGCCTCTTAGACTAGCATGTGGGACAATGTTATTGCCAAATTCTCCTCACCAGACACTGTTGAAGTCATCAGCTATATCTGATTTGTGAATGTGTACTATTCCCTCTAGGCAGGGTCAGAAACTGTCCTGGAGGTTAGGAAGAAGTCACCTTATCCTATATGATACAGATTACAGTGACATGGATTTCAGTCTATTCACATACATCATGGCATGGTTTGTAGGCACTGTGTTTTCTTGACAAGTAACCCCTGTGGTCTCTCCAGCTGCATGTGTCTGGTGAAGTACATGCAAAAGAGAGCATTATATTCTATATTAGTGTTCTGATGAGGTTCAAGTACAGTGTTGTAATATAATCCTGAGATCGGAATATGATGGCATGACTTATGATGTGCACAATATAGGCTTTCAATACCAGTGTGGACACTTGTTGGTTGAAGTTCAGATTGGTATGTACATGTGTTCTCAGTGCTTGCATCACTGGATTGCAGCATAGCAAGACTGTTGTCAACGCTGTAATTAGCAGTGAATTCCACTTTGCAGAAGGACAAAATAAAGACACAGTTTTGCATTTATTTGTAGACCATGTGGCTTTGCTGTTAGCCCCTCCTGTAGTATGTTATTATCATAGGTTGATTCAATGATTGCATCCAGTATGCAAGAATCAGCAAGCATGGTAAGCTAAAGGCCGTATACTTTATTCTAAACTGTCAAGAAATAGATTCCAGAAGTAAAGGGCCAAGCAGAGATCCATGGGGTGCGCCAGTGGTGACAGCTCTACTGGTACAGGTTGATTCACCAACTTTCACAGTATGCATTCTGTCAATGAGTCAGTTGGTTACCCATCTGGTGACATAAGGTTTAATCCCTAGCTGGGAAAGTTTCTCAATCATACCTGTATAGGGGAGTGTGTTCAAACCCTAGGCCAGTTGAAGATAGGCAGTATGCTTTGTCTTACATTCATCCAGGCCTATCACACAGAATCAATGGGCTGTGACCACATCACAAAAAAAAAAACTGTAAGCTGGTTTCCTACCTTTCCTGTAGTTAGTGTTCCAGATACAGATTTGCTGTATTCAGGACTGTATGTAAGCTTCTGAGCCACCAAGCCTTTCTGTGTTGGCGGGAAGCCTTCTAGCTTATCAGTGGGAGTGGTAAGCACTAGGTAACCTGTCTACCACATAAGGAGTGGTTCTGGCCCAGAAATTGTAGTTATTGGCCATTTGGGCAATCTCTTCCATCTCTCTCAACTTTCTGATTTGAAAGCTTACATTTGCACATGTTTCTGTCCTGTAACTCTTCTAATGCAGATACAGATTCTTAGTTTTAGCACTTAAATTTGCTTATTCATGCTCAGCACTTGTTCAGAACTTGTAAGCACTAAATAAGCTACTAATTACTATAGCACTCAATCTTCCTCATTACCTAGAGGAAAACAGTTTTTGTACTTACTTTTCTCACTTGCTTAGAGAAAAACAGCTCTTGTACTCACTTTCCTCACTTATCTAGAGGAAAATAGTTTTTTATTCAGGCATGTCCAAGGGTCAGCTCCCAGTGTTCTCTCCTGTCTATCTGATGAAACTGGGCATCTTGAGGCAATGCAGAAATTGCCTCATGTACACAGACAACCCTCTCCTCCTACCACCCAACACTACAATCTGTGAGAGATGCACTTATCTAGCCAAACTGGAGGTAAAGCTCTCTCCAACCAAGACTGTACTTGACAGACATGAGGAGAAGGTAAACATTTGCACCACACCAAACTCATCACATAGTCTCACTAAATCTACACCACCAAAATTCACACATAGTAACACAAAAACATTCGTGGAGGCTCTCAATAATAATCTGTCTAAGCAACAGAGACCTCCAAAGCAGAAACGCAAGCAACCTCCATCCCCCAACACAACCCAAATGACACATAGCCCACAGACTCAGTGTGCCACTCAACCACAGCCAATAAGGCAAAACAACGTACCCAACACACTAGTCATAGGTGACTCTATAGTCAGGCACACTGATGTCACACTCACCAGGCTAAACAAGAAGAAGGTTACTGTCAGCTGCCTGTCGGGTGCCAGGATCCACCACATAACCCATGCACTCAGGTCACTCTACAACAAATACAAATATGACTCTGTCATTGACCATGTTGGTGTGAATGACCTGAGACGTACCTCCCTGGACTACATGAAAAGAGACATGGAAGAGTTCTCCGATCTTGTAGCCCAGGCAGGTATGACCCTAGCCCTGAGTAGCATTCTGCCATCGCCCAGAATTATACCGCAGTACAAGGACAAAATGATTGACTTCAACAATTGGCTAAGCTTCTGGTGTCATTCTAAGGGGATCCAGTATCTGTCTGCTTGGGATGACATGGTCGACAGACCACAATGCTTTGCCACTGATGGCCTGCACCTGTCGCCCCTGGGATTCCGAGTACTAGCTAAGGCTCTTGCTGCCCTATACTGCCTTTTTAAGGCAAGGTTCAGATAACAAATTCACCACCTTAACAGGAACAGGCAAGTAAATCTGAGGGTAATGCTACTCGATGGTAGAAGTCTAAATCTCAAAATGCACTCACTTGAGGCACTCCTTAAAATGGAGAACATTGATATCTGTGCAGTGACTGAGACCTGGTTCAAGGCTCCAGAATGCACACTTACACTACCAGGCTATAACTCATACCACACTTTTCGGCCATGTAACCTGGACCGAAACACCAAAGGCAGAGGTGTGTCCATATTCATTAAGGATATCCACACCTCCAGGCTAGTTGCGCAGCATAATGCATCTGAGGTTATCCAAGTGCAACTAACTCTGGGCAAAACTGCAATCCAAATTGTAGCTTGCTACAGATCCCCCACCATGCCCCAGGATTCCCACTACTCTTTTCTTGATGTACTGGAAAATATTAGGGTTCAACCAAACACCCTAATAATGGGTGACTTCAACTACCCCACCATTAACTGGGAAAACTACTCGTGTACCAACTCCTTAGCTCAATGCTTTCTGGAATTCATAAACTCCAATGCCCTGGATCAACTTATCCACACCCCTACCAGGGGCAACAATATCCTAAACCTAGTCATTAGCAACATGAGTGACCAGTGTTCCACACCTGAAGTCAACGCCTCGTTGGTCCAATCCGACCATAAGCTAATCACTCTTGATGTACAAATCCCACCCCCACCCCCCATTAAGGAAACCATGGTAAAAAATTTCTCTAAAGCCAACTTCATGCCTCTTAAGACAGAAGTGGTGAACTTCATGACACCCATGCAGATGGACAATACAGTTACAACTGCTGAATCCTACACAAATGCACTCTATAAGCACTTACACGAGTGCATGGATCGTGCTATGCCAAACAGAACCAAGATGCTATCCTCCAAAAAAAGGAAGCCAATCTGGTGGTCCCCTGCCATAATCAAACTGTAGAACAGAAGGAAGAAACTGTTGCAAAAGAGAGTAAAATCCCATGAGTGGAGGAGCTCCCTGGTCAGCCTCAGTAAGAAGCTGAGATCCCTTATAAGATCCTCCACAGCTAGCTATGAAAACAAAATCGCCATTAATTCTAAGGACAGCCACAAAGCATTCTATAGCTATGTCAAGAATCTCGATGGCAACACCCAGATCTGCTCTGAGTTACAGCACAAAGGCACGAAAATTAGAGAACCAACTGATATTGCAAACATCCTGGCAGATAGGTTCAGTGCTAACTTTACCCCCCTCACCCCCTAAAGGGCCCATATCTATACAGGAAGAATGCAGAGTCCCTGTAATCACAACTACGCAAGTAAAAACTGCACTCTCTAAAGCCAAAAACACAGCATCCATGGGACCAGACAACATCCCAGGCTGCGTCTTACATGAACTTCAGAATGAACTGGCTCCCCACTTAAGCACCATGTACAATAATAGCCTCACATCAGGCTTTGTGCCCACTGACTGGCGCACAGCAACAGTTATCCCACTCCACAAAGGGGGGGCCACCACTGATCCTGGGAACTATCGACCTATTAGCCTGACGAGCCTAGTCTGCAAGGCCATGGAATGTATCATTATGGAACTCATAAACAAAGACATTGGTAACCTCCAAACTCTGGATCCCACCCAGTTCGGGTTTGTGAAAGGCAGATCATGCCTCCTGAACCTGACTGACTTCTTTGAGGCAGTCACCAAAGCCGTAGATGAGGGTAAGGTGGTTCGCACAGCCTATCTTGACCTCACCAAAGCTTTTGACACTATCCCCCATTCTGAAATTATAGTTAAACTCACTAAACTAGGTATAAATCCCTATGTTACAAGATGGGTTGCCAACTGGCTCACTGACAGAACCCACACTGTAAAAGTTGCAGACTCCAAATATGACCTCAAAGCAGTGACAAGTGGAGTACCACAGGGTTTCGTCCTGGGACCTCTCTTGTTTGGTGTTTGGTATCTACTTCTCTGAAGTACAGGTTAACACAGAAGGCCTCTGGCTAATGAAGTTCACAGATGACTACAAACTAGGAGCCATAGTCATGTCCCCAAATGCTATGGACATCCTACAGAAGGGCCTCGCTGAGACAAATGCCTGGTGTCAGAGCCATGGCCTCAAGCTCAATGCCAAAAAGTTCAGTGTCATCCTTTTGGTAAAAACTCTGTACCCATGAACTACCACATAGACAGCAATCTACTTAACACCAAATGTGTGATAAGAGACCTTGGGATCCAGGTGAACAGTAATCTTTCCTTTGATAATCACATCGCCACAGTAGTCAGGAAGTCCTTCTACGTGGCACACCTCATCATAAAAGGGTTCTCATCCAGGAAAAAAGAGGTCATTGTTCCCCTCTTCTCAACACTCATTAGACCCATTATAGAGTACAACGCCCCTTTTGGAATGTACTTCACAAGACATCTGCAGCATCTGGAAAGGCCAGTACCTCACAAAGAGGATTATTGGCCTCAAACAAATGCCCTACACTGACCGCCTCAAAAAACTCCAGCTTTACTCTGTAACATATCACCTACTCCGAGGTGATCTCTGCCTAACATATAAAGCTATGTCAAACCCAAAGCTGTTGTACATGCTACACCTAAAGAAATCCCAATCCCTCTGAGCTACATGCTCTAGGGACCTAAACCTTGTCACCACAATAAACAGGACAAGCTGGAGGGATAGGTTCCTGTCCCAGAGACTTCCCATACTCTGGAACAGGTTACCCATCTATGTCAAGCAAAGTTCTTCATTAGCACTCTTCAAGAAAAATCTTGATGAGTGGATGGGAAATAGGAAATACACCCCGGGGATCACTTCTGTGTCTCTGCTCAACAGTGGCACAGGAAAATAACTTTCTTGGGTGGCATAAGCCAGGGAACCTTGTTGGCTAGGCTTACGTAGGCCCTTGGGCTGATAGCCTAGTATCTTCCTATGAACCTACGGACAGACCACCTATCATGTGACCCATCACATACACGTTCCTGACATGGTTGAACCCACACTTCAACATGCACTCCACACGCATGTTCTGTAGAAGGGTGTACATCAACATGCATCCATCTGAGTTGGGGGGACAGCCCCAATGCATGCATGTATAGACACATCCTGACTGTCCTCATCTCTGAGGTAGACCAACATGTCATCATGGACCTTTTCTAAATGGAGACTAATGATATCATAGCTGTGTGCAACATTCCTGTCTGAGTTGTTAATAATACATCATGTCTGTTACATCTGTTAGATGTCCTCAAAGAGGTAATCAAGAGCATGCATAACAACAACACTATCATCCTTTTGAACTTGACATGACCAAGGCATTTGACACAACTCTACACTGAGGTATTCACTCAGCACTGTCAGATGTGGCCATAAACACCTATATCACCAAGTGTGTAGACCACTGAATCACATAAGTGCCATCTAAATATGTTGAAATGTGTGAAGTGACCTCTATCAGTGATCAGGTCTGTACATCAGAGCTGTCTGCTAGGCCCTTTCCTGTCCATTATTTAAGCGACAGACATCCAGATGACATACACATTCTGTGTCCAAACAGCTGTCTGAAGGATTACAGATTGTGGGCAATCATTGACTCCAGCTGTGATATTAGTATGATACAGACAGTATCAACACACACCAATGATTGCTGCCACAACCACGAAAACACCTGCAATGACACAAAAACATGGGTGGATTTGTTACATCAGGAAAACAAACACATGACTCAAGTATAATGTAGACATCACACCCTATAATCAGACCAATTGGTATGTGATCCATGTCTTGAGGTAGATGGTGAGTGGAATGTCCACCAGCATGTGGTCACAGTGCTGACTACTTCCTTGTATGCAACACAACTACTGATTATGTGAAGGGCATCCATAATACATCAATAGTTCACAGCCTTCACCACACCAGTAACTGAGTACAATGCACCCTTCTTTATGTACCTCCCTACACATCTTCCAGTGATGTGTAACTGAAGTGTACCACCTTTGTCCCTGTGAGCTTTCACACACCTGATTGGTCATACCTAGGTATTCTTTTTGTCACCTAAACATTACTGTCTGATGGTCCGGAACCCCCAAGTTGTTAAACCAGATATGCATGTGTGCTACATGTTCCAGTGATGCACACAGTACATACATAGCTGTCTGACAACATTAATGGCATGGGTAAAATTCTTGGCAGTGTGGATTGTGCTATATATATATATATATATATATATATATATATATATATATATATATATATATATATATATATATTTCATGCATAGCAGTCAACTAACCTATATTGATCATAATGTCACATATAGGTATAGCAGTGTCCCTTCTAATACCTCCAGTATATGTTATAGTGTCAGGTCAGTGTGCATGATTACTCTCACAGAGAGTGGACATGTCATAATAGTTGCAGAAGTGTGTTTGTTCAGAATCATCTCTGCTCACTCTAAATTACATGTTATATCAGAGACATGGGATTACTGGTGGTACTGTGTGGACATGTCATAACAGTTGTATAAGTGTGTTTGTGCAAAATCATCTCTAATCACTCGGAATCACATGTTATGTCAGAGACATGGGATTGCTGGTGGTATTATTCTGATATGGTCCATGATTGTGATTGCTTATTTTAATGTTGTCCATGAGCCTTTACCTGTGCCCACTTGCTGAAGACCTCTGCTGAAATTACATTAATATTCAGGCAAATCAGTTTGCACAGCTTCACAATATGCACACCACCCAAATTGTATATAGCATCCATGACAGATGTCCTCTGCATTGTTCATGTAAGGATGCTTATATAAAATACACATTTTCTCCATTGTTATGTCACCTTGTATGACAGTTATATAATACACATTTTCACTGTGCAGTTCCTACTGTACCATATTGATATGTGATTGGTGTTGCTGCTACAACAATTTTCCATTGACATGCCCACATCTGCTGTACATTAGGTTGTTTCACATGTCTTCTTTCCCTGTGTTCATTCCTACAATTCATCTGTGTGTCCCTACATACTTCCCCTGAGTTTTTTTTTTACATGGCAGTCCATGTAACCTTACAGATTATTTACACAACTTCAGCATAGAATGCCAGGAATGGGATTTCACAATACTCTGCATTCTATACACTGTCCTGTACTGTGTTTGGACCATATCACACCTCTCAACTGTCCAGATTTTCACAGAATGCCCATATTTTTGCCTTAAACATCTTTTGGTGTGTTCCTTATCAAATTTCTGGTTTTGTGTCATATCACTGGGATGATCTCAGGAATGACATGACTCAATAATTACATACATTTGAGTTTCAGACTTCAAATCCTTCAGAAAATGTATCTTAACACAAACCCCTTGTTATTTTAGCCCATTTCTAAAGAGCAAATATGTCAAATCTATTTTTGGGTCATTGCCCACCCATTGTAATGTGCTTTGCCCAGATGTCTTGCACAAGGAGATTGAGAGCTATGAAAACTATTATATGTTAAGTCCTGGTGATCATTGTGGCATTCTGTGCAAAACCATGGACCTTCTGTGCTCTGACTTAAACAGGATTGCTATGTGTTGGCTTACATGGTTTCCTGGCTGACAACACTGTTGCCAGCCACAAAACTGCTCTTATTTATATTTAAACAAGGTGCGTGGCATGAATATGCAATGAGAGCTGCTGCTCACCATGCATCGTCATGCACACATGTAAACTCTGTGTCTAACTGTGTAGATTATGTCATCTGTGATGAAATAACTGAGACAGTGAGAAGTCCATAATATCTCTGTCTTCTGTCACAAGCAGAGATCCTGATGCTGAAGTAGATTCATAGGTTGATACTAGGCTATCTGCCCCAGGGCATCCACAAGCCCAGCCAGAGTGTGTTTGGCTTTCGCCACCCTTCTTAGATTAGTTGACTGTGCCTCTGTATAGTAGGTCACAGAAGACAGCCCATTTAAGGTTAGTTTACCGTGCCTCTGTCTAGCAGTGACACAGAAGAGATCCCAGGGGTAAATTTACAATCTCCCATCCAAACGTCAAGATTCTTCTTGAAGAGGGTCATTGAGGGGCTCTGTCTGACATGGATTGGGATTTTGTTCCAGAGTGAGGGGAGCATCTGGGATATAAATCTGTCCCTCCAGCATGTTCTATTTATTTCTGTGCTGAGGTTTAAGTCACTGGAGCATGTAGTTCTGATGGATTTGGATTTCTTGAGGTGGAGCATGTCCATTAATTCTGGGTTGGACATGGCTTTATACGTCAGGCACAGATCACCTCTGAGTAGGCGGCAAGCAACTGAGTAGAGCTGGAGTTTCTTTAGCCTAACTGTGTAGGGCATCTGTTTGAGTCCCTTGATCCTCTTGGTGAGGTACTTTTGGGGTCTTTCTAGTTGTAGCAGGTGTCGGGTAAGGTACATCTCAAATGGGGCATTGTAATCAATTATGGGCCTGATGAGTGATGAGTAGAGGGGCACAATGACCTCTCTTGATCTAGATGTGAACCCCTTCATGATAAGGTGGGCTATATAGAATGTCTTTCTAACCACTTTGGCAATGTGATTGTCAAAGGCGAGATTGCAATCTACTTGGGTCCCCAAATCCCTAATTACGTCTTCCGTACTTAATGGATTACCACCTATGTGGTAATTTGTGGGCACTTTGTTTTTCCCAAAGGGGATGACTATGCACTTTTTGGCATTTAGCTTTAGGTCATGGCTCTGGCACCAGTTATCCATCTCTGTGAGACCTTTTTGGAGGATGCTTGTGTCAGCCGGTGAGTCAATTATGGCCCCCAGTTTGCAGTCATCTGCAAACTTTGTCAGCCATAGTCCTCCTGTGTTAGCCTATACCTCAGAGAAATATATACCGAACAAGAGAGGTCCCAGGACTGAGCCTTGTGGGATGCCACTTGTAACTGGTTTAGAGTCTGACATGGCACCTGCAATTCTGACCATGTGGGTTCTATCCCTAAGCCAGTTTGCAACCCATCTTGTGACATAGGGGTTGATATTTAAGCTGGTGAGCTTATTTATGATGCCCGAGTGGGGTATTGTGTCGAAGGGTTTTGCAAGGTCAAGGTAGGCTGTGTGGATTACCTTCCCTTCGTCTATGGCCTTGGTGACTGTTTCAAAGAAACTGACCAGGTTCAAGAGGCAAGATCTGCCCTTAACAAAGCCAAGTTGGGTAGGATCCAGTGATTGGAGGTACCCAATGTCTTTGTTTATGAGTTCCATGATAATATGCTCCATAGCTTTGCAGACCAGGCTAGTTAGGCTTATAGGGCGATAGTTTCCGGGGTCCGTTGTGGCACCACCTTTATGGAGTGGGACCACTGTTGCTGTACGCCATTCTTTGGGTACGTATCCTGTTGTAAGGCTGAGACTGAACAGTGATTTTAAGTGAGGGTTCAGTTCTTCTTGGAGCTCATGTAAAATGCAGCCTGGGACACTGTGTTTTTTGCTTTGGAGAGGGCAGCACTCACCTGTGCATCTGTGATGTCAGGGAGGCTACACTCTGTTGGGATAGTCATTTGCTCATTTTGGGGGGAGGGTGGGGAGAAGTTTGCACTGAACCTGTCTGCCAGGATGTTGGCAATGTCTGTGGGTTCAGTGTATTTTTTGTCATTTTGCACTAACTCAGAGCATATCTGGGAGTTTCCACCCAGGTTTCTGACATAACTAAAGAAAGCCTTGTGATTATCTTTAGCGTCTTGTGCAATTTTTCTTTTGAAGCTAGGCTTAGATGATTTTATGAGGGATCGTAGTTTCTTGCTAGTTGCCTTCCCTTTCAGGGATTTTGCTTTCAGGGATTTTGCTTTATCATGTAGTAGCTTCCTCCTTCTGTTGTACAGCTTATTTATGGCTGGGGTCCACCAGACAGGTCTCCTGCCTTTGGAGGAGTGTGCCTTGGTTTTATTTGGGATAGCACAATCCATGCATTCCTGTTGGTATCCATAGAATGCGTTTGTAAAGGATTCTGTGGTTTGGGCCATATTTTCCACTGGCCCTGGGGCTTTGAAAGATTCCACCTCGGTTTTGAGAAGTGGGAAGTCTGCTTTTGAGAAGTTTTTGACCGTGGTTTCCTTTGCTGGGGGTGGGGACGGGATATGGATGTCCATAGTGATTAATTTATGGTCAGATCTTACCAATGAGGGGTATACCTCTGGTATGGAACATAGAGTCCCCATGTTGGTGATGATCAGGTCCAATATGTTTTCCCCTCTTGTGGGAGTGGTGACCAGTTGTTCCATAGCATTTGAGTTTATAAATTCTAGGAACCATTGGGCTAGGGTGTTGGGGCTTGAGTAGTGCCCCCAGTCTAGGTTTGGGTAGTTAAAGTCACCCAATATAATGGTGTTTGGAGAGACCTTCATATTCTCCAGTGTCTTCAGGAAAGCCAAGTGGGGTTCCTGAGTTTGGGAGGGTGGTCTGTAGCAGGCTACAAACTGGAAGGCAGGTTTTTCCCACTGTTAGTTGCACATGGATGGTCTCAGATGCTTTGTGCAGTGCCACTAGCCTGGAGGTATGGGTATCTTTGATGAATATGGATACTCCCCCTCCTCTTGTGGTTTGGTCCAAGTTTTGGGGCCGAAAAGCATGGTATGAGGTATAGCCTGGTAGTGCTGGGGTGCTCTCAGGAGCCTTAAACCAGGTTTCTGTTACTGCACAGATATTGATGTTCTCCATACTGAGGAGAGCCTCGAGTGCGTGCATCTTGAGATTTAGACTTCTGGCATTGAGCAGCATTACCCTTAGTTTCTTTTTCCTTGTGTTGTCTAAGGAGGTGGGTTTGTCTTTTGAGCCTTGCCTAAAAAAGGCACTATGGGGGTGGCAAGAGCCTTGGCCAGTATTCGAAAACCCAGGGGTGACAGGTGCAAGCCGTCCCTAGCGAAGCAATGTGGCTTGTCAAGTATGTCATCCTAGGCTGACAGACACTGGATCCCCTTTGAGTGACACCAATACTTTAACCAATTGTTGAAATTGATCATTTTATCTTTATACTGTGGTATCATTCTTGGTGAGGGTAAGATGCTACTCAAGGTCAGGGTCATACCGGCCTGGGCCACATGATCAGAGAGCTCCTCTATGTCTCTTTTCATGTAATCCAGGGAGGTAGGTCTCAGGTCATTCACACCAGCATGGACAATGATGGAGTCATATTTGTACTTGCTTTGGAGTGACCTGAGTGCTTGTGTTATGTGGCGGATCCTGGCACCCGACAGGCAGCTTACAGTGACCTTCTCCTTGTTCAGCCTGGTGAGAGGGATGTCAGTGTGTCTGACAATTGAGTCACCTATTACAAGTGTATTAGGTGTGTTGTTTAGCCTTAAGGGCTGTGACTGTGTGGCACACTGACTTTGTGAACTATGTGATACGTGGGTATTGTTGTGGGGTAGCAATTGCTTGGATGTCTGCTTTGGAGGTCTCGGTTGCTTGAGCAGATTTTTATTTAGAGCCTCCGAGTATGTTTTTGTGTGTTTATGTGTTTGGTTTGCTGTTGCGATAGGTCTATCTGAGACTGGATTTGTGGTGTGTGTGATTACCTTCTCCTCCAGGCAAACCGTGCCAGTACTATGTTGAGAGAGCTCAGCCTCCAGTTTGGCTATATAGTTGCATCTCTCACATATATTTGAGCTTGTTGGGAAGAGGAGAGGGTGGTCTGTGTACATAAGGCAGTTGTAACATTGCCTCAAGATTCCCATATTCACCAGCTGGACTGGAGAGTAAACCTGAAACTGACTTAACTGACTGAAATCACTAATAACAAACCCTCTATTCTACTGGGGCATTCAAGGGGCTTCCCATCATACAGCAAAACTTTTGGTGTTTTTTAGTGGATTTATGAAGTAATGTTTTTCCAATGTGGTGTCAGTGGAGCAACAAGTAGCAACTCACCTTTGTTGCAGAAAGCTTTGGGTATTATTCACACAGCAGTGCGGCATAAAGGGGGTGCTGTACTCCTGAGTGTGTTGTGCTTCGGATGAGACATTAAACCGCGGTCCCATCTGCTTGAGTTGGTGGTAGCTCAGGTGGATGTAAAAGACCACATGGCAGTTCCTGGATGCCCTATCCAAACTTCCCCTTGTAGTTTAAATACCACATTGGGTTTCTCCTGAAAAGAGGCCACCAACCTAACGAGATTAACCCAGTCAACAAAGGATAAATAAATATACTGTTATTTTTCAATAGAACATATTTTCTCGGTGTATGTTTTTCGAACAGTTATATGCTATATAATCTACTTATCTATCTATCAATCCATCAGTCTATCTAATTACTATATAATGTATCTATATATATATATATATATATATATATATATATATATATATATATATATATAGGTCTGAAAGCACATTTCACTAAAACACATTTGACTGTCCACAATTCACTGAAAGCTCAATTCACTGAAAACACAATTAACTGAAAGTTATATATGGCCTTTTCCCCACTGTTGTTGAACCCTGGAGTTAGTATATATAGTATGGGGGGTGTGGGGGGCATAGCCCCCGACCTATTTTAAATATTTTGAACTATATACATGGATTCTTACCATTCCAATAAATTACTCTTTTCGGAACTTAATATATACCCAAAATATGTGGGGGCTACCCCCCCCCACACCCCCGATGTGGGGGAGCAGTGCCCCCCACACCTCCCTTATTATATATACTAACTCCAGGTTCTCACAACAGTGGGGAAAAGGCCATATATAACTTTCAGTGAAATGTGATTCAGTGAACTGAGTTTTCAGTGAACTGAGCTTTCAGTGATTTGTGCACAGTCATTGGACTTTCATTGAAATGTGCTTTCAGTGAATAGTCCTAGACCCATATATATATATATATTTATATATATATATATATATATATATATATATATATATATATATATATATATATATAATATATATATATGTGTGTATAAGTGGCTAAACATAACAAATATTTTTGTGGAACTCATTCCACTGAACATAAGCAAATAAAACATCCACATTATTGCCCTGCAGCCTTTATCCTCAACATGTCTAGAAATGCTATCTGTAAGATAACAACATTGGGAGTAAGGAGAAACAGACATATAGAGAGATAGACTGATAGAAAGCTAGACAGATAGACAGACATGTAGATAGAGCGATGCAGGCAAATATAGACAGATGAAAGAAAGTGGTGTTTGATAAACTGGTAAATCAAGTCAACAGACTCCATAAATTAGCCTTTTATCAGTTGTCACTTCCTTTTTACCTCAATGAATATTTACATTCTAACCTAGTCATCCATTGCAGGGACCTACCTCTCTCTCTGTGAGGTAATATTTCTAAGTATCAGCTTTAAGTATACTGTACACCAGTTACTGTCTCTGCCACCATCTCCCTCTATATCTACATTGTTTTATGCCACAGACATGATGCAACCATATGATAGCTTCCTTTCTCTTTTGTTTTCCACTGCATTAACTCATAATACCCTGATGCTTTTCTTACACTGCATGAACTCAAAGACCTTTACGACCTTGTTAATTCTTTGTTATACATTACTAGTCAATTAATGTCTCTCTCCCATTACAATCTCCTGAAATGGACACAGTATCACATGTGTGTCTTCAGTATTGCATTTGCATTCATTCATTCTTTGATATCAGAGTCAAGGGCAGATGGACTCTAACATGATAAGCAACAGTCAAAATGCTGGGAGCCAATTCTTGGTCCTTTATGAGGTGCACACACACACACACACACACACACACACACACACACACACACACACACACACACACACACACACACACACACACACACACACACACACACACCTACAAACAATTTAGGAGAAAGGTAAACTTATCTATGAGCATGTGTTTGCATGCAGGCTGAGCAAAGCCAATTTATTCAAAACAGAGCAGATAAGTTGAGTGCTGTTCTTAAGTCTAAGTCAGTGTTGGGCATGTAGTTGGACTAGGTAATAATGTATCTCATTTGCTGGTATGTTTCATTCCAAATACATTAACTGCAAATGCTTCTTCAGATATGTCATAAAGCTACATTTCTGCAAACATATGAAAGAGATAAGAAGAGTCATTAACCAATGTTTGATTTCAGTGTCAAATTGCTCAATACGTGGGGTACAAAGTTCTCCTTATTCAGCTGAATCAGGATGGATCTTCTGGAAAGTACTTGAATCATTTTACCTGCTATAAAATTCTTTTGGCTGTAATACAAACCAACATCCAGTACAGAAAATTTGAAACAAGAGTGTTCCATGCAATTAACACGGCAATTGAGCTTTAAGGGATCATATCATTTAAAATCTAATGATACGTAACATTTATAATAAGACCTTCCAATTATCCATTATTTTTCTAAACCATACACTTTTACATCATTACTATATGCTGTATTAGATTTTATGATTTCCTTGTTCTCTGATTTGTTTCAGAGGTTTACAGAGAACAACTGCATAAAAAGATAACAACACATGGTTTCATTTTATATTATTTTATTAGGCTTATGATGTGTGATGCATGCTTTTAACAGCATCTCCCCCTTTCTTTTAAGCTAGGTGATGCATTATGTGCTCCTGTTGCTGCATGAAGCTATGTTCCTTTTCATGCTATAGTATAATACATTAGCCAATTTATAATGTAGAATTCCTCAAAAAGATATTTTAAAAGTCTGAAGATGCAAAAGCTGAAGATTAATAATCCAACACTGCATAATATGATACTGCAAATTAAAATAAGTTTAAAAAAGAACGTGCTAAACTGTAATATGCTACTCTGTAGATGGGGATGGGGTCTTCTGCAATAGGTTTCAGAACTGAATTGCATTTGGCTTATGTTTCATTCATTCAGAATTATATTGTTATTATATTGTTTATTGTTATTTCCTCTGTAGGTATGTCTCCAGCTGATCATGAATGAAGACACAGGTTTGGTGCAGGAAAAACAGTCAACGGTACAAGATAAGGTTCCAGGCTCTGTATGTTAACTTTTTTTAATTATTAAAATATTAAATGCTGTACATTTTTAAAATAACATGATACATAATACAGGTGAGGCTATAAACATATGAAAACAAATATGCCTTAAGAGACATTCAAGAAGGCATCTAGGAGTCAGAAGCACAGCTCTCAACTTCTAAGGCCAAAAAATCTGGACAAAGCCAAAAATAATGGTGGACAAAGTCCCCAAAACAGAGATCATTTTTTAATACTGCATTTATAAACTTAGAACATTGCTTGAATAAAATGTATTGTGTTACCATGCATTTTTTGAAGGCTACAGTATGAAACTCGAATGTATGTCATTATTTAGTGAATTCAATCCTCACTGATTTGCCACAAAAATCCAGAAAACCACAAATTTTATGAGGAACAGAGCAAAAATATGAGGCATATTCTGGATATTCTGCAAAAACCTGTAGAATTGAGATGTATGGCTACAAGTCCTTGTCCAACAAAGTAGCAAGTTCCATAGAGCAAATGCATAAAAGACAAATATAGTTACATTTCCAGGTGCTTTCTAGGAACCAATAGCTATTCCTTTCTAGCCAGGTAGAATGCATGAAGAAAAACGGCAATGATAGCTTATTTAAATATTCCAAACCTGGGCGATACAGAGAACAATACGTTTAACAAATGAGCATTAAATGTAGACCTCTATGCAAATGTGAGGCAGTGCAGGCATTGCAAAACATGAATAAGGTGGCAGAACAGAAATCCACCATTCAAAACTCTGGCTGAAGGTATCTATACCTGTACATACATCCAGGGCCAGAATCATGCAACCCACGGTAAAAGGAATTGCCACAATAAGGAAATTATTAGGTGCATGACTGTAGAAGGATCATGATACAAGATTTATAAAAGATTATGACTGACTCTCTGATCATAACCAACTTGTTATGTACTCAAGTCATAGACGTCAAGAAATTCACAACAGGCATTCTTATATGGACAGACTTTAAAAGTGGATCGATCGATACAAATGCAAAATGCTTTTCAAAACCATTTAAATGCCCTGTAAACATCCATTGACAGCAAGAAGCCTCCTCTTTGTTTTTTTTCTGTTTTTCCTTTATGGTTATTTTTATTTAAGTTAATGTACAGCAGGGAAGTACAATACAGAAGCTGGAATCCACTCAGATCAGGCTTCCTAATTCTTCCTATATATATCTGCTGCTTCTGGACTCTCTTTCCAGCTAGTTAAACTCAGCAGATCAGCTGAGTATTGGGTAAGAAAATAAGAAAGTGCTATGGTGCGAGAACAGCAGGCTAGGCTTATACTTCCAAGTAATATGGTCAGGTAAATTTGATGTAAAAGAAAACCAATTGTGTTTTTTCTACAAATGCTTCATTTTGTGAATGCTTTTACTCATCTAGATCATAATGATCATTACAGAGAAGCAGATGGCATAGTTAGAGGTATGACTGTGCGTGTATGTATCACAAGATCCCAGTGTGCATGTGTGTATCACATGATCCCAGTGTATTTGGCCATTAGAATGGATAGCTCTTGTGTACAGGCAAAAAGACAGAAGTCATCTGAACTAAAAGTACATGGGATTGTAGCACAGAAACTAAATGGTAGGGGATATATTTGTGATAAAGAAAGAAAATTAAGGTTCCTGCTATGAGCCAATACTTCTTCTTCTTCTTCTTCTTTCGGCTTGTTCCCGGTTAGGGGTCGCCACAGTGGATCACCTGTCCGCTCATGATTGGCAGTGGAGTTTTACGGTGTCGAGTTGCCAGCCCGGTGCCCAACCTTCCACAGAAAGCACACACACACACACTCACACCTAGGGCCAATGTAGAGTGTCCCATCCACCTACAGCATGTATACTAGGAAGGACAAAAAAGATCTCTTATTACTGTAGGAAAAGGGTTTTAGTACTATTGGTTTCAAATATAAATGGTCTGCAGGAGAAAGAATATATGGCAACATATCAGTGTTTTTTTAATTGAAACAAGAGTAGGCAAAAGTTCACTTGGTAGTTTTCTCAAAACAGCTATTTGTGTTGAGGAGTAGTGCAGGACACTTTCATGCTCCATCGGATTAATTAAGTGGATAAAAATGGGACATAGAATGTATCTTCAGTTTTTATTGGTGGGTCTATATTGCAGGAAAACAAGCATACATTTGAGCAACAATTACAATCTGTTTATGAAGAGACCCAAGTCCTTCAACAATAAGCCATTAAATTAGCAAAGGAGAGGGAAGAGTCACAGTTTATAGAAGGTGGAGGGGAATTCTATACCCCACCACTTTCAGAAACAAATTTAAAATATTATAAGAAGTTATCCTACTGGTGGACAAAGTATGAATTCTTGAGCTTCGTCTGCCCGAGCTTCAACTCGCTGAAGGTCAGAGTTCCTCCAGAGGAAATCACTATCAGTTAGTTGTGCCAATAGTGATTCCCATTTTTGAGGAATTTCCCCCCTTCTTCAAGTTAGTGTGACTGTAGAATTGGTATATATAATTCGGGAGGTGTGGGGGGCTTGCCACCCTGTAAAAACACTAAAGCAAAAAGTGTTTTTTGGCAAGATGTTTTCCACAGATGCAGTTCAGGGATTGCAGTTCTTGATACATCCAGTTCATCCACTCATAGTGGAAGTATGATTAGGAAGGTTATACATAAAATGACACAATTTGTGAAATACAAGGTAGCAAAAACATTTCATAGGATCATAGGAGGTTACTAAGCTATTGACCTGGAGGTCATTTCAAACCCAGCCATTTCATCCCAATATAAAACCACAGATATGCTAGTCAATACTCAGGACTGCATTTAGTAATGACTGCCCATGTCCAGGAGGGTTGTGGGCGCTATCGCCAGTAAGAATTTCCAGTGCCCCATAAACTCGTCCAGATTCCTCTTGACCAGTGTCATAGAGGTGCTCTGTTTCACATGAATTGGTAACCTATTCCAAAGATGTGGCAGTCACTGGGAGACAAATCTGTCCTTCCAGTATGTCCTATTTAAGTTGCAGACCATATTTAGGTCCCTGGAATGGGTTGCTCTAGCCCCGTTTGATTTATGGATATGCAGCAAGTTCATTAGGTTTGGGTCAGTGATTGCTCTTTAGACCAGGCATAAGTCTCCCCTAAGAAGTCTATATGATAAAGAGCATAATGACAGGGACTTTAGTCGGTCTGTGGAAGGCACATGCTGGAGTCCCGTGATCTTTGTTAGAAATCTCTGAGGTCTCTCCAATTGCTGTAAGTGCTTTGCAAGGCACATGCTGAATGGTGCATTATATTCAATTATGGGCTGGATTAGTGCTGAGTATAGAGACGTTATAACCTCCTTTTCTCTCAAGGTAATGCCTTTACTAATCAAGTGTGCTATGTAGAAAGCCTTCCTTACTACAGTAGACATGTGGTGGTTGAAGTTAAGGTCACAGTCAACTTGTGATCCCAGATCTGTTATTACTTTCTGGGTATTTAAGGTATTATTGTTGATTTGATAGTGTGAAGGGAAATTGTTTTTGCTGAAGGGTATGATGATGTACTTCTTTGCTTTCAGCTTGAGACCATGACTAAGACACCAGTCATTGGTCTGTGTTAGACCCTCCTGGAGTATATTGACATCATTTGGGGATTCAATAATTGTACCCAATTTACAGTCATCCGCAGACTTGGTCAGTCACAACCCTTTAATATTGGCCTGAATTTCGAGAAGTATATACCAAATAGTAGGGGGCCCAGCACTGACCCCTGTGGCACCCCGCTGGTGACAGGTCTGCTGGTTGATGTGGAGTTACCCACTTTGATAGTGTATGTGTCCAGTTTGTGAGCCAGTTGGCAATCCATCTTACAACAAAGGTGTTTACATTCAGTTTGCTAAGACTGTTGCTAATGCCTGACTGTGGAATTGTGTTGAAAGCCTTTGTCAAGTCGAGGTATACTGTGTGTGCAGATTTGCCCTTGTCAATGGGCCTCATCACATTTTCAAAGAAATCCACCAGCTTTAACAGGTAGGATCTGCCCTTGATGAAGTCAAATTGCATTAGATCCAGAGTATGGGGGCTGCCTATGTCTTTACTTATGATGCCCAGACAGAGAAAATTATTATGTAAAGCAATGAGAAATAGGGAAGGTATTCAAACTAGCAAAGGCCTGAGTTTATGTAATCTATGTAAAGAAGGTAAAGAAGAGAGAGAGAAAAATCCTTTCAAAGGTGCATTACAGAGGGAAACAAAGCAGAACAAGGCAAAACCAAACATAAAGGGGGAGAAAATAACAGAGATACTGTATTGTTTGTGAATTAACAAATTAATTAATAAACTGCTTAAAGATTTAACTGGGATGTTATACTTAGGTGGTTTGCCAGCAATGTATAAGGCAAAGACTGAGCACTTCTTCAGTTCTTAGGTAAGTACTAGGCTAGCTGCCCTTGTGGGCCATTTTAACCCTAGCCAATTTCCCTTTCAAAGGCTGTAATCAAACCCTGTACCTTGTAACTGTGAGATAAACACCTTAACCATCATACAAACTCCCAACTCCTTCTTCTTTGTCACTGAAGAACTATATGTGATTTTTTGACTGGGTAGCATGGTAGCTCAGTGGCTTACTGCCCATACTCAGATCAGTCCACTTGACTAGCAAATGAAAGATAGAGAGAGATAGATAGATAGATAGATAGATAGATAGATAGATAGATAGATAGATAGATAGATAGATAGATAGATAGATGAGGTGTTACAGATATTGCAAGATTGTGAGCTGAGTGTGAAAAAACAAACATAAAACAGTGACTTTGGTAAGTCATGCACTGAATGTTTGAAGCATGAAAAAATTAATTCATGAATGTAAAGCAATTTATGCGCCCTCCACCCTAAGGTATGTAACAGAAATATAAATATTTCTGGCTTACTTACTTAACTCCTAGGGAATATTTGTAACTTATAAAGCACAGCACTGGCAGTGTTGGCACCCATGCATAGTTTGATAAAGGAACACAATTCTCTGACAAGTGAAAATACCAAGAAAAGCATGCATTTTAGAAAGTGTAAAGAACGGTTAACATGGGGCATTGTGTTAGCGTAGTATAACCAGGATATGGCACTTACGAGAGCATGTAATATTGTGATATTTCTCCGTATGGCTCTGTAATTAAATATTTAAAGCCTTTAAGTGGGAATAGATCAGTTGCTTATTATTATTAAAACTTTCTTCAGCAGATTAAAAACAGAGTAAAAATATTCACAAAACAATTTAAGCTCGGTTTTAATTTTTGGTCTAAAGAAACTCCATCATTATCTTTGAGGAACAATGTTTAAGCTTATTATAGACCATCAGTGTACTAACGTTCCTGTGATCCTGGTCTGCACGGATTGATTCCTTCAACCATCATTGTCTGGAGTTCAATCGGGAAAAGGTCCACAGAGATCAGTGCTCTACCCTGATAAACACATACAAATAAAATAAATAAAATAAAACATTGTCAGTGGAACATAAAGGTCCGTTCATGAAGGCAGCACTGTGTCTCTAGAGACAGGATATAATTTTAGCAGTATTAGAATGTCAGGCTGAATATAGAAGGCCTAAGGTACATAGCACTGCAGGCAGTCTTTCAAAAAAGCCATTACCAGAAATTACATATAATGTAACTGAACGTGTGATGGAAAGTATACACTCTCTTTTTGTAAATCATTTCCAAGAACTTTCATTGAAAGCTGAATAGAGAACACATATGCCACAACTGTCAAAAGAACTGTCACGAGAATTAAGCTTTGAAATGGAAGTCTGGCTTTGAGGAGTTGAAAAACTTAAAAAGTGCATTGCAAAAGACTTAAGCGTTTGGCAGAGAAGATTGTGTACTCTGTGGAGCCAGAATCATTACTTTGTAGACACAGAGAGACACAGTATTAGAAGAATTGCATGCTGGACACCATATTATTGTTAAAATGAAAAGTTTAGCATGGACGTTTGTGTGGAAGTTAAAACTGCTTTATGAAACTGAGTGCTTATGTAAAGGATATGCACCATGTCAGATGAACAAAACCACTGCATATGAAAGAATTTCCAGAAGAATTGTAACTCGCTAATTTTGCGGGTCTCTTCCTAAACAGTGTATTCATGATACCGATAGCTGCATTTTAGGTACAGTATTTTGTATGCATGAATTGAATATTGCAAGGTACAGTAAAAAGCCTGGGAAGATTATTTGCTGATTATGGGTCATAAGAACACATTGTTAAAGATAATAATGCTCAGTTCATATCAGAGGAATTATGTCATATTGTTCCAGAACGTCATGTATTTGGTTTAACAAAAAGATGTAGTCAAGCATTTAAGACTGAAATGAAGGCTTGGCAAACACAGTGTTGCATATGAAAAATAAAGTGTCATTTTTTTAACTTCACTACAGACGTATTCCTAATGGCACGACTCATCAGATTAGTTCAATGATAGAATGACACTTGATGAAAGCAAAACAAATGTGAGTGTTGCTATAAGAAAAAACAGTCTTTACAGAAGTTTCAACATGATAAACACTCAGAGATTCTACCTGATTCAGAATACCATCAACATACAACAGGGAGAGGTCTGATCTGGATCCTTATGTACTTATGTATAACTTAATCAGATAGGTCCTGCTTCACTTTGCAGTGAAGGCATAGACATTGGTATCACTTATGGGAGGCACAGTGACCAATCAAAATCAACAGTGTCCGAGGACCAGGAGTGGCCTTAGGTCAACTGGCGCCCTAGGCAAAAGGGTTCCACGGCACCCCCCACCACACTACCTGGTGCCCCCATCCTAGTCTACCTACACAAAATAAATACTGGAAAAGCGCCCCTGCCAGAGCAGCGCCCTAGGCGACCGCCTAGTTGGCCTATGACACCTGCAGAACTGAAGTCCAAGTATAGAAAACATGGAAAGTTATTATGAAAATGTACCATGTAATGCAGGGGAGATGGATATTTCACTAGGTACAGTGTTATACATGAGAAGAATCAAGAGAAATTGAGTTAATGCTAGAACTAAGATGGTGACAGATAAACAGGCAGCGTAATATCCACCACAAAGTCGGGCCTATCTGAAAAAGTCTATACCATTTAAGTTCTTTGTTTACCTTGATGGACAGTGCCCGATCTCATTTTATGGACTATGAAATCCCAGTCTACTTTTGTGAGAGTACATTTAAGTGCTGAGCTTGCTTTTCAGTGCAGTGACCAGTAAGTCATGCTGTAGTAAAAATTGTGAGTTTGGACAAGTGCTGGGCTGAGATAATGAAATGTGCCTAAACAGTATACATGGTCCTCTCATGTATTTTTGTATGATTACAATACACTGATGAAGGAAAGAACTACAGTGCATATTGACTGTCTGCGTCAGTGGACTGGGGAGAGAAAAGCCTAGGCCTACTAGAACAATAAGAGCACTTAGTAAATACCACTTCTATGGCCAGAATGGGCTTCCTCTTAGTTTACAAGCATCAGTTGCACCTAGTTTTGGGTTGGAAAGGTACAGCTCACTGGTTGTACCATTAAACTAATACAGAAGGGGGAAGATGGTTTCATAAAAGCCTAAGAAGAAGCAAGTACTCAGACAGTACAGACAGCAAAGAAACAAACATTCAACATAGTAGAGGAATAAATAAAAGGGGTTGTGAGTATAGCTAGGCAGTAATACTATGTGAGGAGTTTGGGCAACAATGTGGGGAATTATCAGGTGGTGATGCAGGACAAAAAGGGAAATACTGCTGGTATCTGTGAAACATGGTCAACAGACAAGACAGGTTGGGATATGGAACTGCTGCATACAGCTTGTTCAGGAATAATGAAATGAAGCAAAATGGAAGGGGAGCAGTGATCTACATAAAGAGGAACATCAAATGAGACATCAAAGAGGAGTTAAAACACCACATGATAAGCAGGACATGGTCAGATCCTAGGGCAGTCTCCTGGAAGTTAAGGTGAAAGAGTAGGGAATGCTGGTGGGGAGTGTTGGTAGACTGATATAGTGTTTCAACCCTTTAACCATCAAGTGAGGAGGATAAGAGATATAATAAAGGGGTTTCTATTGCGTGATTGAAAATTGTAATGGCAAACACGTATTGAGCAAACCCAATTGGTCGAAACGTCGCTCGCATAACACAGAGATCACCGTAGGGAGTATTTTCCCTTTACTTCAATGCAGTGCGATCTTGGAGTAGGAATATTTAAGTAGCGGGGGTGTGGGGGGTGCAGGGGGGCTTGCCCCCCTGCCTACAGCATTTAGGTAAGTATATTTTTTTATTTTTATTTTTTTATTATAATTTTGAAATTTCAAACATCACTCATATGGTGTTCGATGTTTAAACTTTCGAAAATATAATATAGACCCAGAGTAAAGTATGTGGGGTAGATGAGGAAGAGGAACATTCTAACAGTTCTAAATCTGCCACAAGAGATAGAACATGCAGGAGACAGAGTAATATGGAGAGAAGCAGAAGGCCAAAAAAAGAAGTAAGGCAGGAAAGGTGCAAGTCAAAAGGCAGGTGTCAGAAGAGGCATTTTAGATACATGACTGAAATGAATAGGGGAGAACTGACTGGCTAGAAAATGTTCTGTAAATATCTGAAGGGAAATCATGCATGATAGGGCTGAAGCAGAGCTACTGAATAGACATGTTGATTTAGTCTTCATGAAATAAAGCAAGGAACAATGTCACTCTGGTATGAAGGTACTGAAGAGTGAGGAGGGCAGTAGACAGACATCAAGACAGAGAGGGAGGTGGTAGAGAGGTAGTTCTGCATTAAAAAGGGTAAAGTAGAAGGACTGGATAGGCTGCTTTCCAGGGTTCCCAATATTCCAGCCATTGTATATATAAATCCGGTGGCAGTGGCAAGACATTTTTGACAGTACACTGGCCAGTGTAAAATACATGAAGAGTGGAAAACAGCAAGTGTCAGAGGAACTCATGAAGGGAGTCCGAATAGAAAGACTATTTATTTTCCTAGGTAACAGCAACCTCCAAGACACAAAACAATTTGGGTTCATGGCCAGAAAGGAGTTATGGGTTATATGACGACATGAAAGTGGAGCACCAGTAGACATGGTGTATCTGCACTTCATGAAGGGCTTTACATTACTCCTATACAAGTGCTGCTAAAAATGCAGGTGGGCTATTTATAGAGAAAGAAATGAGATGGCTGCACAGTTCAAGGGTAGGGCAGTGTGTGTTTTAGTAAGACAAGTGATATCAGGAATGAGGAAAGCAATTGGCGGAGCACTGCTGGGGGTCAGTCCTGGATCCACAACTCATTGGTGGGCTTCTTTCAGACATAACAGAGGGAGCAGAGAACAGGGCCCAACCTCTCACTGATGGCATATGCTTAGATGCACAAGTGCAGTATGGGGGAATGACTGAAGGGTTTGGAAAAGTTAACTAAGTGGGTATTGAGGAGGCAGCTGAGATTCAGAGCTAACAGATGGAAAGTACTGCATCTGTGTTACAAAACATTGTGCAAAATGTCAGCTGGAGGTGTGAAACCAATGGCAACAGAACCAGAAAAGGATCTAATGGTCCTGTTCACACCTGCTTTGGAATGTTAAGTGCAAAGCAAATCAAATACAAAAAGTGTTATGGTAGAAAACTCTGATTATTTTCATATTTGGTTTACAGCAGAGGTCTGCAGCCTTTTGTAGGTTTCTCTTCATTCACTCTTTATTACTGCTGTACAGTACATATTTGCTTCAGTTTTGCAAAATTTCACTATGAATGTCTTTCACTTCTCCTGTAAGCAGATATACTGTCAGCCAGGCAAACCTTTCAGGGCAGTAGCTGAGGTGATGCAAGGAGAACTATTACTAGCAGAATGCTACTAGGTGGAGCCATAGGAGCACTTAGAAAGCTGACACTAAAATGAAAGTGCGGGCAATATCTTTCAGCATGGTAAGACAAAATGCCAAATAAAACAACATAAAAGGCTGCTGAAAAACAATGACCACAATTAGAAAGGCCATTCTTGCTTGGACCTTATCATTTTTATGTCATGAAAGTAAATATTGTTGTGTGGTTGTGCTTATATGTGTGTGTGTGTGTGTGTGTGTGTGTGTGTGTGTGTGTGTGTGTATGTACGCGAGTGTTCTTGCAAGCTCACATACATAACGTAAACACATTGAGATGGTATTAATGCTTGCAAGTTCACATACATGAGGTAAACACATTGAGATAGCATTAAGTCAACACACAATGATATTTATATTTCTCTACATTCCAGAAACATAACCTTGAGCAAAGAACAAGAATATGATGATTTGTACTTGATGTTTTGGCCTCTTCACAAGGCTGCCATATTAGGTAAACGAAGTCTGAGGACCAGCCTAAGCATTTACAGTGTAGAAAAAGGAAAACTGAAGCACTCATTTCTATGAGTCTGGGAAATACTAGAATGCATTTAACAAATGGTAAATGTCCACTGCAAGCTGAAAAGAAAAAGATTGCTGCACATAATGAGAATCACATTTGTATGGGTGTCTAAAGGAATGGGTGGACAAAATGTCAGGGAGATATCTGAGAAACTGAAAATGACATTATAACAAGTTGTGTGATGCAAACACTATGCAGAAGCACAGTTTGTTAAGTGCTGTGTGACAAATAAAGGCTACATTGACCACGTGCTTACTTAAAAAATGAACAGTATACTACAAAATGTTGCAGTGAAACACACAAATCTGGATGAATGTTTTTGCCCTAGACCAAAAACAAACAAATCGGCATAGCATGTACGCATACCTGATACTGCAACATATCTTGAGTTTTCTAAGCTATCTTTATGTCTGCACTATTTTGTTGTAGGTGTATGTAGGTATAGGATCATAGGTTCATAGGTAGGTACTAGGCTATCTCCCCAAAGGCATTTATAAGCCTAGCCGGAACGTGCTGGCTTTCGCCGCCCCCTTAGTTCCCTGTGCCTCTGTCCAGCAGAGCCATTAAAGTGATTCCCGGGGTAAGCTTTCTGTTTCCCAGCCCCTTGTCAAGGTTTCTCTTGAAGAGGGTTAGCAAGGAGCTCTGCCTAATGTAGATTGGAATCTTGTTCCAGAGCATGGGAAGTCTCTGGGACAGGAATCTATCCCTCCAGCACTTCCTATCTTTTGTTGCAGTGAGGTTTAGATCCCTGGAGCGTGTGGCTTGAGGGGATATGGTTTTCTTTAGTTGGAGTATGTCCATCAATTCTGGGTTGGACATGGCCTTGTATGTCAGGCAGAGATCACCTATGAGTAGGCGGTATGCAACTGAGTACAGCTGGAGTTTCTTCAGTTGAGCTGCATAGGGCATCTGCTTGAGGCCAGTGATCCTCTTGGTGAGGTACTTCTGTGGTCTTTCCAGTTGCTGCAGGTGTCTTGTAAGGTACATCCCAAATGGGGCATTGTACTCTATGATGGGTCTGATGAGTGATGTGTGGAGGGGCCCAATGACCTTTTTCGATCTGGATGCAAACCCTTTTGTGATTAGGTAGGACACATAGAAGGATTATCTAACCACTTTGGCAATGTGATTATCAAAGGAGAGGTTGCTATCTACTTGGGTCCCCAGATCCCTTATTATGTCTTCCGTATTTAGGGGCTACCACCTATGTGATAGTTTGTGGGTACTTTGTTTTTTTTTAAAGGGGATGACTATGCACTTTTTGGCATTTAGCTTGAGGCCATGGTTTTGACACCAGGTATCTGTCTCAGTGAGACCCTTTTGGAGGATGTCTGTGTCAGCTGGAGAGTCAATTATAGCCCCTAGTTTGCAGTCGTCTGTGAACTTGGTCAGCCATAACCCTCCTGTGCTTGCCTGTACCTCTGAGAAGTATATGCTGAACAGGAGGGGTCCTAGGACTGAGCCCTGGGGAATGCCACTTGTAACCAGTTTAGAGTCAGACCTAGCTCTCGCAACTCCTACCATGTGGGTTCTGTCCGTGAGCCAGTTGACAACCGATCTCGTGATGTAGGGGTTTATGTTCAGGCTGGTGAGCTTGTCTATAATACCTGAGTGGGGAATGGTGTCGAAAGCCTTTGCAAGGTCTAGGTAGGCTATGTGGACCACCTTTCCCTGTTCTGTAGCCTTGGTAACTGTCTCAAAGAAGTCCACCAGGTTTAGGAGGCATGATCCGCCTTTAACAAAGCCAAACTGGGTAGGGTCCAGTGTTTGGAGGTTCCCATTGTCTCTGTCAATGAGATCCATGATAATGCGCTCCATAGCTTTGCAGACCAAGCTAGTCAGGCTTATAGGGCGATAGTTCCTGGGGTCCGTTGTGGCTCCACCTTTTTGGCTTGGAATAACCATTGCTGTGCACCACTCTGTGGGCACATAGCCTGTGGAGAGGCTGAGTTTAAACAGTGTGTTTAGGTGAGGGGTTAGTTCATCTTTGAGCTCATGTAGGACGCAGCCTGGGACACTGTCTGGTCCCAATGATGCTGTGTTTATGGCTTTGGAGTGGGCTGTTTTAACCTGAGTGTCTGTGATTTCAGGGGCACTACATTCTTCTGGTATATTTATGGGCCCTTTTGGGGGTGAGAGGGAGATGAAGTTTACACTGAACCTGTTTGCCAGAATGTTGGCTATATCGATCAGTTCAGTGTATTTTGTGCCATTCTGTACTAACTCCGAGCAGATCTGAGAATTGCCACTTAGATTCTTGACATAGCTAAATAATGCTTTGTAGTTATCTTTGGAGTCCATGGCAATTTTTCTTTCGAAGCTAGTCTTGATGATTTTATGAGAAAAAATTGTTTCTTGCTGATACTGATCAGGGATGTCTTCCCTTCTTGGGATTTTTCACTTTTCTGTACTAGTTTCCTCCTTCTATTGTATAGCTTGTTTATGGCAGGGGTCCACCAGACTGGTTTCCTTTTCTTGGAGGAGTGATTCTTGGTTTTGTTTGGGATAGCATGATCCATGCATTCTTGTAGGTGCCCGTAGAGTGCATTAGTAAAGTATTTTGCAGCTTGGACAATGTTATCCTTTAGCATGGGGGCTTTGTGAGGTGATGCAAGGAAAAAATAACTTGGGCAAATGTTTTTGCCACAGTGGGAAGACAATGAGCTAAATGAACTGCTGCCCATCTTGGTCGCTATGTCCACTTGATGAAATGCTGACATGCAGTGGAAAAGACTATCCGATGATATGACAGCATTTGCCTAAGAAAGAATAGCATTATGTACCACTGGTGGATGCTTCCTACTTCCCTGAGTTCCAAAACCACCACAGCTGTCTTGATAAATGTAGATGCTTATCAGAGTAAGACATAATGTGTGTGTGTATGTGTGTGTGTGTTTGTATGTGAGTGTAAAATAAACTAGCTATTTTTATTACAGAGCAGATTAGTTCAAACTGGCTTATCAGTATTTTGTAGTCATTTTCCATTTCTTCGTTCATTTTTGTAACCAAGTTAAGTTATTCTGCAGCTATTTGGTATACTTAAGCCCAGAAGACTTTTGATTAGATGTCTTTGGTATTTTCACAGTAACGAATAAAGAATACTAATTGATCATAGGATCATAGAAGAATACTAAATTAATGACCCTAAAGAGCATTTTTTAAGCCTAGTCATGCTTCTCAAAAATATTAGAATGCTACTGGTCCCCTAAGTTATATGGGGGAGGGTATATAAACTTGGACATGAGTAGTCCAGCCTTTACAAGTTTCCTCTCTCTAACAGAGACATAGGTGCCAGACCAGAGGTAAATTTGTAATTCCCCATCCATTGACCCAAATTTCACTTGAATAGATGCAGGAAAGTTCTTTGCTTCAGATGAATAAAAAGCCTGTTCCAGAGAAAAGACAGCCTCTGAGACACTTGCCTGTCTTTCCAGCATGTCTTGTTTATGCTGGAGGCTAGGTTTTAAATCCTTGAGTCTAGTGTTCCTGATGTTATTTGAATGGAAGATGTGAAATGGGTTGTAGTTTATTGGCTGTTTGGGCAGTTTTTCCATCTCTTTCAACTTTCTAGTTTAAAAGCCTGCGTTGCACTTGTTTCCCACCTTTCCTGTAACTAGTCTAGTCCAGATACAGATTTGCTGTATCCAAGACTGTTTGTAAGCTTCTGAGAGGTACCAAAGTTTGCTCTTCAATTTTTCCCTTAGATCTGCTAGTTCTCTTCTCTCCTGCACTTTTACTAGCTTATTAGTCTAGCACTTTATCATATCAGACTTCTTGTAGCAATTATTGTAGCACACAAAAGTGCTACCAGCACTAAATATTCTACAAGGAAACAACTCCAGTACTTATTAATGCCCACCCCTCCAGGCATGTCTAAAGGTCAGTTCCCTGTGCTTTCCCCTGTTAACCTGGTGAAGGTGGGCATCCTGAGGCAATGTAGCAACTGCCTCATGTATACCGACAACCCTCTCCTCTTACCTCCCAACACTCAGACTTGCGAGAGAAGCACTTATATATCCAAATTGAAAGCCACGCACTCTCCAGCCAAGACCAGAATAGCTGGTCTAATGGAGAAGGTCAACACTTGCACCACACCACATGGAACACATAGCCCTCCAGAATGCACACCAGCACTGCCTTCATATAAAAACACAGACCACACACCCACCTTCGCAGAGGCTCTCAATAAAAATCTACCCAAACAACAGAGACCTCCTAGGCAGAAACACACTCCACCACCACAACACAACACTAATCATGAGACACATAACTCTCCTAAACAGTGTGCCACTCAACCAAAGCCCCTAAGGCAAAACAAGCATGCCCAGCATACTAGTCATAGGTGACTCGATAGTAAGGCACACTGATGTCTCACTCAATATGTTGAATAAAGAGAAAGTAACAGTCAGCTGCCTGTCAGGTGCCAGGATCCACCATATAACGCACGCACTCAGGTCCCTCAACAAAAGGTACAAATATGACTCTGTCATTGTACATGTGGGTGTGAATGACCTGAGACGTACCTCCCTGGACTACATGAAAAGAGACATGGAGAAGCTTTCGGATTATGTAGCCCAGGCGGGTACAAACCTAGCCCTGAGCAGAAAATGCAGTGTACCACAGTACAAGCAGAAAATTATTCATTTCAACAATTGACTAAGTTTCTGGTGTCATTCTAAGGGGATCCAGTATTTGTCTGCCTGTGATGACATGATTGACAGACATTAATGCTTTGCCAGAGATGGCCTGCATCTTTCACCCCTGGGCTTCCAGATACTGGCCAAGGCTCTTGCCCCCCTATAGTATCTTTTTAAGCAGTGTTCCAAAGACCAAATTACCACCGTAACAGCTACAAACAAATTCAATCTGAGGGCCATGGTGCTCAACATTAGAAGTCTAAATCTCAAAAAGCACTCCTTAAAATGGAGAACATCAACATTTGTGCTGTAACAGAGACCTGGTTCAAGGCAGCAGAAAGCACCCCTGCACTCCCAGGCTATAACTCATTCCACACCTTTCGGCCCCAGAACTTGTACCGAAGCTCCAAAGGTGGTGGTGATCCATATTCATAAAGGATGCACACACCTTCAGACTGGTAGCCCAACATAATGCATCAGAGATACTTCAGGTGCAGCTAACACTGGGTAAGACAGTGATTCAGGTCATAGCCTGTTATAGGTCCCCAACCATGTCCCAAGACAATCACTCCATGTTCCTAAGCACCCTGGTTAATATTAGGGTCCAACCTAACACACTCATACTGGGCAACTTCAACTACCCCTCCATTAACTGGGAAAACTACTCATGTACCAATACACTTGCCCAACGTTTCCTGGAATTCATTAATTCATATGCCCTGGACCAGCTCGTTTTTACCCCCTGTAGAGGTAGCAATATCCTTGACCTGGTCATTACTAACATGGACGACCGTTGCTCTACACCAATAGTCAACTCCTCCCTGGTTAGATCCGACCACAAGCTAATCACCTTGGAAATCCTCATCCCCCCCCCCCAAAAAGTAACCACCATGAAAAACTTCTCCAAAGATAACTTTGGGATCCTAAGAACAGAGGTGGCTAACGTCATGGCACCCATGCAAATGGAGAATAGTTGCATGACAGCCAAATCATACACCAATGCACTATACAAACATGTACACAAATGCATGGATCTCACCATACCCAATAGAACCAAGACGCTTTACTCCAAAATAAGGAAGCTAATCTGGTGGTCCCCTGCCATAAACAAACTCTACAACAGAAGGAGGAATCTGATGTGGAATAAGGTGAAGTCCCAAGATTGGAAAATCTCCCTTATCAGTCTCAACAAAAAGTTGAGATCCCTCATCAAACCCTCTAAAACTAGCTATGAAAACAGAATTGCAGCAGATAGTAAAGACAACCACAAGGCCTTCTATAGTTATGTAAAGAATCTCCACAGCCATAGCCGGTTTTAGGCACCAGCGAACCCTGCGGTCGCTGGGGGCCCCTTGGTCCTGGGGGGCCCCCAACCACAGCAAGTTATCTTATCTTGATATTTTGTAACATGTCTGTCAAACTAACAACAGCTAGTGCAGCAATCTTGTATACTTAATAAAGCAGGTAAGTAACAATAACTCATATTTATCTCCTTCAAAATTCAAACATCTTTAGTTATAGTAACAGTATTTTGTCAGGTAACAAGCTTTACAATTTCATTAAATATTTTACCAATGACATAATACCCCGGCCTAGGTTAAGCCCTAATGGTGGACATCTACTTCACTAAAATTAACAACATAGCCAGTTTTAGGTACCTGCAATAACTGTGGCTGGAGGGGGCCCCTTGATCATCAATGACTGTGTGGGGGCCCCACAAAAAACACTGTTGGTTGGGAAAAAATGAGGAGAAAAAATGTATTAAGTTTCGATTGTAGTCTTTAACCTGAACAGGACTGTGATATGACCCTGTTAGGACAAAGCTGGTAATGAACATAAGCAAAGTAAGCACTACAGAGACCAGCAGCCCAGGGTGACTGATCTCATTGCAGACTGTGGAGTTTAAGAGCTGATGCTTCTAATCTTCAGAAATGGTTCTCTTTCAAGGTTTTTATACATACTGGCAGAACAACTGATATTGTAACTCTCAACATCTTTGCTGTATAATTCTGTTTGGTGATAAAAATAATAGCATAATAAAGTCTCAAAATGAGGAACACATTTTATATATTACTGTAATTCATTTAAAAAGTTAATGTAATAACACATTTTGCATCAACAAGCATTTTTAGACAATAAGTATAAAACTCTGATGACTGGATTTATTGTAACAGAGCAAAATTATGAGACAAAATCAGGAATATCTGTGAAATCAGGGATAGTGATACGTATTAATTTACTCCTCACTGAGGTAAATAAAAGTGACTTATCCCTGTTGCTGTTTGATGACTGCTAAACGCAGTCACTGATCTTGTGTAGTAGTACTAGTGTTGTACAATGTACTTGCTGAAATAAGTACAAAATTAGCATTGCTGTGGTGTGTGTGTGTGTGTGTGTGTGTGTGTGTGTGTGTGTGTGTGTGTGTGTGTGTGTGTGTGTGTGCGTGTGTGTGTGTAAAATATCACAGATTTTTATCAATGCACATATCCAATAATGCCGGAACACACTCATTCTTCAGAGTATCAATAAAAATGTAGCCAACAAGTGATTATATTTCAAAAGTAAGGCGTAAGATATATCACAGAGCATTCAGACACTTAGATCTTCTAGGAATCTGGTGGCCTCCCACTCCATAAACTGTATAAATGGATACAGGAGGCTCCCTTAATCATCCTTGACTGTCGGGACCCCAAAAAAGCTGTTTTTGGTTGAGGAAAAATGACGAGAAAAAAATGCTTTCATTTTCTGATTGCACTCTTTAGCCTGAATGGAGTTATGATACGACTGTTAGGATAAAACTGATAATAGCCTTTGTCCTTAACCACAAACATTCTAAACCATCCCTGCTCAGATGTTTGTGTACAGAAACTTTACTGTAGGTTATGTGGGTGCTGGGGATTGTGTGGTCATCATTTCCTTTACTTTTCTAACAGACCTCAGAGGTATACAAAGGTTACTTTAGCTCCTGTAGGGGCAGTGTACTGCCTGGTAGCAGCAAAGTAAAATGCATTATTGCAATCATTATTTATTTTCACTTTCCTCACAATCAAACATCAGGCACATATACAGCTGGTTGCCTTTGGGGGTTAGGATCGAAGAGTAAGTAGGCATGCTATGTATATGGATTTCAGCAGTCACTTGAAATATATGACTGTGGCCATTTGAATCTCTGCTTTCATCCCAATCTAACACCAGAGGGTTGCATAGGCAGTGACTGTCTTTTTGGGAGGATTAGGGCGGCAGGCAGTATTCATGTACATGATCTGTGTATCCTCACAACAATTGACTTGTTAATTTATTTTGAGCTACTATTTTTGTCAGCTTTGAATTTTAAGCCTTGGCTACAACTTGTCTTCATTGAAAGAAAAAAATAAGACTGAAATTCTTTTTTCTTCCTCACGATTTTTGTTTAGGCCACTTTTGGATTAAAAGGTTGGAAAATGCTCTAGCTTCTGGGTGCATCAGCTTAATTGAGTTATTTCCTAAATGGTTATTACTGTGCTGTCTTGGTCAAGAAAGTATATTGAAAAGATGGAAGGAAAACTAAAGTTGAACAGCAACATTGAATTTCTTTCCTTAATCATCATTTCTGTTCAAGCCATCATTGGGTAAAAAAAAAATAAACTTAAAAAGCACTTTAGAGCATATATAAAGTTATGGCTTCTTGAAAAAGCTGAAGAAAAAAAGGTAAAATGTGAGAAATGGAAGAAAAAAAAATATTATGCATAAGTGGGAAGCCCAACATGGGGGAAACAGAGGGTGTGTTTTTTTTTTTTTTTTTTTTTTTTTTGACGGGGGCTGAAACAGTAAGCAGTGCCTAGGGTCCCATTGCACATTAGTTCTCCCCTGTACATAGAGTTGTTGTAATGTATCCTTGTTACACCTAAATGCCAGTAAATGTAAAATGTCCCTTTGTGAGATCGGCCAACACAGTGTGGTATGTATGCCTGTTGTAATAAGATCATTGTAGCTACAGGTCAGTCTGTGTGTACTACTCCTAAAAGCCTGCAGCATGAACTAAAAAGATGGATAGAAGTGGTGGCAGTGACAGGGTGATAGACTGAAAGTGCCCAGGAGGCCCCCAACTTGACATTTGCTGGGGGCCCCCAAAATGCTTACACCGGCCCTGTCCACAGCAATACCCAGATTTGCTCTGAGCTACTGCACAATGGTACCTCCTATACTGAGCCAACAGATATTGCCAATATACTGGCCAACAGATTCAGTGCCAGCTTTACCCCCCAAAGGACCAATCACAATACCAGTAGATTGCCAGGTACCCAGTATTACTGCTGCACAGGTTAAAATAGCACTGTCCAAGGCCAAGAATACAGCTTCTATGGTACCTGACAATATCTCTGGTTGTATTCTACATGAACTACAGAGTGAACTGGTACCTCACCTGTGTGCCCTGTTCAATCACAGCCTCACCTCAGGCCTTGTCACTACTGAATAGTGTTCTGCTATAGTCATCCCTCTCCACAAAGGAGGAGCAACTACAGTCCCTGGGAACTATTGCCTCATTAGCCTGACAAGTCTGATATGCAAAGCTATGGAACTCATCATCATGGACCTAATAAACAAGGATATAGGGAATCTCCAAACTCTGGATCCCACACAGTTTGGTTTTGTGAAGGGTAGATCATGCCTGCTCAACCTGGTTGATTTCTTTGACTCAGTCACCAGAGCTGTGGATGAAGGCAAGGTGGTTCATACAGCCTACCTTGATCTAGCCAAGGCCTTTGTTAACATTCCCCACTCAGGAATCATAGAAAAACTCACTAAGCTAGGCATCAACCCCTATATCACTAGGTGGGTTGCAAACTGACTCACAGATAGAACCCACAGTGTGAAAGTAGCTGACTTCAAGTTGGGAGCCATTATTAACTCCCCAAGTGATGTTGACATCCTACAGAAAGGCCTCACTGAGACCAAAGACTGGTGTCAGAACCATGGCCTTAAGCTCAATACCAAAATGTGTCACCATCACCTTTGAGAAAAAGCCAGTTCCCATGAACTACCACATTGATGGTAGTCCACTGAACACACAAGGTTTTTTATAAGAGATCTGGGAACACAGGTTGAGAGCAACCTCTCTTTTGATCATCACACTGCCACTGTGGTCAGAAAGTCCTTCTATGTGGCACATCTCATTACTAAGGGTTTTGCATCCAGGAAGAAAGAGGTCATTGTCTCCCTCTACTCTTCCCCTCATTAGGCCATTCATCAAGTACAATGCCGCATTTGGCAACTGGAGAGGCTGCAAAAGTACCTCACAAAGAGGATCCTAGGCCTTAAAAATGTGTCCTATATGGACAGACTCAAAAACTCTAACTATTCTGTCTTATATCGCCTACTTAAAGATGATCTCTGCTTGACTTACAAAGCCTTGTCTGACCCAGCTCTGTTAGAAATGCTACATCTAAAGAAATCCCAATCCCTCCGCACTACACGTTCAAGAGACCTTAACCTCATTACCACAATCAACAGAACATGCTGGAGGGACAGGTCCATAACCCAGAGACTGCCCATGCTATGGAATATACTTCCCATACATTTCAAACAGAGCCTCACTGGCCCTGTTCAATAGAAATCTTGATGAGTGGATGGGAAATAGAAAATTCCCCCTGGGGATCACTCCAGTGTCTCTACTCAACAGAGGCAGTGGAAACTAAGGTCGGGTGGCATGATGCCAGGGTAATCCTATGTGCTAGGCTTGTAAAGGTTCCAGGGCTGTTAGCCTAATACACACCTATGAACCTATGAACCTATTAAAGCTGTATCAGAGGATGCTTTGTAGAAAGGTATAAGTTGCCTTTACGCAGCCTGTAGAAGACCGAATATAAGGACAATGCCAAAAGGTGGTCTATGTGGGACTTGTCTTTCATACCATGTATTCTTTTTTGAGGAACCTCTGTAATTGCTACAGTTGTTGCATATGCCTGGTCAGATACATGCAGAAGGGAGCTTTGTACTGAATGATTGATGTAATGAGTGCAGAGCACAATAGAACAAAGGCATCTTTGGACCAGACTGTCTAACTTACTTATAAGTTCAGCAACACAAAATGATTTTTTCATGATTGTAGAAATGTGATGGTCAAAGGCCAAGTCATTTTCTACATGTGTTCCCAAGTACATGACTGCTGAGTCTACTCTTAGGGGTGTATTTCCAATGTATCAGTTTGCAGGGGTTGCCATCTTACTGAAGGATACCATAATTTACATCTTAGCATTGAAGTTAAGACCATGACTTTGGTATCATTAATTAATCTGCGTGAGACCCTCTTGGATGATATGACTTTGTCAAAAAATGTGAATTAGATGTGTGATACACATTGGTTCTGAGCATGACTAAAATTGTACATAGTAATATTATTTCAGTGCAATTTGGAGTGAAACTAAAATTGCACATAGTAATATTTCTGTGCAATTTGGAGTGAAACACATATGGACACTACATAGGGAGTTTTTGCATAGCATTAGGTTCTCTAATGAGAAGGATAGGGGTGCATTATTTGCCTGGGACCATTATGGAAGTTATTCTATACAAAGTAAGAATGAGTTCATTTCCATTAGCCCCTACACACTGAATGTGGGCATGACTGCATATACCAGGAGGGGCTGGATTTTTCCACTATAAATGAGCATATCCCATGATTTCATATGGGCAACATAAGTAACCTTGCACACAAGAAAATATATATATATTTTATGTATTTATTTGTGCTTTAACCTGTTGACTAAGATGTCTGACTCTGGTATTTTTCATCCATAACCTGAGCTACCATTGCATGGTTAAAAGCAAAAATGCATATATATATATATATATATATATATATATATATATATATATATATATATATACATATATATATATATATATATGTATGTGTGTGTGTGTGTGTGTGTGTGTGTGTGTGTGTGTGTGTGTGCGTGTGTGTGTAACACAGAGAAGCCAAATGACCAGCATGTTTTTTGTGTTGAGAATGAAAGACCTTGAGAAAACCCATGCAAACACTGTTGGAGAATACAAACTTTATGCTTACAACTATTATTCCCCCTTGCTTAGTCAAGATATGGATAATCAAAACTAAACTATCTAATAACATCACAAGCTTAAATAATTGATAAATAAAAATTAACATACTATAAAGTAACTTTTTTTGCAGGGGGTAAGTCCCATCCCACATCCCTGATACAGGAGCTGTCTACACACCCCAAGCTTTGTTTATAATAACACTAGAACCATAGACTCAAGAGGAAAGAGAATAAAAAACTCTAAAAGAATCATAAAACTCACCTCTTTCATCTTGTCCTGAAACTCCTGAAACCCAAAACCTGAACATGGCATGTAATACACTAAATTCTTATATTTTACAATGTCAGAAACAAAAACATATCATGTTCTCACTGCATTGTTTTATGTTTAGACAAAAGGATACATGATAAACTGTAATGCTGTCACAAACGTCACTCAGTAATGACTGGAGCCTAAAATTGAGGCATGACGTAGTGAGGCAGGCAATGGTCTTTACAGTGAATTACTATAGCGTCTCTACTCGTTCTGTTCATGAGGATCTTCCCTGTTGCACATGCATGTAAAACCGATAAATGTGTTACCTGTCCTGAAAGTAGTACAGGTAAGGCTTCTTCTAATATATCTCTATGCATGTTTTTTTCTTTGTCAGTCAAGGAATAATACATTATTCAAAGATGAGGACAATTAAATTAGAGGCAATATTCCGAATCTCAACGTATTTTTCATGTGTAATACCTGAGATGTATGACTCAATGAATCAAAATGGAAATATCAAGACCAACGAAACAACAGAGTTTTTCACTTGGCATGCACGTGTGAAAATACTTGTTAAGGAAGGGTGACAGCTACAATTAATTCAAATACTTCTGCACAAGTTCATGTGTAATAATATGAAAGATTTTTCATTCTGATTTTATACCATTTGTTAGTCACACCACAGCTGTCCCTCATCAGCCCTGTCCTATAGCCCATCCTCTATCATCCTTTCTATATTCAGTGACACTTGTTTGACTCGGGTCTATATTATAAAGTCAAACAACCAAAATGTCAATTTACCTTTCATTGATACCTAAATGCCGAAGCTGTACTTCATCTAAACTCCAAATCATTGATTTCTTTCCAATGAAGAGAAATCAGTAGGCCAACAACAGTGGGGGGCTTCATCCCGCACACCCCCCAATGTGGGGGGATGTGCCCCCCACACCACCACCACAACTAAATATATGAACTCCGAGATCAGACTACAGTCGGAAAAAGGGCAGATGTAACAGAACAGCCATCTGATTTCTTTCCCTTGGAAAGAAATTGATGATTTGGCTGTTCGATGAAGTGCAGCTTCAACATTTAGGTGTCGATGAAAGATAAGTCGACATTTTGATTGTTTGACTTTATAATATAGACCCGTTTTACTCAGTATTTTGCACTGGAGCCCTGCTAGCAGAGGAAATCCCTAGTGTAATTATTTGTGTGGAATGTGTGGACAATTGATCAGGGCATCCTGGTTAACTGTCATCCTGATACTCGGGGAAGGCTTTTTTGCATGCCCTACCAAATATCCTATTAAATTTCTAATGTGCTTTCCATACTCATGTATATCTGGACTATAGTCATTTCTCCCTACCAATTGCTGCTAGTCCATGAGTGTAAACTCTGACCCTTTCTCCAGTGATAGGAGAATTGGCAATATCCCCCTCTTACCTGCCTCCCGGCTCTGTACATTTATTTCAATAGTCATAAAAGTATCTTTTTAATGCACAATTTATTGTTTACTACCAATGCTACTCAATAGCAAGATAGCTCACTAACTCTTATCAAACAAAGCCTCAACAAGTGGATGCGTTACCAGAAAAACACCCCAGTTGTGGCTTCACAAACTCTTAAGGAAAGAGGTAGCAAACAGTGGGAATAACAAGGACTAGTCTATAGATATAGATGATATAGTTGTCTAATAAAAACCTATGAACCTATGAATCTATCATCAACATAAACAATTATACTGCTATACAAAATTGTTTAGTATGGATCCCCTTTCTGATAATCATTAAATTTATTCTTCCTGTATATTGGTTTGTTCTAATATTTGACCAAAAGTGCATAGTTAGACATACTCTCTCTCTCTCTCTCTCTCTCTCTCTCTCTATATATATATATATATATATATATATATATATATATATATATATATATATATATATACTATGTTTTAATGCATTTTAAACTTTATTTATTTATATGAATTCCTGGCCATGTGATCACAGCTATCCATTAGTCAACAGAGTCAAATAAAAATGGATAGATTGTGTTAATAAATACAGTGGATTATAAGCCAAAAATGAATGAATGAATGTTCAAAATACTGTGGAAGTTTACAGAGTATTTAATTGGATATGTTAGAACAAATTACAGTAAGATAGACATCATTTTAGACATATTGGTTTGTAATGACTATATTCTTGTTGGTTTAGGTGAATATTTAAAAGTTGTCAAACAAAAGGTACTGATGATTTTTGTGATGCCAAAAAGGAATGTAAAATGTCTACCTCTCAAACATACTGCATCTGGCTGACACACTAAATATGAGTCCCTCCCCATTTAAGAGGAACAGGATGAAAAAATATGTTAACAAAGTGTCATCATTTAATTTGGATTCTGTTGATTTTAACACCATTACAATTATTGTTTTCAACCACAGTCCTTTTTTTACATAATCAATGATAATTAATTTAAATTCATTCATTAAATTATTAAGTATTCACTTACTGGGAATTTCTGGCTGGGTCAAAAAAATTACTCCTTTTTATTGCAGCCTGGAGAGAAAAACTCTAATACAGAAAACAATTTGTAAATAAGAGATGGTAAAACATTAAGAAACAAATACAAATTTTCATTTATACATGATTACAAAAATACGGTTTACATTACAAACAATGTGGTAAAAACATGAATAAATAAATGGAAGTAACAAAAAATAGGGCACAGTAAAGGCAGAAAATACTGCAGCCCTAGAACTCTCAGTAGTTCAAAAGACCATTCGGTCAAGCACGTAAAAGTAAGGTACACCACAGTTTCTCGATGCAATGTGAATAGATACAAACGCTCAGAAACAGCAAAAATCCAAATTACTGCCTAAATATAACTGTTCACCAGATCTCTTTATCTTCAGGCCTGAAGAAGACCAATGTTGAAAGCGCTTACCGTGTGGATATAATAAAATTATTTTATACATCTCCGCAGAACGCTTGGTTCTTTGTTTTGGATTATGGCAGCAAGCTATTGTTCCGTGGAGAAGAACCAGTGATAAAGAGATCTAGTGAACAGTTATATTTAGGCAGTAATTTGGATTTTTGCTGTTTCTGAGCATTTGTATCTATTCGCATTGCATCGAGAAACTGTGGTGTACCTTACTTTTACGTGCTTGACCGAATGGTCTTTTGAATTACTGAGAGTTCTAGGACTGCAGTATTTTCTAACTTTACTGTGCCCTATTTTTTGTTTCTTTATCATTTTATCTATTTTACTGAGGGCACAGAAGTGTTTTGTGAGCTTAACTTTGTTAGTAAATAAATGGAAGTGTTCATATGTACGTTAAATATAGCATTTAAAAAACAACATTAGTTACAGATTAGCTATCTGGGGTAGAACATAATGTAAAATAGTTGTGAAATAAAGTAAGTAGAAAACAGCAAGATAAATGTTATTAGGAGAGTAGTATAGTCTAATTGTACATGGAAAATGACATGTGGAGTAGGTCTAAATTTGCAAAAAAACAATACATAGTTAATATAGCATGTCAGGGAGTAGTTATGTAATAGGGAACGAGACCATAAAAGATTTACCATTATGAGGAAAAGGAAAACTAATTTGTGGGTGAAAGTAAGCTAAGATATAACTGTAATTGCAGAGACAGTTGTTATACTTTAGGTAATCTGAAAATCAATTACAAGAACATATCTTCAAGTTCAGGAGGAGGGATTTTTAGGGAGGATTTGAAATGGTAAGGTCTAGAATACAGACAAAGTAGAAATTACATTTCAGAGTCTAGAATAAAGTAAGTCACCACAAGAATTATGGGATTTTGTGTTAATGTGAGTGATCTAACAGTTGATCTGAGCTCCCTGGTGGAAGTGTACCATTGTAAGACAGACATTATGGATGGACACTTATTTGGAGGCTACAGGATTTCTTCAGCAATTTTCAGCTGGGAGTATTTGTATATGTTAGGTAGTTACATGCACTTTCTGTGAGAAGGTCACACAGTGATGTGTTCTGCTACAGAGGTTAGCTGCAAACCTAGTAATTTATTCTAACATTGTTCTAATTTAAATTAGGATACAGTGTGAGTTAATATGAATAGGGGCCTGCAGAGTAGTTCTGGAGAAGGTATGCAGATGCTGCGGTTTTATAGCTTGGGAAATTGTTTTTCTTTGTTTCTGGTGAGTCTCCTTTATTGAATGTTGACTGTGGATGTTGAAGTTTAATTGTCATCTGCGATGTGATTTCATCTTACTCTTGAACCCTCTCTTACTCAGTTCAAAAAAAGCCTCAAGCTATGCTGTACTTTAAAACTCACTGGCTATGTAATTGTTCAAAAGCTGACTACATCTTCCTCTATAGTCTGTAATCATGTTACATGGCCTAGTCAATGAGTCTGGCTGCTCAATGGTACTTCAGCGACCTGACTTTTTTCTATTGATATATGCTCGATTTACAGTGGCCATGCTGGTTGGGCTGACCAATTAGCATGCACACTTTTGAATAGTAATGAGATATCATTGTATAAAATAAAATAACTCACTAGGAAAATGAAGACAACAATAAAAAAATAAAGAAAAAGGTATCCTATAACATTAGTCCGACAAATGAGATAAAGGATAACTTCAAGTTCTTCTTCAGTTGTGTTATAAAATTAAGAAACATCTCACAACACTGCTCCAGATTTTTCCATAATGGTGCTTCCATTCCCACTCAATCCCAAAAGATATTACTAACATATTAGCAAACAAGTATGGGTGCAAATTGTACCCTGAAGCTAACATCGCAGCTCCAGTTATCAGTGAGTCAACTCTCTCCATACTATCAACAATAACTATGTCCTTAAAGTACTCTCAAAGACTAAAAATGCTTTTTCCATGGGTCCCAACAATATACTGGACTTTCTAATAAACTGAGTCAAACATGTACTCACTAATCCCCTTCTTAAACTGTTTAACATAAACCTACCTACAGTCTCTTTCCCTGAATCCTGGTGCACTGCTGTACTGATGCCCATCCAGAAGGGTGGCCCCACAATGGACCTCATAGAACTCCAGCTTACCATATGGAAATCAAGGTTCTAATTTACAGTTTCTTCCACAATACACCTCAGAATCTACAGACCCATCAGCCTTATGAATTTTATCTGTAAAGCCATGGAATACATCATTAATGACTTCATAAAGCATGTTCATAGGTTCATAGGTTCATAGGTGTGTGCTAGGCTAATGGCCCTGGAGCCTTTACAAGCCTAGCACACAGAAGTGGCCTGGCATCATGCGGCCTGATGTTAGTTCCCAGTTAGTGTCATCTCTTTGAGCTCAGCAGCAGCAATTCAATTTTACAAAGTGTAGGTCATGCCTGCTAAATCTTTACAAGCTTTATCGAAAAGGTCATGCAGGTGATGGACAGTGAGCACATGGGGATAACTAAGGCTTATCTTGCAAATTTTGTACATTTCTAAATCATGCTACCATATCTGAATTCATCACTAACATATGTGATGTTTCTCATTAGCATCTTAATACTCATTTGAATGTCATGATGCCATTGTTTGCCTGCGCTACATACAATTCTACTGTTGTTGTAGTGTCATCACACTAAATGAACCTCTGGGTCATTCCCTTACTGTGCATTGTGACAAGTGAGGTACTGCCAGCTATGCTAGCAGAAGTAGGGCAGTGGATATCTAGCACATGCCAGCACAGCTAGCTGGAATTTAGTAAACAATTACAAGTTATTTGAATATCAAACTGATTTGTACAGATGCTTGTGTTGAAAATGTATTTGTAAAGTTGATTGTTTTAAAAATGTATCAACAGTGTGCCCTGCTAGAAAGAAAATCATGCACATGCATTATTGTAACTGTTTAAATGTATATATTATAAAAGAAGATACTGGAAGAGAAGAGGTTAATCTCAATCCACCTGACTTCGAGAAATACTAAGAAAATTACATTAGTGGGCCTAGGCCATAAAGATGTTATCTCACAGTTTTGAAAACAGCCAGAGACAAAAAGTCTGTACTAGGACACTTCCTGCATTGTCATTGGGAGTGAATTAATTGCAACTTTGAAAGGGTGGAGGTTTGAAATTGTTTTATGACTTCCAGGAGTGGCAGCAGATATTAACAATGCTCTCTGTGTGTGCATTACTGGCATCTATGTGATAAATTGTGACAGTGTCTAGTAATGAGAACCAGAAGTCAAATTACCAGATGTATGTGATGTCTTTCTGTACAGAAATAATGTTTTAATATTAGGTGACATGGAAGTCTCAACAGCAGTCTGTTTCTTGGAACCTAACATAGAAGGATCCCTCACATTCTTCATTTTGCCTTGCTCTAGTAAGTGAATCAGGGAATAGCAATGCTCTAGAGTAGTCAGGAAAATATAGTGAGATTAGTTAAGTACTGTTTTTCTGTATCTTTGTGAATCTATTTATCTGTCTTATTTTACTATTTCCTCTGTTGAAACTCTGGTATTTACTGTAAACAGATATTTTGTATTTTCATGTTCTTTTATTATTTATTATTAAATATATTTAAACTTCTCATTGTGGCTGGTCCCTTTAGAAAATATTTAGGTTTTGAGAGTATTTGCATATATTTATTTGGTGATAACTCTGTTCACTCCTGAAAGTCTTACTGCTTGGTCAACATTACCATTTGTATTAATATTAATTTCACTCAGTATAATTGGATACCTTTTAAGAGCCTGATAGTAACTGACTGGTGGCAGTGAATCTACCTTATAGTTTGAGCAACGTTGGTAGAGCAGGTAATCTGTGTCAGCCTTTTTCAGGTGTGTGTGTGTGTGTGTGTGTGTGTCAACTACTTGGAGCAGGGACACAAAGCACTGGTTTCACAGAGAGGGAGCTGGAGGAATTGACTTGGACACTCGGCTGAGGATTAACCCTACAGCTGTGCCAGTGGGGAGTCTTAATGGGGACCTGAAGGGAGACAGAGAGAAAAACCCAGACCCTGGGGTGAGTGTGTTCCCAGTGTGCTCTTAAGAGAAATTGTGCTTGATGCAGAGAGGTCTACTTCTTGAAATACTGAGTGTATCCATCTGCATTCCAAGTGAACATTCTGTCAGTGATGAGGATTCAGTCTCCTTGAATACTGGTTCAGAGTGGGAATGTCACATATTGAAGAGAGTGGTGTAGATATTAATTGATCTTCTGTAGCCTGCAGAAGGTTGTCACTGAAGGTGGGTGTACTCTCAATCAACCTCAAGGTAAACATACAGAGCTTCATTTCACAACAGTTTTAGTTATTTAATTTTTTTTGTTATTTTAGTTTATTCAGGGAAAGCAGGCAAAGATGTCAGCAGAGGATTATGGAAAGCTGACAAAGAACCAGTTGACCAAGTTGTGAGAAGCCAAAGGACTGGGGCATGCCAACCTGAATAAAGAGGAAATTATTTCAGCCTTAGTTGCAGCTCAGACCAGCAACCAGGAGGATATTTGAAGGGAATTTGCAGCCTTCAGAAACAGGACAGTTCACTTTTTCCTCAGAGGACTTAAAATTCAGCAGGAGTTAAAGAGACTTGAACTAGAGGCCAAACATTTGAAATTAGAATCAGCAGAGAGACTTTTGTGTTTGGAGGCTGACGACAAGGAGAAACAGATGGAATTAGAATTAGCAGAGAGACTGCAGTGTTTGGAGACTAAAAAAAAATGAGAAGCAGTGTCAACATGAGAGGGAGATGCTTCTTCTCCAGGGTCATGCAGGTAATGGGGAAGGGAATAACCAAACCCCAGAGGCAATAAAGGTCAGTAAATTTCTGCCACAATTTACAGAGATTGATCATTGTGATAGTTTTATTCACACACACACACACACACACACACACACACACACACACACACACACACACACACACACACACACACACACACACACACACACACACACACACATATATTAAAGAGTATGGAAAAAAATATAATGTTGACCAAGGGCTCTGGGCATGGTTCCTGACCACCTTACTCCATGGTAAAGCTGTAACTGCTGTTTCTAAATTGTCTGATATTGAGTGTTTAAATTATTATAAAATCAAATGTTGTTTACTTCAATGCTTTAAATCAATACCTGAAGTTTACAGAAAAAAAAGTTTCATGAACAAAGATGCAAGGCAGATGAAAGTGTGTGTGATTATATTGCTGAGTTAAGCACTTATTTTCATAGGTGGGTGAGTGGGTGTCAGGTCACCACTTTTGAAAGGCTGGCAGAACTTTTGGTGAGGGAATAATCCCTTAGCACTTTGCCTGAGGACATGAAAATCTGGTTGTAACTGCAGATGAGCTGGGGAAAAAAGACAATCTCTATTTAGCAAGCAGGGCATCACTGCCATACCTCTCAGCCTCTTAAAGCAAGAAATCTGGAGAAAGCCATAAATAAAAGTGGGACAATGGCCCCAAAATAGGAACAGTTTTTAAATATTACTCCTACAAAAACTTAGAAAGTTGATAGAATAACAGGTTTTACATTAGCATGCAGTTTCTGAAGGGTATGAATCTGAAGCTGAAATGTCTGTCATTATTTTCTAATTTCAGACTTTAATGATTTGCCACAAGACCACAATTTTATGAAAAACAGACCAAAGTATGTGGCAAATATTTGGACATTCTGTGAAAATCTGTACAGCTGAAAGGTATATTACTGCACAGGAAGGGGATACCCAGTGCTGCACATGGATATAAGGGAAACCATGGTGGGCAACTAAACCACCCAAACAGAGTCCACCAGTAACAGGGGAAGCCTCTAGTTCAGCTACATCATCAGGATTAAGGGTCAAATGTTTTAAATGTAGCCAGTGGGGCCATGTATCATACAGATATCCACAGAGGCAAGGTGGGGAAAAAATGGGGGAGCCAGCAAGTGAGAATAACAGTATGCCAGTGGTAAATTGTCTGGAGACAACAGGGGTAGCAAACTATCACAAGAGGTTATATGCTATATTACTAGATGGAAAACAGGTCACTGCTTGGACATACACAGCCACCAACATAACCATTGTGAAGCCTGCGCAGGTTAAAGAGGAGCAGTACTTGATTGAGCAGTCCACTCCAGTCAGAGCTTAAGGAGGGACCCCATTCCAAATGCCTTTGGCCAAGGTTCACCTTGACTGGGAGGGTGGAAAAGGAAGCAAGAACTAGGTGTGTTTGAGGATATCCCTGCAGATGTCCTGATAGGGAATGATTTTTATAATGCGGTACCTTGTGTGCATGCAGTTACATGCAGTCAGGCTTGGAGACAAGCATGTGGGTCTGGTAGCCCAGGGAGTCCCAGATAGATACCACACCTGAAGCCAGGGCTGGTGGTGTGTCTATTTTAGGGAGGGAGCTACCCTGTAACAGTGAGCCTGAAGGTGAACCACAGCTGCTGGTATGTACTGATTTTCCTTGAAAAGAGTGACTTCAAGGGCAGAGATGAGTGGTAGTACCCAGGCTGACAGTGAGGCACCACTCTCAGAAGATACCAGACTTCCTGTGGAACGGGAGCTGGGAAGAGTTACAAAGGAAGTGTCATGACAGGCACAGTTCTTGGACCTTGCAATGAAAGGCTTGAGGGATGTAGCAAGGGAGATGCCTGATTCTCAAGAAAAAGGGGAGTCTGTGTACTGGAACAAAGGGTTACTGTATAGAGAGTGGACCCCAGACGGAGGACTAGATGCTGAGGTAATACAACAGTTGGTAGTGCTAGAGCCTACTGTTTGGCACTTTTAGCCATAGCCTATGACAGTCCATTTGCAGGTCATATGGGCATAAAGCATAACAAGAGGCATACAATTCAGAACTTTTATTGGCTTGGGATTTCCAGAGATGTAACAGGGTACTGCAGGACCTGTGAGCAGTGCCAAAAATTAGGTAAGGTAGGAGACAAGGTCAAAGCTCCTTTGATGCCTTTGCCTGTGATTGAGGAGTCATTTCAGTGGGTAGCTATGAATATTGTTGGGCCTCTGAGTGCCCCGAGTTCCATAGGAAGAAGTATATCCTAGTGGTAGTAGATTATGCTACTAGATACCCCGCAGTGGTGGCTCTGTCTTCCATTGAGGCAGAGAAGGTGGCAGGGTGGATTTCCCGAGAGAAATACTAACTGACAGAGGTGCTAATTTCATGTCAGTTCTGCTGGCTTGTCTGTGGAAGCACTGTGGGGTGAAGCACCTAAAAACACCCCATACCATCCCCAGACTCATGGCCTTGTGGAAAGGTTAATCTCTACACTAAAGACCATGCAATGGGCATTTGCAGACCAGTTTAAGAGAGATTGGGACAAATATTTGTCCCATCTGCTGTTTGTATACAGAGATGTACTCCAGGAATCTACATGATTTTCACCCTTTGAGTTGCTGTATGGGCATAAGTTGAGGGAACCTTTAGATTTGATTCGTGATGTGTGGGAGGGTGAATGTGAATACCACAAGGAGGTTGTTGTGGCATATGTCCTAAACCTCAAGACAAAGCTTAGGAAGCTCATGGGCTTGCTCCAGGTGAACCTGGCAAGAGTTAAACAGCAGAAAAAGTGTAGGTTATGGTTCTCAGTCCTGTCAGACACAATAACCCGCAGGCAACTTGGTAAGGACCCTTTGAAGTGGTAAGGAAATTCAGTGATGTTAACTACATGGTAGAACTGCTACACAAGAGGCGGGGGCACAGATTGTACCATGCTAACATAATGATGACTTACCATGATAGGGAGGCCCTGGTATTTGCAGTAGGAGTCAAGAGGAGTCTGAGGGGGATCTGGGGACTGATCTCCTCAGTAAGGCTCAAACTGGCACCTCAGTGAAAGGGTAGCAGCTATCCCCTACCCAGGTTTGAGAAATCTGAGCAGTGTTGCAGGAGTTTGGGGGCATGTTCACTGGGAAGCCATGGTGTACCCACCTGATGCAGCATCTTGTGGATATAAGCCTACTAAGCAGACCCCTTACATGGTGCCTGAGTGAGTCAGACAGACTCTGAGGGAGGAGATGCAGGGAATGTTGGAACTGTGGGTAATCCAGGAGTCCAGCAGTCCCTGGGCCTCCCCAATGGTGCTGGTACCAAAGATAGATGGCAACACTAGGTTCTGTGTGGACTACAGGAAACTATATAGTCACACAAAGTTACATGCTTACCCCATGCCTAGGACAAATTAAGCCTTAGACCAGCTGGGTGGAGCTAAGTATCTGACCACTATTGATCTGACCAAGGGCTACTGTCAAGTGCCCTTGACTCTCATGGCTAGAGGAAGGTCAGCCTTTGTGACTCCTTTCAAATTATACGAATTCACAAAGATGCCCTTTGGGATGAAAAATGCCCCAGCAACCTTCTAGAAGGTGGTAGAGTGTATCCTATCAGGAGCAGGTGATTATTCCCTTGTTTACCTGGATAATATTGCTCTCTACAGCCATTTCTGGCAAGAGTACCTTCAACATGTCAGGGAGGTCCTGGGCAGACTGCAAAGGGCAGTATTAAGTGTCAGGTGGGTATGGCAGAGGTCTCCTACCTGGGACATAGAGTGGGGAGCGGTAAGATCAGGCCAGAACCCACTGAAGTGGAAGCCATTCAGGCAAGGCCTGCCCCTGTTACCAAAAAACAGGTGAGGGCATTCTTAGGGACAGCAGGGTACTATAGAAAGTTTGTTCCCAATTATAGTACAATAGCTGCTCCCCTTACAAACCTGATGAGGAAAAGCAGACCAGACAAGGTAATGTGGATTCCAGCCTGTGAGCAGGCATTCCAAAAGTTTAAAGTGGTTTTGGGAGGACCACCTATGTTAGCAAGTCCAGATTACAGCAAAGTATTTGTTGTGTGGATGCCATGGATACTTCGAACCATGTGGTGGGGGCTGTACTTAGCCAGGTTTCCTCAGAGGGAGAAGAGCACCCAGTGGTACATCTCAGCCATAGACTCCTACCTAGGGAGGAATGTTATGCAGAAAAGAAAAAGAATGTCTAGCCATATTATGGGCACTGCAGGACTTCAACCCTGTCTGTGTGGAAGGAAATTCACTGTAGTTACAGATCACAATCCCTTAACATGGTTACATCAAGCCAGCTAGCAAAATGCCAAATTACTTTGGTGGAGCCCAGGGTTGTAGGCATATGGCATGACAGTGCAGCACTGGAGTGGGGCAGCAATGCCAAGGCAGATCAGATCTCAAGACAAGGTATGGGATAATGTATTCCCAGACAGGCTCATTCCTCTCAAGCAACATGTCTCAAGATGCACTTAAAATTAGCTTGAGTCTTCAAAGGGGGGAGAGATGTGATGGTGTGAGATATTGCCAGCTGTGTCAGAAGAAGTAGAGCAGTGGTTGCGTAAATAATTATATGTTACTTGAATATCGAATTGTACAGATGCTTGTGTTGAAAATGTATTTGTAAAGTTGCTTGTTTTACAAGTGTATCATCAGTGTGCCCTACTGGAAAGAAAATAAATGTATGTGCATAATTGTAACTGTTTAAATGTATATATTGTAACAGAAGATACTAGAAGAGAAAAGGTTAATATCAATCCGTCTGACTTTGAGAAGCAGTAAGAGATTAAATTACTGGGCCTAGGCCATAAAGATGTTATCGCACAGTTTTGAATGCAGCCAGAGACCAAAAAATCTGTACTAAGAAGGTTTCTGCATTGTGATTGGGGTGAACTAATTGCTACACTGAAAGAGTGGAGGTTTGAAATTGTTTTATGATTTCCAGGAGCTGCAACAGATCTTAGAAAGGCTCTGTGTGTATATATTATTGACACCTATGTGACAAATCCTGACATCTTCTAGCAATGGGGAAGAGGGGTTGCATAGGAACCAGACGTCCGATGACTAGATGTATATGTTGTCATTCTATACAGAAATAATATTTTAATATTAGGTAAGACAGAAGTCTTAGCAGCAGTCTGTTTCTTGGAGCCTGATATAGAAGGATCCTTCACCTAATTCATCTTGCCTTGTTTTAGTAAGTGAACCAGGGAATAGTAACTCTTTAGATTAGTAAGGAAAATATAGTGAGATTAGTTAAGTACTGTTTTTCTATACCTGTGTCAATCTATTCATCTGTGTTATTTTAATATTTACAGTGGTTGAAAGTCTGGTGTTTAATGTAAATAGATATTTTGTATTTTCATGTTCTTGTATTATTTATTATTAAATATATTTAAACTTCTCATTGTGGCTGGTCCTTTTAGAAAATATTTCAGTTTTGAGAGTATTTGCATATATTTATTTGGTGATAACTCTGGCCACACCTAAAAGTCTTACTGCTAGGTCAACATTACCATTTGTATCAATATTAATTTCACTCAGTATAATTGGATACCCTTTTAAGAGCATTACAATAACTGACTGGTGGCAGTGAAACTACCTTAAAGTCTGAGCAAAGTTGGTAGAGCAATCCTACAGCTGTGCCAATGGGGAGTCTTACTCGGGACCTGGAGGGAGACAGAGAGAGAGAGAGAGAGAGAGAGAGAGACCCAGACACTGGGCTGAGTGTGTTCCATGTGTGCGCTTAAAGGAAATTGTGCTTAATGCAGAGAGGTTTGCTTCTGGAAATACTGAGTGTATCCATTTGTATTCCAAGTGAACGACCCTCTCCAGTGTTGGTGGTAAGGATTCAAGCTCCTTGATTACTGGCTGAGAGTAGGGACATCAGTTGCATCACAGCTCACTGCACTGTTTGGCTTAACACATACTGTTTCTGAATACCTCTCTTCAAATAGAAAGCATACATGCCACTAGAAAAATCTCTGAAACATCTCTGAGTATTGACGTTTGTAGACAATGAAAACACAACATTATACAGCAAAATCCTCACTGCATTCAATAAAAAAGTAAAACATTTCCTTCATATTGCAGCTCCAGCAAGTGCACATCTGTTTTAGAAGCTGTCACTCTTCCTCTTGAACATGTATGTTTCCAAATCAGACTACTGTCTGTTAAAATCTCAAATTCTATCATCCTTTTGTAGATTTACATTTAAGATTTTAGTTATTTACAGTTATTTCTGTGCTGTACTTATTTATGAATTGTGTTATTTATGGTGGTTTGCACTCCTGCATTAAAATAGTCTATGTGCATGAGATGACATAATGCACTCTTTGTAATCTATTTCCTGGGAAGCCGATTACCTGCAAGCTGACTGACTCTCTGAGGTGGCTATTTTTGCCTGATATTATGTGGTACAACATTATGTGCTTTAATACAGCCAAACATCTTTATTATTTTAAAAAATGTAGATGTTCTTAAACACAAAGGGATATTGCTGTAAAAGTTTACATAGCTCCCTGAAATAAAGCATAATTGACATTTCTGTAATCTTTGTAATTTAGGCAGTTTCAAGCAATAAAATATCACTATAAGTCCTATAAAATAATTTAAATCCTGTACAGTATTTTTTTCATTCTTAGGTGCTGACTGGCTAATATAGAGAGGTTTTATAATAGTTTCTCACATGATAGCATGATCTGCTGTTGAATTTAATATGTAAAACAGTGATTAAACAGAAACTTTTTTTTAAATCAATGCATTTTTGTTTTATATTTCACAAATGGAATACCAGGAACACATCACAAGGCATGTTACCCACTATAATAGTGCATATGGATGCTAGGGAGATGGCAGAGGTCATTAGTAATTGAACTAGTGATAGTTGTGAATTTGGAAAGGGTGATGGTAATGCAGCACATGAACCACAGAAGTTGACATATGTTGTGCTGTGGTGGGTGGTCTGCTAAACCACTGCAGTACCACTGATGTATCTGATTTGCTAAATGTGTTTATTTGTGATTTTGGTGTCCACTACCCTTTTTCATAGGCGCATTTTGATTTGTATGAGGTGCTTTGCTTAGTTTTGCCTTGGTAAGTCATGCAATTATTACCATAAAATTCACAATGGTACCACAATGCACACGTCACTGCAAATACAAGGCTAGCATCATTTTAATTATAAATTTCTGACTAGCATAGCAACCCAAACAAATGGTGTTTTTTAAATAATTGTGGAGTGTGCTATTTTTAAACTGCACTTACCAATGCCTAAAACTTCATCTTTGTGTGAAGCTATTCTTTTTCTATGCTGCTAAGCATTCTTTATGCAGAAACTATATTCTCAAATCCATAGCCTAGAAAGTGAAAACAAAATCAGTGTTTACTCTGCCATAAATTATCCTCTGCATTTCATTAAAGACTCAGAAGATCCCTAGTTCATTACAGCAGAAATGTTTAATAAAAAATAATCTGTTGCACTTATGGACATTGAACTATTACATAAATTAAACTTCTAGAACTCTCTGCCTGATTAAGTTTGCCCCTTTAATTGAAAAGCAATTTTATACAGACTTGTATTCTGCCTTGCTCTAAGAAATAAAAATGCTTCCTCTAGGTTATCTATTGTTCAAAATGTGATCATATTCTTTTATTTAAGTGATCTATAAATGCACTTATGTCCACAGAGTAGACTCATGTGTATGTTGGCAGGGACTACATGAAGCAGGGCCTTGTAGCTCCCTGCTGTGCTGACTCCACTGTTGTGAGACAGACAGGCCTCCAATTACAGTGTCCGCTGGCTAAGCTAATAAATAGCCTGGCATGGCTCCTACAGATACAAGTCAGTGATTGTGAAAGGAATTTATTTCAACATATTCCTCTGAGGGCTGCTTCTTAGTGTTCACAGGGGATGGAGCAGAGACACCCAGCCAGTTCCATCTGTACTACACTTCTCTGGGTGACTTGTCAAGCAAAGCAGGATGTGGAGTTTGATAACAATCTATTCAGTCTGCTCTGGCAGGGAAAAACTGAATTTATTCTGCTGTATACCGGATCCCATTAGGATGATATGGTTCTAAGAGCTGCTGTGGGATTTTATAGTCCATCATTCAATGGCTTAGTTAAAATAATATTAAACTAGCTGAGGCAGGTAAAGAGTGGAAAAAGGTGAAGCTAAATAGTGGCCATTTCAAGCTGTTCTGCAAATGGGAGACAGTGCAGGAACAAATTTAAAGCCTGCATAATTAATAATAAGCAGAGTTAATAACAGTGACTACTGGACCAGAGCTGGGCATAGCCAGGATGTCTGATATTCTGGTGTTAAGCAGGCATCTTAGAAGTATAAAACTAAAATTGAATAAATGAAAAAAGACCATCTGATAGGTTTTCAGTAGATGCTTACCTAGCAATGTTGAATGAACGTACTGTGCCAAATGCAGCACAAAAGCAATGCTAAAAGAATAAAAACACACATTGTGAACAATATGCAGCTTATTTACCTTGACAAGAGACTTTCTGTTCCTGCATTTTTACAAGAGTTTGGAATGATGTGGAAAACCTCACCTGTAAGCTGTGAAATTTCACCTTAACAGACAAAATGTATAACTTAGATTCTGATCATGTACATTTTAGCATACTGCAAACACTTGATTGTACTAAAAGAAATGTTTGTCATCTTACAAAAAGCTATGCCAGGTAAGGGTTTAGAAGAAAACAAAAGATCCATAAGAGACGTATGGAGATCCAGGCCAGAAAGACTTTAGTGAAACATAAAAATATGTGTAAGACATTTTCAGACTTTCCTTTATTTGGACCTTGTAGGAGATAGGTAAGTTTGCATTCAAAAGATCCATTTAAATGTAGGGCATGCTAGAATGTTTACTACTAAAATCAAAAAATGCATTTGTTCCTGTAGTCAGAACTTCAAAAATAAATGTTGAAAATAGAAATGCTATTTATTCATGCTGTTGAACATGTTAATACCGGTCTTTCATAATTCGATATGCTCGAAATACATACGTTGTACTGCTTTTACCGTCCGGATATCAATACATCATCCAGTCAGAACTAACGCATTTGAAACATCGACTTCCACAAAAGTGAAACAGGAAAAATGTCTCCATTATTCAAATTCGCTATTTTTAAAAGTCGGTGAATATAAACTTTGAAACTACTGTATACTTTTGACTAAATGGTAAATGAAGAAAGTCGTTTCAAGCTTTTGATAGTGAACCATGGTAGCAACATAATTTTATTAATGATGGGACAAGTAGTACAGTAGGGAATTACTCCAAAGTGATATCTTGTAGTGATTATCTCAATTGTAACACTAAGGGGGTAGCTTATTTAGCAAGTTGTATGCCCTATGAGGATTTTTACTTCAGTAAGACAAAGGAACAACTATGTTATATGATCTATAATCATGAATATGATACCAAAAGAAAGGACATGAATAATTCCCTAAGTAAATATTCCCAGAATTGTAAAATATTTTTATTTATTTATTTATTTTAGAATGAGTATTGAAGTATATTGAGGTCAGCTGGGAGAACAAGTTTTTTAGATATTTAACAGGTGATTGTGTCAGATGACTTTTTTGACATATGATCACTTTAATAAGATAACACAGTAAATCTGAATTCTTTTTTAAATAATTCTGAGGAAGTCCACAGCACTACAAATACAAAAATAATGAACTTTAAAATATTTCCTGTGAGCTGGGTTGTGATGTTTTGGATTTTTGTGGTTTTAATTACTGCCAGTATGTGAAGTAACTGCATGTGCTCACTTCTTTTTTTTTTGCGCTTAGAAATAGGTAAATTTCCCATGGGGGATGCAATGTTTTGGCTCTTGAATGCAGAAAGGCAAAATGATCTTTTAATACTGCATTCAACAGCAAGTCAGACTTGAGCAGAATTTGAGGCATGTTCTTGGACTATTATGTCCTCATCAGCATTTCTCTGATGAAATAGAACATCATGAATAAACTATAATGACAAATGTAGAGTTGTTATTATATAAATAATAGGAATATATGTAAATGACAGATAATATAACTTTATATCCCCTAACCCACTGATGAGTGTGTTTGAGTGTGCTGATAAGTTTGATGTGTGTGTGAGGGACTGGATAATGTGTGTGTGTGAGTTTGCTTTTGTTTCCTGTTTGTATGATCTCAGAGTTAGTATATATAAGTACACTATGTAGACTGCTGCCTCAAATTACTTCAGAGATAGTTTTAAACTTTAGCTCACTTTGGAAGCTCTGTGTAAGAGTGCTAAATACCAGTATATTTTGATGGTCAAACAAAATTTGTCTTTCAGGGTCAATATAATTTTTTGAAAAAAAAAAAAAAAAACAAAAGAAAATTGCATGAGGTATAACTTTTAAAACAGAGAGGATGGCCAGCATTAGTGATAATTCCATGTGCTTTTCTAAATAATTCACACTGTGGGTGTCTATGATGAAATAAATGTTATAATATCTTTATAATGTTCAGGACACTATAAACATATCATTATCATACTGACCAATATTAGGGATACATGGTTTTAATCAAATCTGGTATATTTGTGACTCCATTAATAAAAAGATGTGTAATTGAATCCACTCTAGTCACATGTTGCAACATTAATGATTTTTTTATTATCTCAAAGTTGTGAGATCTTAGATTTAGTAAAAACAGAGTCTTGGGAGTGTGGAAGGCATGCCCACTTTTAAAAATGCTTGCATAAACTTTTGACATGAAACTCAATATTTCAGATGTTGACATTCAGAGACTAATGCTATGAACTGCTGTATTTTTCCAATTGATAAGAAGCTGTATGTTTATGGAGTCCTCCATCCACCTATGCTTAAAGTCAAAGCCATTGCTTATAGTGACCCTGTGAACAGCCAACTTTGCCCACTGAATGTACTAGGCAAGTGTGGGGAGCAAAAGGCATTTCTTGTGTATTACACATGCATGCACACAAACCTATGGGCAATTTACAACTCACCAACCTGCCTACTGCATGCCTTTATAGACTGTGAAAGAAAACATGTACACTCAGAGAAAATCCACACAAAAACAAGGAGGCTAAGCAGACTCCACACAGAAGGTGTCACAGTGAAGAACAGACCCAAATAACATCTTATGAGGCAAGAGTGCTACTATACCTCTCAACCTCCTAGCATTAAAAATCATATCAGAGTCAGAAAGAGGAGCATGTTGTTATTTTTCACAATAGAAGGTCTCTATATACTAGACCCTATACAGTTAAGGGTAATGAATCTTTGTATAGGCTTAGTTAATGTATTTAATAGAATATGTATCTATAAACAAGTCTGACTTTATGAGAAACATCATTAATCTAGGAGGAACAAGTCTAAATTTGAGTGCCAAAATCATAGTGTTATGCCTAAATCACAGCAGTTGAGAGGTATGAGTGTTACTCACCATATTACTGTGCCAATCATAGACCTTTCCACTACCAATCAAAATTAAGCATCACCAACATGAACAATCTTCCCCAAAACATACAAGTCTGTTTTTTTCTTGTATATTACAAGCACATATCTTACATGTATCTTTGATCTTGGTCTTAACCATTTTCAAATTTCTTATTTCTTGTATGGAAAATGTTCTCTTAATATCATCTGTCAGAGTCCAGGAAGAGCCACATGTAGGCTTGCCACCTATCTGATATTTTTCTGGACTATCCAGAAATCAGAATGATTCTCCATTAGTCTAGAAAGCACTGTAAAAACTCAGGTATTCTGTTTAACAGTATGAACAGAATGCTGTAGTAAAAAAAGCAACAATGGTCTGATTTTTTTTTCACGAAAAGTACTGCTAAAGCAATGTGGTGGAGTCCAAGATTGTCTAAAAAAATAAAGAAAGAAGAGTAATGTGATTTGAAGGTTGTGTTTAGGTGAAAAACAAGAAAAAATAGGTTTATGTCATAAAATGGACATGGATGTGAGTGGAAATGGGGGTGGAACTAGGTGAAGTCACAGGTAGAATAGAGGTGTGGCTTTGGTCCGTTTTTTAGCATTGAGAAAGGTGGCAACCCCAGTCTTACGGGTTGTCACATGTGACAGATTTGGCTATGTAAAAGGCTCAGACCTACAAATCGTTCACTTCCTCAAGGTAAGTCATGTAGGAGATCGCAATCTACAAATCCTGGGACCTGCGGTTGGTATTACAACATTCTGAGAAAACAAGTAGAATTAGTGGACATGACTTTTCATATATGAGGTGGAACTTTTAGAGCAATTTATTCTGTAAGGAGTATATGGCATGTTTCATCCTTAACATGTAAGCCATTACTCATGAACTTGCATCCCTGTAGAGATTCTATCCATACAACTTCATCCTTCCAAAGGAAAGCTCAGTTACTTCTTAGGCTGTAACTTATGCAATAGTCGCTTTCAAACCCAGGGGCACTATATTTTCCTTTCTATGATATGTACAGTGCTATTGATATACCCACAAATAACTTAATCATTTTAATCACTCTGCTCTATTCTCAGAATATCTCAGGTGCATAAAACTAGAAATAAAGTATTTTCAAACCATCACAGCATCATGGATAAAGAGAACTGTCACAACCACCTTGTTAATTCAATGTACGCCCATTCCACTGATACCATAGCAACATTTGCTGTAGGCTGTAACATCATCCACTTGTCAAACATTTGACCAGGAGTAACATCCACAGTTTTCACCCTACAGTATAAATAGTCTTTAACTTGGCAAACAGTTATCTTTTTTGAAAATGGAATTGGGGTCTGGGGCTGTTCACAGAAAGCATAGATAATCAAAAAGAGCCACTTTTCTCCCTAGCTTCTGTTTATTTTGGTACAGCAGGAACAGCACTCTACAACACAGCAAACTCCAAAATGAACAAAATCTAGATCAAAAGTTACATATTTTGAATTACCTCTCCTATCACACCCAGTGGCCACATAAGGACAACCTACCAAGGAACAAGAAACTGCTTTGTACAATCCAGACATTTAATTATATAACTACAAGATGATGTATACTGCCATTTATTTGTTGCCTTGTAAAGACGAACAAATCAGCTCCACTCTATGGCTTCAGAAACACTCCAAAGCAAGACATGTTCTGCTGTGGCAACTATAAAAGAGCTCAGGAGAAACACACACATACATAAATGACTTTCATACCAAATGATAAAATGGTTCTTAATTAAACAATCCTACCTCATTTACAATTGGTTACTTGATTTTTTCATTATTATTTCAGATAAGCAGACCATGATATGGGATCTTATGTAAGAGGAAAATGAGCATTCCTTGTTACGGATATATGTAGTGCAAATTCGCATGACACAGGATGAATCAATGCTATAGTACAGTGATCTTTATCAGATGAGTAAATGACTATTAACATGTGAAGTAGATTCAGAAGCCATTCATAATTTACAGATGTTTTATGATGTTCAGTCTTTAGTCGGTGAAAACAAGAGCAAACAATTCATACTCCTGCTGGGAAAAATATGTTGAACTCCATTGTCTTGTATTCCTACTTCCTTTTTACTTGTGATGGATGAATATGCCTGACATGACGTGCTCTTTCAGCTACTAATCTCTTAGATCATCCTTTCTTAGACTACTACAAATAAGCGTTTTCATCTAGAATTTAGTTCTTTTGTTTCCCTGGCTCTTTTCCCAGCTTAAGGCAATAGGGACCTCATTCCCTGAAGCTGAACCAAAATAAAAACCTTTTAGAACAAAAGCCTTCTGCTGTTCATACCCACTGATCTGTGCCAAGAAAGAAAGGAATTTTTTTCTTTTCTTACATAAAAACAACTCATAGCCAGATGCAATGAAATTTGGAGCACTTTTCATGTTGTTATTCTTTATATCTCAATTAAATGTACAGAGCTGCTATAAATATATGAAAAAAATCTTTTAAAGAGTAGCACATTTCAAAAAACTGCACAAATAAATATTCTGTTCTAACAGAAAATGCAATTTGTATTAATATAATTTTGTGTACTGCATTATAAGAGACAGTGTCTTTTCTGCTAATGTTAGAGGGTGTATGTATACTTTTGTTGCCGTTTATAATGGTATATCCCAAGCACAGACTAACCAGGAAAAATATTTCCATTTAATGTGTTATGTTAAGCATGATCTCAGAATCCATTTTACCATAATCGACTAGTGCTGGCCTACAGATGTTTGTGTTCTTATATAAGACTTTGAAGAGCATAGCAAGGTTTCTGTATTTCTGTGGTAAGTCTTTGTCATTCTATCTGTCTGTGCATTTTAATCCATCTGAAAATAGCCTGAATCACAGCAATGCTTTCAGACACCTGATCTAATGCACTCCCTATCGTCTCGCATTTGTTTATCTCTGCAGACAGACTACTTCATCTCATGGTTCTGAAAGCATTTACGCTTATCAACTAATTGAAATATTATGGGAAATTCAATGTTCTTTTTGTGCAGTTTCTTATAAGCTTTTCTCTGACAAAGGGAATCAAGGGTATATTTGTTAATCAATATTCTGCTTAAAAATGGATACATATTAACTATGCACAGCTTATCATGGAGACATTCAAATTGATGGAAAAGTGTGTGCCACAAAAATTAATCTGTATTCCAGTGTTAATGGAAGGGACTCAATCATTGATTGTACCTGTCATGTTTTTTAACAAATTAAAGCCAATATAGATTACAGGCTTTCAAAGTATGACAAAGTATTCTTGCCTATGTGAAAAAGACAGAAGTATGATTTGTTTCTGTGTATAAAAAAGAAATAAAAACGAATATTGTAGAGTACATGTTAACATAAGTCTCAGAGATTTTACTAAGTGGAAGTGACATTACTATAATGTTTAGACTGACTGCCTGTTGAAAGTACGCAAGCCATAATTGCAGTCCTTAGAACTGTGGAATTGAAGAACTGCTTTGACATGTAGTGGTCTCAGTTAGTACATACAATCAGGAATGGTTTGGGGACACAGATCCTCCCTGCAAAAATATTTGAGGGGCATAGCAATAAATCTCATAATATGCTATTTCTTTTTCTGTCAAAAATATTTTCACTGTAAAACCTAAACATTATACCAAGGTACACAAAACAGAAGAAAGTGAGTGTAATATGTGTAACATTTAAATAAAACAAGCTATTAAACTCTAGAAGATATTTCCAATCAAATCTGTCGAGCACATGATTAGAAGGGAAATAACCTTTATAACACTATCAAAGGCATCTCAGTACACAATCAGCTAGTATACAAACAGAATATCAAAAGATGACAGGGCTGAACAGATCACAAAAAAGAATACATAGGATCAGAATTTGTTTAACCTTATTACCAAAAGTTCATATTTGAAATAACTGGAAATAATGCAGTAATGTAATGGAATATGAATAGAAATAAAACAAATTACAAATTGAGTTTAGCATCATGCAATAATTTAAAATAATATTTTCTAACATACTTGCTACTTACTAAGATTAACTTTAAATGGTAATTCTGTCCCAAAAATATTGTAACTACTTAAAAAAAATCTGGCAAAAGACTTGGTACACAACTACAGGAAAATGTTTTTAAGAACTGCATTATGCAGATTTTGCTAGAGCATACATCTTACATTGTAAATATGACACTACACAACATGACTTTGTTCAGGGCAGATCCATGTTTAGTAGCCAAAAATATTTTATGAAATGGTCAGTTTAGCAATGGTCTATGGTCTATCTGTGGCGAGAATTTATTCAAATCTAACAGAATTTTTTAACATCTTGCCCTATAAAGATATCACTGAAAGTTTGCACAGACATGGTGTGAATTCTTATTTGATCAGATGGCCTTCAAACTGTGTGTATAATGAATAAGTGTGTAATGGTAGTGAATAATATGGCATTCTGGGTAAACATATCTACTGCAGTCCACATGATTCTGTACCGGCACCAGTATTGTTTACCTTTGTTGTTTCATCTTCCCCCTGGGTCTAAAACATGTGGGATCTGAATATGAAGATGATTGTAAGCTGATTACAATATTAATGTCTGTGAACGATTCTGATAACTACAGTAGTTATAATGATACAGCAAATTCTGGTGCAAGTATCTTCATCAAAATTTCAGTGCAGCCAAGAGTCATCTTGTACACTTTGGACCTGCCAGACTTAAAGGATCAATATTTTGGATGGTCAAGTGATGTATAAAGTTGATCATCATGAAGATCCTATGGATTAAAATCAGAAATAAACTGTCTTTAGATGAGTGGCTAGTATCTGTAAAGACTATGGCACTATGGATATATATTTTTTTCATTTTCAACTGTAAACCAAGAGATGCAAATGCATTACTCATTGTGTACAGTTTTCTCATATGTCTAAAACATAAGCATAATGATCTATATGTATGCATAACAACACCGATTCAAATGCTTGAAATGGTTTAAAGGCACTTCACAGAAATAATTCCACAGCTTAAAGAACTCCTGCTTCATTAAACATTAATAAGGTTAAACTTTTTATTATGTCTTATAGACTACTATGGAAATGCATTTTGTTTGGGTTTCAGGGCTTTTACAAAACAAACTATGCTGTCATAGTTGCCAATCTATGGAAGTGTTTACCTTTACATTTCAGACCATCTAAAAGAAAGAAAATGTTGAAAGATATGACTGATGTATGAAAATGTTGAAAGATATGACTGATGTATGAAAATGTTGAAACATATGACTGATACATGGGCAGGTCAGAATGTAAGGCAGTCTGTGCTCCTTGAAAGCCAAGTGAACTGAATAGAGATATATTTAAACTTACAAACCTGCATTGCAGTGTAGAATTGTACAACTACAAAATATGGCATATATACTAAATTATGTTCATTATATAAATATGAATAAATTAGGGTATAGTACAACTGAAAATTGTCAGGTTTAATCACTTTTTAATATAGTTACAGTCTTAGGTTTGTGTTGTAGTGTTTGCTATAAAGATTAGATTAGATTAGATTTAGAAATGGCTCCAGAAATATGAAAATATCAGTCCAATCCAGTTTACCTGAATTACATGAAGCTAAATAATTTGACAAATAGGACAGTTACTCTGCAACATTAATTTATTGCAGAATAGTAATAAGTAACACAATATTTACATTTTTAAATAAGATGCTATGATTAAGATATAATACCAATCTGTTAATAAGGTAAGCCTGCTGGTTAGAAAGTCTCTTTTCAGGGGTGACCTGGGAGCAAAGTCTGATTAAATGACTGTCTCTGGATCAAACAATAGACAAATGACGGCTGAGGGAAGTGAACCCTGTTAGTACAGCTAACAGCTTTAACTTTGAATTCAGTTCCTTGATAATCAAATTTGATTCTTTTATAACAGAGAGTGATATATATATATATATATATATATATATATATATATATATATATATATATATATATATCCCATATATATTCAATAACCACATTGCCACAACAGTCAGGAAATCCTTCTATGTGGCACACCTCATCACTAAGGGCTTTTCATCCAGAAAAAAGGAGGTCATTGTCCCACTGTACTCAATCCTCATTAGACCCATTACAAAGTACAATGCTCCGTTTGGTATGTATCTCACAAGACATCTGCAACAGCTGGAAAGGCCACAGAAATACCTCACTAAAAGAATTACAGGCCTAAAGTAGATGCACAATGCTGACAATCTAAAAAAACTCCAGCTATACTCTGTGGCATATCGTCTACTCAGAGGTGATCTCTGCTTAACATACAAGGCCATGTCAAACCCTGAGCTGTTGGACATGCTCCACTTAAAGAAATCCCAATCCTTCAGAGCCACACGCCCCAGGGATCTAAACCTTGTCATTACAATGAACAAAACATGCTGGAGGGATAGTTTCCATACATGTCAAGCAGATTGCCTCCTTGGCCCTCTTCAAAAGGAACCTTGACGATTGGATGGGAGACAGGAAATTCACCCTGGGGATCACGTCAGTCACTCTGCTAGACAGGGGTCCAGGGAAGTAAATATTGTGGGAAGAACTATCCAGGGAATTGTTATGGCTAGGCTTGTACAGACACTAGGGCCAATAGCCTACTACCAACCTATATATATATATATATATATATATATATATATATATATATATATATATCTATATAGGAGCCATTTATAATCTCGAAATACTGAAATGTCAAATTTTAGTATCTCGAGACTATAAACCTGAATGTTTAAAATAGTGAAAGTTCATAATCGCGAATATGAATATCTCGAATTTGCGGTTATGGCCTTACGCTATGTGATGTCTGGGATTATGTCTTTATGGTGCACGGTGCCATGTGTGGATCAAGGTGTTTTGTCAGGTAAATGAGTGTTTTGTAAGGGATTTGAGTGGGGGTTAGAGTGTATTTGAGTGTGCTGATATGTCTGATGTGTGTGTGAGGGACTGGATAATGAGCATGTGTGAGTTTGCTTTTGTTTCCTGTTTGTGCGATCTCAGAGTTAGTATATATAAGTAGGGGGGGGTGTGGGGGGTGCAGGGCTTGCCCCTCTGCTTATGTGTGTATGAGTTGTGTATGTGTGTAGTTTTTGTTTGTTTATGTTGTGATATGGGTGTCATGGTGTATGCGTGGTGTAGTATGATTTTTTTGTTTTTTTGAATTTTGCAGTTTTGGTCTCGGGTTTTGTAGTTTCGGTGTTTTTTGGATTTGGTTTCATAGTTTTGAGATACTGAAATTCGATGTTTCAGTATTTCGAGATTATGAAGTGAATCCATATATATATATATATATATATATATATATATATATATATATATATATATATTTTTTTTTTTTGTGCTTTTCATTACAAAAGCGGGTTTGATAGAATTTAGTCACTAACATATAACTTACTGGAAGAAAACAAAAGCTAGGCAGGTCACAGAAAGGATATTATTTTTTTAAATTAAAATCCAATACTGCCTTGTTTTGTTTTGCAATAATAAAGTTGTGACATATTAGTAGATTTATCACCTACTAAAATACTTGGATTATGATCAATCAGTTGTAGAAGTGGAAGGATTTCATTAAGATCTAATGATTTACAGTTACAGTTACAAAAATTTAACATTTTCATCCATATACAAGACCGCAGCACCATGGAAGTTGCCTTATCTTTGTTAGGATTTCCAGATTTATGTGAAATACTTGAAGTAGAAATTAAGTGATAGATCATTAATTCAGTTAGGCTGAGCCTTCCAGGTTGTTTAAGGACTCTGTTTCGAATACAAAATTCTTGTAGATCTTGGAAGTCAAATATATTTGACTAAACTGAAAGTTTTATTTATAGAATATTTTAGTGACGCAATGGCACATATACATAATTTGAAATAATAGCCTTCTTTACAGAGTACATCATACCAGCAAACAAAGAGGTAAACGGAAACACTCCTAAAACAGCTGTTTTAGGAGTGCTTTACAGAGCAGTAAATTTCACTGTTACCCACATTTTAATCGGGTTCTACTGAATGCCAGCATTTTAACAAGTCATTCCAAAACTGCCTCCTTATCTATCTCATCACACCTCCTATGTTGGCTAATTGAGGAATAGTCCCAAATAAAGTTTCAAGTCAGAATGGTGTTAATCAAAGGGCATTTTTGTTTAGATAATTACTCCGTTCAGTTTTACTTTCAACATATGAATCACTATTGCAAAAGTATAGCTAAGGTGGGTAAAGGGGCCAGCTGTGGTGGAAACAAATTGTTAGGGGGACATGATTGGTACTGCAGAAGAACTGCTAAATGATCCCACAATTCAGTGAAACTTGGGTGGCTGGGCAGGCGACATGTGAGAAGAAGCTGTCACTCCATGTGCATGTCCTAGAAACTGTAAAAAGAAACAAGCAAAGCTCTATTTGTTATTGTTAGTCCTCATCATAACTGAGGGGAACACCAATTGGAGGATGCCCTAGGTACCAACAGACCTAGTTACTGCTCTGTGCTGTTGTATAGATTTGTATAAATTAAAGAAAACTTAAAGGATACTGTCATTAGAACTAACATTGATTTGTCTGTTTTAATTTCAGATATATTTAGGATTTTTGAGAAACTGATTGTCCTAACAAGTCATGTTGATAGAGTTTGTGCCCATTCTGAACATTAAGCTGGAATTCTGCTCTCACATCATAATAATCATGATAAGGCATATTTCCCTTAATTCATCATCATATGAAGTTTTTAAAGGCAATTTTCAGTATTTAAGCTGTTCTTTGATGCCATTTTTCCATTTCTTTTTTTTTTTTTTGTTATATAACATTCTTTGTTCATAATATTATTAATAACACTATATGAATTACTGGAGATTTGAGTTACCCACTAAATGTTTACTTTTATCACAGTAAAATTTAGTATTATGAGTTTTACAATAAATGAGATAGTGTTTCCATTATTTTAGTGTTTCAAGTAATTTGGGATTTAAAATCAGTTCTAACTTTGTCCCTTATTACTGATTGATAAAGCATAAAGTAAATCTTATAGTGATCAGTGAAATATCAGGGTTTTATCTAAGCATCAATTATTGCAGGTAAAATCAATTTGGAAATAAGAAAATAATCCATTCTGGACCAGGATTTGTATAATAATGAAAACAAAAGAAAGTTATTTGATGATAAGCTTATCTATAAAACTGTACTCTATTTCAAGATCTATTTTATTACATTAGTTGCATTTAAGACTTTAATTGATTTATCAGTAGATAGGTAAGGAGCTGCCTCCCTCTATTATCTAATGAAATCAACTTGCCTGGAACATGGTGCATGTAGGTTAAGTATAATAACTGTATTAAATTGCAACATCTACCATTTATGTGTATTATCAGTGCTTGCAAAGATTTTCTGATTAGGAAAATTGCCACTTCAAGTTTTTTCTAGAATTACCTGATGCTATAATATTACATATCCACTTTTTATTTAATGTTTTCCACTGTTGAATTTCCCTAAGTATTTGGATGAAAGCAATTATGGCTTTAGATTTATAAACAAAATGGAAAAAAAAGTTTCTTGCTTTGGTTAGTTTTTAATTCCATTAAGATTCCCTAATAAACTCTTTTCAAAATTTGAAAAAGTTTATCACAGCATTTGTTATATGTATTTTAGAGTGAACAGCTAGAGAATATGCTGTTTCTATCATAAAGAATTGAATAGTCCTAGAAATAATACACACATTCTAAAGGCTCTTCTGATGCACATATAAATAACTTTTACACCCCTGAGATCTTTCATAAATCTCTGAAAAACATACCAATGACAACTATCATTATTACTGCTTTGACAACAAAAGATAAAAACGAACACACATCTTTCATACTCCTATGCTCCTAATACTGATATCATCATTCTTTACTGCTTTGATGAGCATCTACAGTTATCAAGCCTTGGGATTCAGAAAGGTTATCATCTGCTGTAAATAGGATTATTACTGGTGCTAGCCATTTCCAGTTGCAAGACACCCCTACTACATTTAACATAATCTGTAGAATTAATGCAATGATCTCTTCTTCTGGCTTACCACAGATGTAAATGAACCTTTCCAGGTGAGTGACATATGATAATGCGTATTATAATGAGTCATGTGATCTCCCTCTGGAAATGCCTGAAGTAAATAATTTATGCCCAAAGCGATTCATAGAACTGCATGGCTCCATAAATCGTCTTTTCCAGCCACATTAATTAACACAACTAAAAGTTCATATTAACTCGTTACTTTCAAAAGGGGGAGAACATGTTAGAGGTAAGTGTTGGGGAGTCTAGCAGGGAGGTAGCATTAGGAAATGTGTGAGTGTATGTATATATATATATATATATATATATATATATATATATATATATATATGTGTGTGTGTGTGTGTGTGTGTGGCTGCATGTGTGTGTGTGTGTGTGTGTGTGTGTGTGTGTGTGTGTGTGTGTGTGTGTGTGTGTGTGTGTGTGTGTGTGTGGGTGCAGAGGCTAGTGTATACATGAAGGCAGAGGGGTATCTGCACTACAGTGAGTGTCTGTGTGTGTGTATGGGTTTTCTTTGAGAGTGGTTATGTGGAGGTGGTTGCCACATCTCAAAACTCCCTAGACTAATGAGAAAAACCTGCCATACATGGGTGAAGGACACTAGACACCAGGGACAGTTAAATATTACACTAATCCATATTAAAAGTTAATAGAACAAAAAGTCATCCAGCATGTAGTATATGCTGAGTATCAGTGATGCAACAGGTAGCGCACTAAACTTTGATCAAAAAAGCTGTAAGTTCTATTACTACACCAGTAGATGGATTGCTCTCAGTGCAGGGCAGTATAAAGGGGGTGCTGTACTCCTAATAGTGTCATAGAGATTTTAAAACCGAGGTCCCATTTGCTAAAGTTGGTGGTAGTTCAGGTGGATGTAAAAAATCCCTTGGCACCTTTCAAAGTTTCCTAATGTCCTAGCAAAATTTCTCCTAGTAGTATAACTACCACTTTGGGTCAACTCTGAAAAGAGGCCACTTGCCTAGTGGTAATAGCCTGGTCAGCAAAGACTAAATAAATAAATAAAATAAGTTTGAAACACTAATGTCTGATATAATTGAGTGACTGTAATAATCCATGAGGTGGGACAGGGCAGTCAGAAGAGGCAAAGCTGCAGACATTCTGCCATATATGAGACAGCTGAGAGGTATGGGGATGTGTCATTGTGTGTGTGTGTGTGTGTGTGTGTGTGTGTGTGTGTGTGTGTGTGTGTGTGTGTGTGTGTGTGTGTGTGTGTGTGTGTGTGTGTTTGTAGGGGTTAATAAGGGGTTGCCTATGCCAATGCAAGTTATTGGCCACCAGCGATGATTACTATAAAAAAGTGCTTGTCAGCAGTAATCACCAAGTTGTTTAGAGACATGCAGATTAACCAATAATGAGTTATCTTCATTGTAGCTAATGTGTCTCTGAATATATGTTATTTTATGACAGTGTTAAAGGGCCATTTTTGCTGTAGGGTTACCACTCACATCTGGAATCTTTATGAATCCTTCCCAATGTCTATATTGCACATATGATCTCATATTAGCATGGTTAATGGAGGAGTGCAAGAGAGTAGATACAATTCATCTTTTTAGTCATCCAGTGTCAGTTCTAACCTACCACTAAAAAATCTGTCTCTTTTGCTACCTTGTAGATAATATTTTACCTGTTTTGTATATTCAGCCATACTGCACAGTAGTAACTTGTGTAAAATATTATGTCATTACATGTATGTAATAAGAATTTTAAGTCACTCCCTAAGTTTATTGCAATGTTGTATTAGGTTCTTATATTCTGTTCTTTGCTTATGTTTACTGGATTATGTATTTCTTATTTCTATTATTTGCCTAGCTATTTTGCATCATTATTTTATGCTGTCATATATGTATCTTATTGCTTGTGTTTATATTATATTCATGTTGTATTCCTACCAAGCCCAGATCATGACTGGACCAGTGTAATTTAAAAATAAATAAAAAAATAAATACTCAAACTCTTTCTAAACCACTCTGGGCTTAATTCTGAACACACAAATACTAAGAAGAATAAAAAAAAGTATCAGGATAGCTTAATATCTTAAACATGACATAGAACTAGATCATTTATTTCATATACTATGACTGTTGTTGTACTGTTTTGTGTTCTGCACACTGGTCATGGCTAAAAAGGGTCCTAGAACCAGCCTACCAACCCAGTTAACTAGCACAATAAACAAATAAATGATGATGCTGGTGACACAACAGCGGACACTTTTAAAAAGGGGAACTCAGTAGAATGCAATTACATAACAGGAATTTTAGTTGTGATACAATTTTAATTATATGGAGATATCTAACAGGGTTCTACTACAAATGTGTACATGTTGGTAGCTCAGGAGAAATTTGCTCACTGTCACTTGCTCTAATTGGCAATTGCATTAACTCCCACTTGCTTGAACCTAGTGAATTACCTAGGCCTCTGACTTGACCTTGCTGAAATGCATAACCCCAACAGAACCCTAATTTTAATCCTAAACTCCCACCTGGTCCCTAACTTTAACCTCCTACTCCCTAACCCTAAAGTTCCTCATCAATTCGTAAACAAAAACTGCACAGTTCCCACCCTAAACCTAAACTCTGATTGACCATTAACCCTAAAACTCCACTCTTGGTACATAACGCTAAACACCATTCCACTCCCTAAATGTAAAATCACCCTCCTTCCTAAACACAGAGTTCCTGATCACTCTCTTACTATAAACGTCCCTCCTGCTCCTTAACCCTGAAGCTCTACCTTCCCTAAGTCTAAATTCCCCACCTGATCACTACCTGAAATTCTAACCTGCATGACCACCCACTTACACTTTCTACCCATGGCTGCTGCATCAATCTTGCCTGAACTCAGCTACTTTGTTCAAGTCAGACATGGCCACTCCACTCTCTCCCCATGGCTACTGCATCTTTACCAAACATGTAGCTGAGTTTGAGTGTGAGAAGCTAGTCATGTGAGCTAAACGATGTTTGAGTCCCTGGATGTAAAAAGAGGTATTCCAGTGCCTGGAACTCAGATGACTTCAGTAGACCCAAACAGATGAAATGAGGCATGCATTTCAAATCAAAGATGCAAGGTTTGTGTCCAAGGTTTGCATATATCACAACATTTGAAATCTGCACCTAGTGCAATGATTAAAATTACATCTGATTTTTTTTTTTCAGTCCATAATGATTGATCTGGTTTTATTTTGTCAAGACCATCCGACTCATAACTATGGGGTTAACATCTCAACTTGTTTAAAATTCAAGGAGTCTAAACTCAAAACACCAAACAAAAATTCATATCAACACAGTGTATCAGCCTAGCCTGATCCCTAAATAAACTAACTCCACAGTCACACATGGTCAAAGTAAAGAGAAAAGCTTGTTCAAATATTTATTTTCTCTTTGTTTCAACGAATTTGAGTTCCATTAAGTATAAACAAATGAAGGTAGCACCTTGCACAAATCATTGACAAATTACCCTATCATTCAAATAGTGATTGTTCATGTTTGAACAAAACAAGGTACAATGAGTCAAAAGATTCTCCTGATTTTTGAATATAAGTAACTCAGTCCTTTGGCAGCTCTGGTCTAGTATGCCAAGATACTGTACAGTAAAAAAGTATCATAGTACAGGTGATAACACTAGAAAACTCAAAGCTTTATAACCAAAACTTGTATCAAACATATCCTACAGTAGATGCAAGCTGTTTACATCCTAAAAATCATGGAATTTTGATGCATGCTGTGTCTGGACACAATCAGTTTTATGGAATCATACTAGGGCATTGTACTGGTGATTTTCAGAGTTTTATGCAAAAGAAGCGTGGCCTTTTTATCTTGACAAAATTATATTGTTAGTTGTCTGTTAGTAATTATGAAAATAAGCAATATTTCCATTTATACTCCAAACAAGTGACTTACAAACTTTTGCATGGCACCAGGTAAACACTTATATGTTGTTGAAGAAAACTATCATTATTTGTACTGTAAAATGCACATCTTGAGAGATATTCAGCATTAGTTAGACTCCTAAATATACATTTAAGCATGTACTTTCATATTTATATAAAAATCTCAATAAGCATGCACTCAGACAGGAATTTCTTGCTGTCGTGTGAAAGCTTATGTCTGGTTAACAAGAGTTCTAACAAAATATGTCTAGGTTGTACAGTTTTTAAGACATGGCAATTTGTGTGTTAAAATTTAGCAAAAAATATAATTCTCTGTGTCTGTGTGCATTATAACACAGTATTCATGGAAAGACTATAAATACACTGACAATTATTATGTCAAGTATACTTCTTACTGGTAATATTGCTATGTGTACTGTTTTAATAGCTTGTAATGTACACAACATATTTGTATTTGTTTATCTTGTGCTTTTAAGTGGATTTTCCAGAAAATGCTTTGGAATGCAAGGATATGCTTAGGTTGGTAGTAGTGTGACATTCTACACCACATAGTTGTTAATGATTTAACAACTTTTCCATCCCCAGATTCCCACCCTCTGGAAATATCTGCCACCACCTTTTGCCAGAAAGGTATTCTGCAGTGACTGCTGTGCACCAATGCTTTTCAGACCAACATCCAGTTTTCCAAAAACAGTGGATCAAAACAGCTTTATGAAATTTCTTAGTAACAAAATATTCATCTTACAAGTGTATCACTTCTAAGCTGGTATATCTAGACTTCTTTCAGTGGTTGTATTTTTCTTTGTGTGTATGTGCATGTATGTGTGTGTGTGTGTGTGTGTGTGTGTGTATGTGTTTGTGAGTGTGTGGGTGTAATGCTGCTGTTGATTTGTTAATTTAAGCAATCAAGAGTCAGGCAACTGCTGTTGTTTAAACAAACTATCGGTAACTAACACTGAATATAAGTGTAATATGTGATGCTGATACCTTCAAATACTTAAAACAACAGCAGCTAGTCTTGAACATTTACCATCCTTTCTTAATCTGTTTTCTAGAAACTGCTTGACTATACCTTTAAAATGCACATGGCTGCCTTTACTGGTGACATATTAGCTCATATCAGTTTAGAGGAGTCACTAGTGTTCATTAGCATGAGACGTAGCAAGAACAAAAGCAGAAATACAATAAAAATGAGTAAGGGTGCATGACAATAGCTTTGCAGTCTGCTGTACCTCGTGAGATGGTTGTTAAGGGATTCACATATGTAGGAAAACATTTTATGGAAGTATAGAATGCTTGCCTTAAATGTAGTCACAATACAAGAAAGCACCATTCTTCAAACAGGAAACAGGATATTCTGACTGCATTTTCCCATTACTATATAATAGTGTTTTCTGAAAAGCAAACCTACTGATAACGGAGAGGACTGCAAGACTGAAAATTTTAGTGTGGGAGCAGTCATTAAACTGTGCCTACACATTCCCTCTCATTTATGCAAAAAGACAGTGTGTAATGAGTACATGGGGAATAATACTAAATTCACTAGCTAAAAATACAGCTAAAGAAAAAAAATTTATTCACTGACTTAAAGATGTGTATAAACATTTAGTATTGTTAAAAAAAATCTTTCTTAAAAGTAGAACAATTCAACACTGGTAGGGATATCATGGATTAGTGCATTCTTTCATTAGTTTTTTTTTTGCTGTTGTATATTAAAAAACAAAATCACTAACAAATTTAGCTTTTAATGATGCAGATGAAGAAACATAAATAAGTTTACACAATAAACATTAACCAGAGTTAAATGAATAAAATCTGGGCATATCTGCCCTGAAAAATGGCTAGTACAAAGTACTTGCTATGCTGTTTAGGCCCAGAGTGATAACTTTATTAGTTTGACTTTTTGTCTTTTGTCATTACATCCTTTTAGTTTTAGATACATGTAACATGCTTAGCTTCACTAGCTCAAACAATGTACAAAAACTGAGTTGCTGTTCAACACCATAATCACCCTGAAGTGAAACATAGGCTACACTAAATAGAAATTTGCTATGACCTTAAACAATCCATGCCAGCTTCTCTTGGCAGTCTTCATTTATAACTCGTTAAAATCAAAGAGGTATGGACTTAAATGGATGGAGACAGACTGTAAAATGACTAAATGTATTACTGGCTGTGGGATATGCACTGAAACATGTATAACTACACAGATATAGAAAGTGAAGTGCTTTATAAGACTTTCATGGGATTCAGAATGGGCTATTGCCAGTTGCCAGTGCCACTTTCAATTAATTCAAGTTGCTTATCTGCAAAAATGAACATGGCCAACCCCGTTAATTAATATAGCCAAAAGGCCATAGTCACCCAATACTTTTAATGGGAGAAATCACATTACAGATAAGTGTCTGCCTGGGTGGTCACATTAGACAGATCTCTCAACTTCTTAGTGCAAGAAATCTGGACAAAGCCTAAAATAATGGGAGGAATAAAAGACAGATTTTAAATACTGGTTGTATGAGCTTAGAAAGTTGTTAGAATAATAGGATTTATGTCAACAAACATTTTCTGAAGGATATGAAGTCTGCAGCTCATATATATGTCATTATTTAATGATTTCAACCCTCAGTGATTTGCCAGAAAACCACAAATTTTGTGAGGAACAGATTAGAAAAGTATGATGCAAAAATTGGGACATTCCATGGAAATCTGCACAGTTGAGAGGTATGAGAGTAGAGGGTTAGGTAGAGGAGGTGTATGTGTGCATATGTACATGTGCTTTGGAGGGGAGAAGTTGCTTCCACATATCACAACTCCCTCTGAACTAATGGGATGTAATACTGTGGAGGGTATCTAGACACAAGGGACACTTTTGACTTATTAGTGTACATGCCTTAAAAATAACAGAACAGCAGGTGTTGCAGCAAATTAGTCAGCCATGAGGTCTTTGTCATTAAGGAAAGCATAAAAATATATTTATTTCTAGATGAGACAATGAATCCTCGCATGCGATGCCAATCAGTGAACTCTCTGCAAGGAACAATTTAAGGCAACGTATTGACCTATGAACTGTAGCCAAATGAATCTAAATGTTGCAAATAGTTCGATATTTTGTCTGTAGAGAGTACATACACAATTGGTACTGTAAATAAAAAGTGTTTCTTTCAAGCATATGAGGTAAATAACAGTGTAGAAATGGGAATGTTGTTTGAAGAGAGAAATTTTGCTAAATTAGCTAGAGCAGGTTTTCTTAATGAAGCAATTAATGTATAATAGGAAAGCTAATAAATCCAAACAGCGAAAAACAAACTAGGACTTAAAACAAACCACTGACAAGAGACTTCAGACGGCACTATAAGCGCTTTTCGTTTGATAAGATTAACAAACTTCATCAGACATGTCTGATGAAGTTTGTTAATCTTATCAAACGAAAAGCGCTTATAGTGCCATCTGAAGTCTCTTGTCAGTGGTTTGTTTTAAGTTATAATAGGAAAGCTGATGATTTGATGGCAAGATGTGGGGCTTTGGAAGTAGATAAGATACTGGGAAGAAACTGAAGATTGTTCATGTTTACAGGAATCCATACTGATTGTTTGTGTTATAGGAATCTAGAAGAATTCTTTTATAGGAATCCAGAAAAGAGTGATACTGAGAGGTTCAAAGAGAGAGAGAGAATGGCCTACTGAAGAAAATTGTATCCCATTTGTATGGTTCTATACTGAATGCACCTGCTAGAAACATTTTTTAAGCCAAAGAATTTTGTTTTGGGAAGAACCTACATCTTTAGGTTTTTGTACAATAAACTGTACTGTTTTACTAAGACTGGTGGTCTCTGTTGTATATGGAGTGCAGTGAAAATTTTTTGGAACACTCTTTCCAAGCCAAAGTCTTAAGACTGTACCTTTGCTGCATACAAGAAGACCATCTGTTTGTGCATCATTTTGTCAAATGCCAAATGTTAAATATTCAAACTCACAGCTTTCAAATGACTTTAAGGAGATTGCCACCAGTAAATCTACAATTAAAGCCCCTGTCCTCTACCCAACTATAACAATTTTATTTGAAGTGAGACATCCCCTCATCCTTATTGTAATTAAAAGCATAAACCACCATGCACAGTCCCAACAATGAAATTAATTACCAAATAAATTAGTCTTATAACCAGCACATTATTTCTAGTTTTCAATAGATACCTACCCTTTGTGATTCCAACACTAGCACCGAAATAATTCAATATAAATACATTTGTGCAGTGTAATCAGTTTTCACCTTATAAACCTATAACTTAGGGTATAAAGAGACAGAGCTTCCAATCTATTGTTATAAAGGTACTTACGTATTATCACAACCAGATTTTTAACGGGAAACTCAGGTTGCATAGCGATCATGAAATATGCTCATGAATACTGCAGAAATGTTGTATAATGGTAGTTCTTCTACACTAAAACTGTTTTTTCTGTTCTGATATCACAGAAATGTAAAAAAAAAAACATACTGTTTGTGTGTCTTTGTCTACTTTACTTCCACCATTTCTGTTATTTCATTTCCAGCTGCTGCACATTTCTTTCTCGTGGCAGCAAATGTTGTGAAACTACTGTTATACATTTCTCACCTATACATAGTAAGACAAAACCACAGAGTCAGCCACCCACATCATTTACAGTACTAATGAAATCAATGACCGGTATAATACAATCTCTCTTTTTTTTGGAACATCTCCTTCCGAACTTTCTCATTGAGAAATGGACCTAAAATCAGCTGTCAGCATCATGCATCCATCATCAGTTAAAATCATTAGCAATGGTTGATTATTTTCAAGCTTGATTACAACATTGGTTGTAAAGAACAAGTGTACCACAAGCAGTTTTTCAGTATCCTTTCAACATCGATTAAAACATTGGCTCTAAATAAAAAGTTTACCCCAACAAATTTCTGTGTGTGCAGGTGTGCCTTTTCTGAACAAACCCACCGTACAATAGCAGCTCTGGAAAGTCAAGCGTGCATCTGTAATGCACTCAAAAGAAGTACAGGATTTCTAAAGTTGTTCCTGCTCCTGAAAGTAATATGAAGGTTTTTGGCAGTACTAAGGACTTCCCAAAGCAGCTTGAAGTCTTACCTGCTCTGGTTTCTCTGCAGCTATGCGCATGTCACAACCACGGAAATCTGGTTGCGATAACACATAAGTACCATTATAATTTTGCCCTTTCATACCTTTAATTTGTCTTATGTAAAATGTTTGACCCCTTTCTAGCATTCACATTTGAGTACTACTGTAAGGGCAGAGTACAGCCCCATACTCCAGAACAGGTAAGACAATAGCTTCATAAATAGGAAAAACAACCTTAAGCCTTCTTTAAATCCAGAAAAACATCAGCTGCCAAACCAGCATCCAGAGATTCCCATATATTTTGATAAAAATATAATAAATTAGTTACACAAGAGCTGGTACATGTCCAATGAGAGATTCATATGTTCAATAATATATTCTGCTATAATTCTCTTGTACATTTTCTCCAAAATACAAGTTAAACTAATAGGCCAAAAATTCCCTACATTTCTTGTATCTTTACCTTTAGGGACTGGAATCGTTACAAAATCCTTCCAAACAGTAGGAACTTAACTAGTTTTAAGTGAATTTTAATATGACTATAACAAACATGAAGTAGTTCACTCAAGCATATTATTAACTAAAAAAATGTAACCTTTTATTCCCTCTGGACCAGATGGTGAATTCTGTTTTATTGATTTACATGCCTACGTAACGTTATCAAGTCTTAATTTAGGACATACTGTACATCATCCAAGGTCAATTTATACTCCACATCATGTTTTGTATCACAGTTAGAGTAAATCATTTTATCAAAAAAATCTTCACTAATACAGCTGGATTACTAATCAGGCATCCGTTAAGTACAAGATTTACAAAATTCTGTTGTCCTTTTCTATAATTCTTTACGTGTCTAAAAAATGTCTTTTTCATTATCAGGAATTTGCAAGCCAAACGCATTTCATATCTACATTTACAATATCTCATAATTTTCCTAAATGCACATCTAGCTTTGCCCTTTCTTTATTCTACCTACTAGGGTTTTATACCTCCTCCAAAAGTATACTTTACTCTAATATGCCTTATCAATTTCCCTGTTCCACAAGGGAACCAGGTGACTGATTGGTTTGTTCCATGCTATTGGAATGTAATCTTCTATTATTTGCATAATTAAATCATAAAACAAGTTCCATGCCAACTTAATATTCATTTGACACAATGATTTTTTTCCAGTGCCAAGCCTTTAACTTCCTGTTTTTTCCCCTTGAGAGAGTGCTGAACTGATGGAGCAGAGCCCTTCCCTAATGTGAGAGAGGTAGTCCCATAGTGTGTGTGTTGGGAGTATTTTTTTCTGTTTGTTGAGTACATCTGTGTGTTGGTCTGTTTGCTGGGATGACAACTGTAAAACTGTTACTGCAGACTGCTACCGATTCATCCAAAGGGATGGTGACAAAGCTCAAATCAATGGTTATGGAAAGGACAGTGCCACCATTAAAACTAATAACTAGGGAGGGGGACATAGAGGTGAATGTTGTTGTCTATTAGTAGTACTTCACCAGGAGGGATGAGACTGAGCCAAATGGTCCAGGATCCTTTCAGTCCAACTGATAGGAGAACCACTAAAAGCCTTGAAGGATGGAAAAGTGTAGACTAGTGTGTGTGTGTTGTATCTTTAAGAAAAGTTTTTAGGTTGACACGTGCATATAATAACAACCCAGTGCTAGCTTCAGTGCCATTTTGAGAGTGCAGCCAGAGAATGAGCATGTATGAGTGCAATAGCTAGTTTGTTTATAAGTTTATCTAAGTTAAAGCTATTAAGCCTTAATCCTGATGTGGTTGTACATAATAAAGCTGCTTGAACAGAACCTACAAAGATTTGTCTACTTTATCGTGGCTGGATGTATGACAGAAAGTGACTCAGAATTAGGACTATGTAAAGACCGCAAAGGCTTTACTTTCCAGATTCATCATTATCTCTGAGAAACAAACTCAAAAGTTCATAGCTGGGCTTTTATCATAACATGTGACTTAAAATATATAATTAATTTATTGGTAGATCATGAAGGTCGACTAACTAAAACAAAATGGTATAAATATTGGATATTGATAAGTTTTTGAGATTTTTGTCAACTGTTTCACAAACTGTCCCTAAGGATTCTGAAAGCTGTATTCTCTTAGTAGGAGGATTGTTATGCATAAAACTGTATAGATAGACCTGTAGTAAAACATATGTAAAATGTGAAAAAGGGGTCACATAGCTAGATTTTGTATTAGCGCTTGTAACATTTATATTGTATAAACTATAACTTCTGAAAAGAATGGTACTAATGATAATGAAGTTGTGCTTCTGGAACATGATTTGTTAATTGTTAAAATAGTAGAGTATGCATTCTGCTCCTGTGCTACTAAAACTAATGTATTTCAGCTTTTTCCGGTTAGGGGTCACCACAGGAGAAGTCCGGTCTGGTAATGATTAGCAGTGGATTTTTATGGTGCTGAGGTGCCAGCCCAATGCCCAAACTTCAAAGAAGGCACACCCATTCATGCACGCACCTACCTACATGTCTTTAAACATCATTCGACCATGGGTAGGACATGCAGACTCCACACAGAAGGCACTCCAGCCAAAAATCAAACTGGCGAGCCTCTTGCTGTGAGGTGACAACGCTAACCGCCGCACCACCGCAGCCCTCCTGTGCTACTACCAAGTTAACTAAGCTCAATATCTTAACTGATGACAGAGAGCTGCAATTGACTGCTTGATTTGGGAAGTATAGTCACACTGATAAAAGAGGCAGTATGCATGTAAAAAGAAATCACTTTCTAAAAAGGCAGTGGAATAGTATGCATTTACAGAGGTAAGAAACAATTCCCCTTTACTCAGCTAGAAATTCAAACTGTGTCTGGAAACATAGAGCATCCTGATAATAGGAAATGTTATTTTCCCAATCTGAAGTTTGTAGAAGCAAAGGAAATAAAGCAGTTCAGTTCATCCTCCCTTAATAAGGGGAGGGCAACCTGCAAGTGAATAAATGTATAAACATACCTCTGCCTAACCTAGAAATAAAAGCAGGGCGCAAACACTGTACACATTAAATAAAGTAAATGAATTCAACAAAGATCAGCTCATAGTATTACAAAGCCCTAACTAACCAGATATTTATTTTATTTATCTATTTTTATTTATCCTTTGTTGGCTGCTTTACTCTCACTAGGCCAGTAACCTATTTTCAGGGGAAACTCAAGGTAGTATTTATACCATTAAGGAAAATTTGGCCTGGGCATTGGGGAACTTCCCTTACTGACTACATAATTGCAACAAGTGCTGTCAATGATTATGAACACTCACCTCAATCCTAGCCCAGTGGCAGCTGGTAAGATGGTGCACAACATGGAAACCAGAAGCAAGGGAGCACAGGAGAATGCTGGCTGGAGTGATGACATGTCAGTAGTAGAGATGGATTTGGAGATTATTTTCCAGCAAAAACTGTTTGTGGAATACAAAAATGGCACACAAGAATGTGCCATTACAACCTTTGAATTGTGAGGGTTGCAGGAAGATAAACTGAATGAAATGAAAAAACAGATTGAACTCGAGAACGGTAGTGAAATATCATGTGGAGATATAATAAAGAAAATAAGAGGGGAAGAGACAGCAGAAATTGTGGATGAGAATAAAGAAAAAATATAAAATATATATGCAGAATCAGTGACTAGTACACTAAAAGAGAAGAGGAATAAACCAGAGAACCTAATCAAAAAGAAATTAGTGGTGAGAGAGACTGCAAAATAAATGTGGAGTGACACTGAACAGATATGAGGTATAGGACAATGTTATTTTATTTTTGGGTGTTAAAATGCAAGAGATAAAAGCTTTTATACTTATAAATAAAGAAACATTTTGTGACATTATTTTTGAGACTGTGCAAAGCATGGAAAAATTATCAGTGAGTCTGAGAAAAAGAAAAAAAGAGAATGAGTGGAATGAATATGTGATAAAGACTGCTTTTAAAGAAATGAAGAAAAAGTTGCATACACAATTCCATACGCAGATCAAAAGAGAAACTCCAAAAAGACATTTGAAGGACATTTCTAGAGAAGTACTGGACATAGTAAAAACATATCATAAAGAGTTATGGACTGGGGATGGGACAGCAATGTTACTTTGAAAACTGAAAATAATAAGATTATACATATACCAAATGTTAGAAATGTTCAAGAGAATCAAGGTTTGGTAAGGTACTGGTGTTAAATACAAGCATGTTATTTATATTAAAAGAGAGGCACTTTGGGAATAATTGTGTATAAAGAATGTGACATTTGTGTGAGAATGGGCATGGGGCAAAAATTGTGACTTGGAGTGTTACCAATGTAAACAAAGAGGACATTCAGCATTTGATTGAAATGCAATAGAAAAAGAAAGTGAAAGTAAATTGAAGAAAGTCAAAGAAGCAGAAAAGAAAAAGATAAGATAAAACAAAAAGAAGAAATAAATGTGATAAAAGAGAAGGAAGTCAGTAAAGAAGATTTAAATAGAGATGTGGAGAAAATTGAGAATTTAGTGATGAAGAAGGTATGAAATGGATGGTAGTAAAAAGAAAACTTTTATAGGAAGGAAAAGAGGTAACACTGATGGTAGGTGATGTTAATAAAGCCTTTGACACAATAGAACATGAAGTATTATTGGAATCTGTGGATAATTGCAATCTTAGTAAAAAAATTAAAAGAATATATAAGACTGCTTACAAGGATAATAAAATGAGAACATTAATTAATGGCTTGCTAAGTTAAGAGATAGAAATTAATTTGTGGAATTTTACAACAATGTCCAATGAATAACATTCTATTGGCTTTAACTATGAATTTAATAGTGAAATAAAGAATGAAATGAAAAAGGCAGAACATGTATTGAAAAGATGTGTAGAAATCCCAGTAATAATGACATATGCAGATGATATACTTGTAACAAAACATTCATTTTGGATGGAAATGGTTATTGTATATTTAATAAAAAATTTTAAAAGAAATAGGGATGGATCTTTTAGGAAGCAAGAATAAAATAGTAGGTAAGGAATTTTATTTAACTGAAATAGTTGTAGGAATACATTTGGTAAAGAGGAAATAAAGAAAAGATAACAGGAACACCTGATAAGAAGTATAAAAGAATTATGTTTATTGTGGAAAACATATAAATTACCATATAAAAAGTAAGCACATTTGGTTAATTATGTCTTGATAACATGGCATACTTAGTGTTTTTATGTTTCCAAAATGTATGAAGATGGTGTAATGGAAATCTTTTTTCATTAATAAGGGATCTGGAATAAACCCAGTCAAAAGAGAAGTATTATAGATGAGTAAAGAAGATAGTAGCTTAGGCTTAATAAACCAAATAATATTTAGACCATCTTTTAATTTATATAAAGTGTTAATATGGATCAAAGATAAAGAAAAATTGGTGGGACAATATGTAATGATAAATATGAGGATATGTGGGAAGAGTTTAGAACTAATAAAAGAAAAAAGAACATTATGATGGTGAAATACAAAATTATCAAGAAAAAATTAAGATATGGAAGATAAAGACTGATGAGATAAAGGAAGGAATGAAAGCATGGTATAAAAATATAATGGATCAATCATTTGGTATTAATCCATGGAAATATTTGCAAAATAAATAAATAAGTAAATGCTGTTATAGACAGAAATAAATGGTGTTAAAATTGGGTGGAATGTCAGGCTTTTCTATGTAGGTTAAGTATAAATAAATTTTCTGTGAAAAGTAGCATGCCATATAAAAAGAGAAATTAAAGAATTTGTATTGTAGGGAAGAAGAAATAGTAGAACATTTGTTTTTTAATACAAAAATGGCACAGAAGAATGTGCCATTACAACCTTTCAATTGTGAAGGTTGCAGGAAGATAAACTGAATGAAATGAAAAACCTGACTGAACTCAAGAACGGTGGTGAAATATCATGTGGAGATATAATGAAAAAAATAAGAGGGGAAGACACAGCAGAAATTGTGCATGAGAATAAAGAAGATATGCAGAGTCAGTGATGAGTACACTAAAAGACAAGAGGAATAAACCGGAGAACCTAATCAAAAAGAAATTAGTGGTGAGAGAGACTGCAAAATAAATGTGGAGTGACATTGAACAAACATGAGGTATAGGACAATGTTATTTTATCTTTGGGTGTTAAAATGCAAGAGGTAAAAGCTTTTATACTTATACATAAAGAAACATTTTGTGACATTATTTTTGAGACTGTGCAAAGCATGGAAAAATTATCAATGAGTATGAGAAAAAGAAAAAGGCAAATCCATGGAATGAATATGTGATAAAGATTGCTTTTAAAGAAATGAAGAAAAAGTTACATACACAATTCTGTACACAAATAGAAAGATAAACTTCAAAAAGACATTTGAAGAACATTTGTGAAGAAGTGTTGGACATTGTAAAAACGTATGATAAAGAGTTGTGGACTAGGGATGGGCCAAAGTTATTTTGAAAATGGAAACTAATAAGATTATACATATATCAAGTGTTAGAAATGTTGAACAGAATTAAGGTTTGGTAAAGTACTGGGGTTAAATTAAAGCATGTTATTTATATTAAAGAGGGGTACTTTGTGAATAAATTTGTAAAAAGAACATGTGACATTTGTGGGAGAATGGGCATGGGGCAAAAAATTGTGAGTTGGAGTTTTACAAATGTAAACAAGAAGGACATTTAGCATTTGATTGAAATGCAATATAAAAAGAAAGTGAAATGTAAACTGAATGAAGCAAAGAAGCAGAAAAAAAGATAAGATAAAACAAAAGAAGAAATAAATGTGATAAAAGAAAAGGAAATCAGTGAAGAAGATTTAAATAGAGATATGGAAAAAATTGAGAATTTAGTGATAAATAAGATATAAAATGGATGGTAGTAAAAAAGAAAACTTTTATAGGCAAAAGAGTTAAGGGTAGAAAAAGAAAATTCAAAGGTTTAACTGTAAAAGACTGGAAAAGAAAAGAAAAAAGATGGGAGGGGAAAATAAATAATACCTGACAAATTAAAAAAAAACAAAGGAAGGAATAATTTAAGAGTACTATCAGTAAATGTAAATAGTCTTATAAATGGGACACGGAGAATAAGAATAATAGAATGGTGTAAGACATGTGACATAGATATAATTGCATCAGAAGACAAGATTTCTAACAAAATAAAAAAGTTACAGAGAATTAATAGAATGGAAATATAATATGGAATTTAGGAAATGCACATTGTTCTGGGAATGCATTTTTCTGCAGCAGAGCATTTATGATATTAGACTAGTTAGAATGGGTAGGTTTGGATATTAGATGGAAAGAAAAAGTCTATATAATTATAGCAGACACTTATGTAATAGTTAAAGAAAGATAAAACGTATTTCAACAAATGTTAGATTATACCTTAGTGAACATTAATAGAATAATAAAAGGGAATTTCTATTGTGATTTAAGAGAAAGGGAAAAGAGAAAAGGAAAATATATAAAAATGAAAAAGTAATGAAATATGGAAAGCTACTTTTATGGAAGGAAAATGTGTGGGCATATAAACATAATAATTTTATAACAGTGATTGATTATTTTATAATATCAGAATGGATAAATATAATACAAGAAGAAAAAGTAGTACGAACAGGATTTTCAGATCATCTAGCAATATAGATAGAAATCATGAAAGCAAAGAATATATTAAAATAGGAAAAAGGAATAAAAAGAAAAAATGAAAAGGAACAGAATATAGAAGGTAATGGAAAAGACATAATTACACATTTCTGGAAAGGATATTTAAAGATGATACTATTTTATAAAATTGGACTCAGGGGTGGGTAGTATTTAAGAAGAACTATAAGGAAAGTGTCTTATACTGGGAAAAGATAAGAAAAGAAGAAAAAGGTGAGAAAGGGGAATATGCAGGTACATGTGGTAAAGCTTTTGAACATTTTGAAAATAATAAAAGAGACTTCTATGGAAAAGAAAAAAGAAATATATAAAAGTGGTCCAGGAAAAATTAAAAGTTTATTATTTAAACAAAGATACTACAAGTAAAAAGAAAGGTGTCAGCGTATTTAAAAATAGTAAAAGAAAATATAGTGCAATAAGACAAATAAAGAGTAAAATGGAAACATTTAGAGAAATCAAGCACAAATAATGTAAACAGGGGTGGAATATACAGAAGAAATGTATAAAAAGAAAGGAAGGAGAGAAATTTGAAAGGATTGGTAAGTTGAAAGATTTAAAGATTTAATTAACAACTAGTTTGAAAAGAAGATTACTGCAAATGAGTTAGAAAAAGTAATTAAACACATTAATATAGATTTACTGGTAGGTCTGGATGGGATTAGTTATGAACTGTATCAAAATTAGTGGACTGGCAAAAGACCTATTTTGTAAAAGTCTTGAATGAATGGATTGTGGAAGGCTTTAAATATAAAAAAAATGCTATAAAATTCTATTTTTATGGAAAAGGGGACTAAATAAAAAATAAAAAATTGGAGGCCAATAGTATTAAATATTATTGACTGTAAGATATTCATGAAGATTATAAAGAAGAAGTTGGAAAGCAAAATACACAACATAGAAGAAAGTGTATTCAGTATTAAAGGAAGGTGTTGTCAAGAACTTCTAATAATTATAAGGGAAGTAGTAGATGGTATTATGAAGGAAGGACAAAAGGTAACACTGATGTTAGGTGATATTAATAAAGTTTTTGACACAATAGAACATGAAGTATTATTGGAATCTGTGGATAATTACAATCTTAGTAAAAAAATTAAAATAATATGTAAGACTGCTTACAAGAATAATAAAATGAGAACACTAACTAATGGCTTAAGAGATAGAAATGAATTGTGGAATTTGACAAGGATGTCCAATGAATAACATTCTATTTGCTTTAACTATGAATTTAACAGCTAAAGAATGAAATGAAAAAGGCAGAACATGTATTGAAAATGGTGTGCAGAAATCCCAGTAATAATGACATATGCAGATGATATCGTTGTAACAAAACATTCATTTTGGCTGGAAAAGTTTATTGTATATTTAATAAAATTATTAACAGGAATAGGGATGGATCTTAATAAAGGAGTGAGTCAAGGACTAGGAAGAAAGTATAAAATAGCAGGTATGCAATTTTCTTTAACTGAAATAACAGTTGTAGGAATAAATTTGTTAAACATGAAATAAAGAAAAGACAATGGGAACATCTAATAAGAAGTATAAAATAATTATGTTTATTGTGGAAAACATATAATTACCATATAAAATAAAGCACATTTGGTTAATTATGGCTTGATGAATAAAATGGCATACTTAGTAAGTGTTTTTATACTTCCAAAAGGTATGAAAGGGGTGTAATGGAAATATTTTTTCATTCATAAGGGATCTAGAATGAACCCAGTCAAAAGAGAAGCATTATACATGAGTAAAGAAAATAGTAGCTTATGTTTAATAAACCCAATAATATTTGGAGCATCTTTGGATTGATATAAAGTGTTAATATGGATGAAAGATAAAGAAAAATTGGTAGGACAATATGTAATGATAAATATGGAGGATATGTGGGAAGAGGTTAGAACTAATAAAAGAAAAAAGAACATTATGATGGTGAAATACAAAATTATCAAGAAAAAAATGAAGATATGGGAGATAAGGACTGATGAGATAAATGAAGGAAGGAAAGTAAGTATAAAAAGATAATGGATCAGCCATTTTGTATTAATCCATGGGAATATTTGCAAAATAAATAAATGCTGTTATAGAAAGAAATACATGGTGTAAAAGTTGAATGGAATGTCAGGCTTTCCTATGGAGATTAAGTATAAACTTCCTTTGAAAAGTAACATGCCATTTAAAAAGAGAAATTAAAGAATTTGTATTGTGGGAAAGAATACATACTAGAACATTTGTTTGTGACATAAAAAAGGAAGAAAATTATGGAAGAAATTATGTGAAGATTTTTAATATAAAATAAAATTAAAGAAATATGGATATGACAGCATATGGGTAATATAAGAATAATACATATGATAAGTTGAAAATAGGAGAATATTTTATGTTCATGGATGATTTGGAATGAAAAACTTAGTGAGATTATGTTCCATGGAAAATTGTTTTTACAGCTGTTATAAAAAGAGTAAAATAGTGGTTGTGGAAAATGGTGAGTGTCAAGTAAAGAAAACAATGTGACTTTACCTTATTGTGATTAATATAAAAAATGAAACTATGTAAATATTTATATATGTAAATATATATACAATACTTATGTAAATAAGTTGTAAACAGAATATAGGCAATGGACTCCCTACTGTTTTTGATAGTTACCATGGGATCTTCTACATTCACCTAAGTTGACAGCAACTCAACCAGATGGGACCTTGATTTAATATCCCATCTCTAGGATTTGGTTAAGAATACAGGTAGACTAAGAAGTTGCATCACTTTTAGAGATATGCCCCCCCACACACACACATGGGTCTATATTATAACATCCAAGTCTAAAAACTTTGAATGTTATAATATCGAACCCATTCAATTGAAACACCAGAAAACAAAATAATCAGAATAGCAAATTTTTTTCCCAGGGAAAAATTTGCTGTTCCAACAAACATATACACACCAAAATAAATAATCCACACACATACACTTCACAAAACCTTACACTAAACCAGACATACACCACTAGCTATCCACTTACCTTAACCCAGCCCTAATCCTAAGGTCCCTAACTATTGCACAGAAACCTTACCCGGTCTCTAACTCACCTACCCCATCCTAACCCTCACGTCCACACAATCGCACAATTACCTGACCCACACCCTAACCCTAACTCACATAACCCATGCCCAATCGCACACTCACCTTCATTCACACACTTACCTTAACCCGGTCCGTAACCTTCGCTCCACAGTTGAGGAAATAGCGAAGCTGCAGAAACGGCCCACTGAGTATTCGGTGTTCTGCAGCTTCGCTATTTCAAGCGTTCGCTCTACTGGGTTTGATATTATGACATTCGAAGTTTATAGACTTCGATGTTATAAAATAGACCCCCACACACACACACACACACACACACACACACACACACACACACACACACACACACACACACACACACGGAAAATTAAAACTTTACTTTGATAATTATTCAAAGGTGCTTATTCCTGTAGAGGCACGGGTACTGCTCTCATGGAGAACATCAAATAGGGCAACAGCTGGTGCCAGGTTTTTTCCATATTTCTCAATACCTTTTTGTAGAATAGACTTTAGGGTCCTGATGAACCGTTCCACCAAACCATCTGTTTGGGCATGATAAACAGAGCATTTGAGTTGTTTCACATGGAAGATCTGGCAAAGATGCTGTATGATCTTGGAAATAAAATGGGATGCCTCAGTCTATTAAAATATCCTATGGTATGCCTACCTGGGAGAAAATTTTAACTAGTTCTTTTGCAGTCACTTTGGAGTTGTCTTTCCTTAGGGGTCTAATATCACTAATATATACTGAAGTGCATTGCTGACTCTAACCAAAGGCCTTAAAATATCCATTGCATTTCATTCAAATGTTACCCCATTTATTGGTTTTGGATCTAAAGGATTTTTAAATCCTGGTTTAGGACTGTCACCTGATACTCAGGATAGTTAGCACACCTGTTTTCAAGTTTCTTTCTTTCTTTATACCCAGCCAATAGAACATATTCAGGGCCTTCACTTTTATCTCACCCATGCCACTCATGGCAGTGAGCTATTCTCATAACTGTTGTTCTATGTTATTGTAAGTGGTCTGGGCACTAGCAGATACTGAGTACCTTCACTCTTTCTCTCTTTTTCTGTTCTATATAGCAGTCCATTTTGTATATCAAAGTATAGGCAGGCTGGTTGTGGCCCGACAGGAGAATCTTCCCTCAGTTTGGTGGATACATTCTCTTGGCCCATCTTAATGTTTCATCTTTCCACTGGGCCTCTTTAAGTTTAAATTACGCACTTGGAGCCTGGATAGGCTGGGATTTCTTTCACTTGTTACATTCCAAGAATGGCTGTGCCTCCTCTTCCTCCACTAACCTCCAATGAGGCAGTTGGAGTTCATTCTGACTCTTCTCCAAGGAAGGAAAATTCATTCCAATGTTACAAATGATTTGCTCTATCTTCTCTCTGACTTAAAGTATGTTTCACTCCTTGAGGTTTTTTCCTAACCTTTTTTCCTGTTGGATGGGTTATTCTGAGCACAGAAAGGAAATTGTCTATGCTTAAAATGGTCCAAAAGGGCAGCTGGCCTAGTACTTACCTATGAAGCAATGAACATTATCCCAACTGCAGGTTTCTGGGGTTTCTCACTTTCCTTAACTTCTTTCCCTGGGTTCCTGGGGCCTTACTTCTTTGATCGCTAGCTTCCACCTACCATTTTTGGGATTCTCAGCCATGCAGAGGCAGTGCCTTTCTCTTCCTCCATAGACAAGCTTACCCATTCATCAGCCTTCCACAGGCCCTGCCTATGTCACCAATTTTCACATAGATCCTGTCACTGTTATCCTCTGGAATACTGGGGACACCTGATTCTTGTAAATCAGTAGGTTATTTTAGCTTCATATCTGTAGTGGAGACTGCAGTGTGTTCCGTAGGTGTATTCCCATCCAAGTGTTTCCACAGGTCCCTAAAGAAAGGGAAGTCCTTCCCTATAACTACATCATGGGCGATATAAGCCATTATGGATAGCAGGTGTAGTACTTTCCCAAACTAGGTTTGAACCTCTATCTGGGTGTCAGCAACTCCTCCCTCATGAATGCAAGCAACCTCAGTGTTTTTCAGAGAGTGGGCCTTCTTTTTTTATAGTATATTGTGCCTGTACTAAAGGTAATTATGCTATCAGAACTGAAGAACCTGTGAAACTCCACTTATTTTTATACCAATGTTGCCATATCACTAGAGAATGCTGTTTCAACCACCCTAGTTGTGATTCATTTGCATCCCATGGCCTCTTCACCCCAGCATCTTTAATAACCTAAATGTGAGTCTTCAGCTTACCTTCTCTACAATATCTGGCTACATGGCTCTGCTTTCTGCACACAGACATGGTCCCTCTAAACTTGTTTATATAATTTTATCATTCACCTTGTTAGATGACTCTTTGAACTCAGTCTCATATCAGCATATTCCTTTTATCAAATTCACAACATTTTCAGCATTTTGTGAGTCCATTGGAGACATCCACTACTTAACAGTTACCAATAAAACTCTTTTAAATCTGTTTGTTGCAAGTATTTCAAACATAGTTTCCTTGCTATTTATATCTTTTGAGTCTAACAAAAGCTTTGCAATACATTTCTGCTCACACTGTTGTGCTGTTAATGTTTGTAAGATCTGGAAAATGCCAATTTGTGAAAGTTATGGGCCTGGGTGTCTGAAATGAACTCAGACCTTGCAGGTAACCTATTTATTACTTTGTGAAAATCAGTGCACTGTTATTTAGAAATGTCCATATAGGTATAGAATGGTTTTTTGGTTAGATTCAGTGCCAAAAAATGGCCCCAGGTGAATAAATTGCACCTCTATTGCCTAGCAATTATTTTGAAAGTTATTAGGCATATCTACCGTGGCTTAGTGGTACTTCATGCCATGTAGTGTGTACAATGTCTGGGGTTCGAGACTGACAGAGGTGTTTTATTTAAACTCTCTTCAAGAGGAATCTTGATGAGTGGATGGGAGATCGTAGGTTTACCCCGGCTATCACTTCTGTGTCACTGTTAGACAGAGGCACAGTATACTAACCTTGAAAAAGGGCATAGCAAAATAAATTTAAAATGGGTGGCGAAAGCCAAACACATTCTGGCTAGGCTTAAAAATGCCCTAGGGCAGATAGCCTAGTATGAACCTATGAACATATAAGACAGTTGACAAACTGGTTAATCTCTTTGTCTCACATGCGCACAGTACAGGTTTTGATCCTGACCTCTGGCCAATACTTGTATGGTGTTTCTGTATTCTCCCTGTATCTCTATGGGATTCTGCTCACCTTCCAAAAACAAGCTGAGTGGTTCTACATCATATTCACCCTAAAATGGTGTTATGGGCAGCAGTACAGACTGTAGATGGTGCCTATAGGGGAAAGAGATGTATAGATGGTTTGAGCATCAACTGCGGTCCTCAAGATAAAAGAGCATGGATAACAGATTGCTTACTATATCAGGCTGGCCACTCAGTGGTATAAAACATGGCTCTAGATGATTTGGTCATGTTCACTAATGTTGCCAAAAGCATGGTTATTTCACAGTAATAAGTGACTTGAGGATCTGGTCTACTCCCACCTATGGGAGGAGTATATGTGCTCCTATTGGCCAGTGTGTACCTGCCATAAAGCCCAACTGGCATTGCTTAATAAGCTACTAGCTAGCTTGTGTTTAGTTGCCAAGCTTGGGTTACATGGGATAGCTAAACAGCTGGGCAAAACAGCTACACTCAGTATAGGTTCATTGACAAGATGCAGCTTGGAAGTAGATGACATGATGGCAAGGAGGAGGCTTGTAGCCAGGAGAAAAGATGGAGGGGCAGTGCTGCAATGTCACTTGGCTTGGAAACCAGAGTCAGGATTAGAACAAATTAGAAATGGTGTGGGAATTGTGGTTAGAGAGAGGTTTCAAAGGACAGTGAGGGATGGCATCAGAATTAGTGACAGACTCATGACAATTAGACTCCAATGAAAGGATAGGGTGCTATTCATAATCTCAACCTATCCCTCACAGCAGGGGTGTGACAGTGAAGGAAATAGTGCATTCGGATTAACAGGTGCCCTGAATGCACAAATCAGGACAGAAAGAACAGGACATAAGGACTGTCTGGGTTCACAGGGATGGAGCAACAGGAATAAAGAAGGAATGGTCATTCTAGACTTGGCTTGATGGTGAACAATACATGGTTCAGCAAGAGAAAGAGACGGACACAAGATCACATACAAAAATGGCCAACATGGAGCTCAGGTAGACTTCCTCCTAGTAAGTAAAGGTCACTGGGGGATTGTAAAGTCATCCCAAGTGAAACACTTGGCCCACAGAATAAAAAAAAAATAGTTGCCACAATCAGCTGCAAGCAGTGGTCAGAGAAGGTACTAAGGTCAGCAGAGACTAGGCTGAAGACCTGGAGGTTGACTTGAGAGAAAACACAAGATATCAAGGCTCTGAAGGTGGAGTTAAAGAAGAATGGCAGAGCCTAAAAACAGCATGTGTGAGGACTATATAACAGATATGCGGTCAAACCAGGTATGGAAATAAGGAACAAAAGGAAAGCTGGAGGCGAAATGCATAAGTCCAGGAAGTCATCAGAATAAATAAGGTGTGCAGGAAACAGTGGGAGATAGAAAAAACTGAACAGGCTAAGAAGTCATACTGGTTGGCTAGCAGAGAGGCTAAGAAAGGAATTGCAGTAGCAAAGAACAAGGCATCAGAGAAGCACTATCAGCATTTGATTGCAAGACAAAAACAGAAAGATAAAGAAGATAGTCAGGCACCTATCATAATGGATGCAATGACCTGCTCACCAGCCCACAGGACATCAAAGGCTAACAAAAGCTAATGGAAGGACTACTTCTAGCAGCTTTTGAATGAAGAAAACCCCACAGAAGCTGTACTGTCCCAGACACAGCCTACAATTTATTTATTGACATTTGTTAACTGGGAAAGTCCACTGGTCGGAAACCCATTTTCAGTGGAGGCCTTGGGAGAAAAACTCCAAAAACATACAGAACAAAATGTTAACAAAAAAGCTCCACAAAAATGACATGGAAATAAACATACAGAACACGTTTAACAACAAAACAACAACAACAAAAAACATATTAAATTAGTAAATTAAAACATCATAAAAATGTTAGGTTGTCACACGCATAATAGTATATAAGTAACCTAATAATATAGACACTACATATGGTACATACATCATAATGAGAGTACAGGCAAAGTGTGACACCACTGCTAGCTGACTTGGAAGGATGTTTCAACAGAAGGACATATAATAAGGAAAGGTGTAACATTTGCTTAGCGGTAGAGAAGTGAAGATATGAATGGAACAAATAGGTAGTTGGTGGTAGAGGTTGGTATAATGACAGAGATATGGAAGTAGGAGGATGGAGTTTGAACAGATAAGGTATGATGACAGTTATGTTAGTAGGAGGATGGAGGTGCAAAAGTTAAGAAAGATGTAAGTTTATTCATGGTGGCCAATGGTTTTGGGTACTGGGACAGATATGACTGTTGAGAGAGTATTTCTTTAGAGATATTTTTAATGCATTTAATGAGTCTAGGAGGGTGATATCTGGGAGAAGGGCATTCCAAATCCTAGCTATGGCATAGGAGTAGAGGCTATGTCCATCTTTTCTAGTAGGTTTCACAATGCTTACAAGTTGTTTGTTGGTAGATCATACATTTCAGAGTGGGGAGTAGGGCTGTAGGATGTTCTGAAGGGTATGGCAGCTGTCGGGTGTGTAAATTAGTTTAGGAACTAGAGTTAGTTGGGTGGAATCAAGGTATCGTTGGAATTCTAGCCAGTTAAGTTCCTTAAGGGTTTGACAGTGATGAGATCGATATGGAATACCAGTTGCAAATTTGGCAATTTTGTGATAGCATGCTTGGAGTTTGTTTTTGAGAGACTGGTGGAGGTTGGTGAACATGGGGGCTATGTATAGGAGGGATGGGAGAATGAAGCTATTTGCAAGTGCCTTTTTAGTGGGTTTCTCTATATAAAGTTTGCATCTGTATAATCTGCCAAGTTTAAAGTATGTTTTTTTATTGTACTAAGTATGTTGGAAGGAGAGTCTGCTGTCTATGGTAATCCCAAGTAACTTAGCGTGAGTTACTTTTTCTATTTTTGTCTTGTTCTTGGCGTATATGGTGAAATCCTGTGAGATCGGCTTGGTTGAGAATAACATAAGCATAGTTTTCTTTGCATTAAGTAGAAGGTGCGCTTCAGTTAAGTAGGTATCGATTGATGTAAAGGCATTTTCTGATAAACTTAGTAGATTGTGGATATTGTTAAAGGATGTGATGATGGAGTCATCTTCATATGGGATAAGTGTTCTTTGCAGAGAGGCAATATGCAGTTTATTTATGAAAATATTGAAGAGCAAAGGCCCAAAAATGAACCACTGCGGGACTCCTGTTGTACTGACTAGGTATTCAGATATACTACCTTGCCATCTAACACTTTGTCTGTCTGCTAAGTAGCTTGAGAATCATTTAAGGGTGGATTGAAAGCATCCAACAGTTGCTAGTTGAAGTAGTAACTTGGGATGAAACACTGCGTTGAAAGCCTTTGAAAGGTGTAACAGAAGTACTGAAGTTATTTGGCCAGAGTCAAGGACTTTGTTCACATTGTCAGTGAAGGAAAGAAGGGCAGTGGTAGTACTAAGTGCTGGATGGAAACTGTGTTGAGTTGGTGTAAGGAGGTTGTTATCAGTAAGATATGTCATAAGCTGAGTGTGAATACATTTCTCTAAATGTATAGATAGAGGGGACAGTATGGGTTGGTAGTTAGAGAGTTCATTGATAATGCAACACTTGTGCAATGGAGTTATGATGGATTTCTTCCATATTTTGGGAAAGCTGGATGCTGTTATCAATCTATTGATGAGGATACTAACAGGGTATGATATTGCATCGGCAGCAAATTGTAGGTACTCTGAGGGAAGGTTGTCAACAGGTAGGGAGCAAGGTTTTAGCTTTTTGAGAAGTATGAGCACAAGTGAGGTGGGAATAGTATTTAGGGAGAAAGAACTGATTGTAGGGGTATTAGTCTGAGCTGTATGTAATATGTCTAGGTTATCAGAGGTGCTGGAGTGAGTGTTAGCTGGTGATTGATTTATAAGGCTCAGTATACTGTTAATGAAGTGGGAGTTGAAAAAATGGGCTATTTCATCTGGATTTGAAAAAAGAGGAAGAGCCCACCCTAGATAAGTAAGAACAGCACTAGGGAAAATGAAGGAGCAGGCTCAGATGAGGTCATAAGAGGTATGATAAAGATGCTGGGTAAGGTATGGGAGAAAAGGCTCCTGAAGATACTCGTAGCAGTGTGAAGAGAAATGCATATCCCAGATTACTGAGAACAGACATAATAGTGCAAGTGTTCAAGAATAAAGGGGGCATTCACAACTGTGGGCAGCATAAAGGCATGGAAGTTCTGCAGGAGGCATTTGACAAATGAATACACAGAGTAGTAGAAAGTACAATGGAAGATGAGCAATTCAGATACTGATCAGGATGCAGCACAGCTGACCTGATGTTTGCAGTGACATATACATTTAACAAGAATCATGAGATGAGGGAAGAGTGCAACTGAACATTCCTTGATTTGGAGAATGCATATGACAAGGTCTCAAGAAAAACTGTTTGGACAGTCCTGTGGTGGTTTCAAGCTCCAGAATCAATGGTAGAGTTAGTGCAGGCTCTGTACAAGGACACAAAGATTCGAGTATAAACAGTGTTTGGTCTCATAGAGGGGTTCCCAGTGGGAGTGAGTGTGCATCAAGGATCAGCTCGGAGCCCACTGCTGTTCATAATGATGATGGTGTACATTAGCAAACTAGTCACTTGGGACATATCAATAAAGTTGCTGTATGCAGATGATGTGGTATTACAGGCAGACTCTAAGCAAGAACTTCAGCAAAGGACAGGGGAATGGAATGCAAAACTGAAAGCACATGGGATGAAACTGAGTGCAGATAAGCCGTAATGGCAGCAAATGGGGGAACTAAGAAGTTGAGAACTGTGATAGAAAGGAAGATAGTGAAACAGATTAACAGCTTCAAGTATCTGGGAGGGGAGGGGTGGATGAGGAGAAAGGAAGTCTGAATGAGGAGTTCAAAGCTACAGTCAGAGGAGCTGCAGCCAACTGACACAGTGTCAGGGGTAGTGTATGACTGAAGAATGCTAAACGGTATTATGTGTCACATTTCAAACTGCTTTACATACCGCATTGTTGTAACCATTGCCTACACCTAACACTAAAGATGTTTCCACTTCGTTTCCTCTCCCCCCTGCTATTTACACTGACATACGTCACATCTTATCACACCCCCTGCAATTCGCCCCTTACCCTCCACTCGGAACTTACATCCCTTCCAGAATCTATCCAGGTCCTACCACACTCATTGCACTCTACCACTCTATTTTTTCTTTAAAACTAAATTACTCCCCTTATCAAAACAAATCCTAAACTTAAAATCCAAATTTCGGTATCCTCTCCCTCAACCTAACTCTTTACTCTCTATCCTGACAACACTCCATTCAGGCGATATACACCCCAGCCTTGGTCCTAATAACCAACTCCTATCTTCTAACTCCTCCACTCCATCTACTATCACTACTACTTCTCACCCCCCACACCTCTAGCAATCCCACTCTCACTACTACCTCCCCATCCACACTCTCTTCTACACACAGAACCAAAAGACTAAAATTATTCTCCCTTAACATCCAGAGCATTTGCAACAAAGTGCCTGAACTCCACGCACTCATACAACACTATACCCCCCACATCTTAACTCTCTCTGAAACTTGGCTAAAACCCCTCATCCTCAACTCGGAGATCTGCCCCCCTGGTTTCAATATCTACAGACTGGATAGACCTAGCAAAAAGGGAGGTGGTGTCTCCATTTTCTTTTCTGACTCTCTCAATATCTTACCACTTACAATTACCACTCCCACCTTCCACCCTGCAGAGCTACTCATAGTAACTTGTCATCTCAACAACTACAAAAAAATGGCCATAGCCTCAATCTATATCCTACCAGGGAATAATATTACCATCCTTGAAGACATCTTATCTTGGTGTTTTCTTCACATCCCCTTTGAAACGATCATACTTGGGGGTGTAAATATAGACTGGAACTCAGTTAACTCTACTACACTGTCTCATAGTCTCAACCTACATGGTTTTACTCAGCTTGTCTCCTCCCCTACCCGGCTTGACAAAAACCACTCCAATTATATCCTAGACTGGATTCTCGTAAATTCTCCTAATTTGTACCACCAGCCAGGTACATTATCTGACTCCATCAGTGACCACCTACCTATCCACATTACTAGGTACTCACCCAACCTCACTAGTACTCACCTCTTAAAATACATCTGCAACCAAAGAAAATTCAATACCACTTCCTTCAACAAAATTCTCTCAAATATTAACTGGTCCTGCCTATACTCTCTACCTTTAAATGATGCAATTAGCTACTTCAGCCAGACATTCCTAAACATATTCAACTCTCTTGCCCCCATCAGGAAAATAAAAGTCAAAGCTAAACATGCCCCCTGGCTATCCAAAGAAACCTTCCACCTTATGCATAAAAGAGATGCCACTTGGAAACAATATCAGAAAAGCAAATCTCCTTCCCTCCTACAATCTTATAGGGAACTTAGAAACCTTACAAAAAAAGTGTCAACCAGGACAAAAGAAAGTTTTACCTGTCTGACCAATCTCTGCAAACTACTAACCCCCAGAAGTTCTGGTCAACCATAAAAACTCTTCTTAACCCTGGCTGACCCACAATCCCCAACCCTTTCTCAATCAATCTCTCTCAGATACTGCCATCCGTTTAAATCACTACTTCACTGATACCATTTCTAAACTAGTACCTAACACCTCTAATAACCCCAACCCCACCTCCAATTCCACCTCCAGTTCTGTCACTTCACTTACCAGACCCACACCTTTTTCACATTCCCAATCTGATTACACTGACCTCTCAGACCCCTTCATACTCAAACCTGTCTCTGTTAGTTATATTAAAACTCTCCTCAGTAAACTCAAACCTTGTTCTCCTGCCCCTGATAAACCTACCTCCCCAATTCCTTAAACTTGCTGCTAACTCTATTGCCCTTCCTATCACCATTCTAATCAACCACCCAATCCAAGAATCCACTGTCCCCTCTATTTGGAAGGAATACTTCACTATCCCACTACATAAAGGAGGTAACTCCACAGAACCATCTAACCTCCTATTGCTATTCTTTCTCCCTTCTCCAAAATTCTTGAAAAGTGCATCCATTCTCAACTGCTTTCCCACCTTACTCAAAACAATCTTTTAACCAACACCCAGCATGGTTTCAGGCCCAAACACAGTACTAACACTGCACTCTTATCCTTCTCTCGTACTGTAGCTGAGGCCAGAGACAATAATAAACTTGTGTCCTGCCTCTTCTTAGATCTCTCAGAAGCTTTCAATACTGTCTCTCACAACCTTCTACTTCATAAACTTTCTCAGATGAACATTTCCATCTCTACTCTAAATTGGTTCTCAAGTTACCTGTCCAGTTGCCTACAAGCAGTTAAATGGCAAAATTCCTTCTCATCCTTTCTGCCAGTTCAGACTGGTGTTCCCCAAGGTTCAGTTCTTGGTCCCCTCCTTTTCAACCTCTTCACCAATGACCTACACACTTCCAGCAACCTCTTCTCTATCATACAGTATGCAGATGATTCAACTCTGATCTCCATTGCTGACTCTATCAATAACCTCCACCATATCACACAATCTTCATTTCACTTTATTGAGAAGTGGCTCTCCAATAATCAACTTATCCTGAACCCCTCTAAAACTAAGCTCTTACTATTTCTACCTAAACCTCTAGCCCACCACAAATCCACCTTTCTCATATCCTCTTTAAATGGCACCATCATAACCCCAGACTTACACACTAAACTCCCAGGTGTCATCATAGATGACCAGCTCAAACTAGACATTCACATACTTCATTCTATAAAGAAAACACACCAAAAACTGGGCATGCTATACAGAAACAGCAAATTCCTGACCCCCAACTCAAAACTACTGCTAGCCCAATCCTATCTCCTCCCCGCCCTCCCCTATGGCTCCCCTCTATTTTCCAATCTATAAAATAACCTGCTGGTAAAACTAGACCAAACCTATAACAAAAGTGCTAGATTTGTCACCAGCAGCCCCTATAAATCCCATCACTGCTCTGCTCTCATAAAACTACATTGGCTCAAATTCCCACACCTTCTGACCAAATGTCAGCTGATCCAAGCTTTCAGAATTCTTAATTCAAACTCTGACTGTCCATCTCTGTCCAACCTGATCTCCTGGTACACCCCTCCCTGATGTCTGCGCAGCTCTGATAAACTCTTACTACAAGTCTATAAACCCAACAAGAACATAGGTAAAATACTCTATAAACACTCCATGTCCCTTACTTGGAACAATCTTCCACTCCATATTAGAAGTCATACCTCCCTTCCTAACTTCAAACATGACCTGATAGTGTACCTCCATAACAACCCTTTATGTACCTGTTACCATCCTACTTAACACCTCCCTCTCCACATACCCACTTCACCACTGTTTGATCTATAAGACCTTTTTCCTCTTTCTATAACTTACTTTATCCAACTGCTCTTCTTTCTGTACCCCCCCCCTCTAGTTCACTAAATCCCTCCTCTACTACTATCTTCTTTTGCACCACTCCCTCTTCTGACCTACGGTCCCTTGTGCAGTCACCAGTCACTACTTTTTACTCCCACTCTACTTTCCTTCAGTTCTGAAGCCCCTGCACTTACACATTTGTTCTTCTAGCCACTAATCTAATTATACCTTGTTTCTTTTCATTATATTACCTACAACCTTAACTTCCTTCCTGCTTACCTGCTGGATTTATTATTGTTGTTTCACCTGTTATAACCTATTACTACACTTTTTGTATATATAGCTATGTACTATTCCATTGAGTACATTACGTTCTTCTTATCCATTGTATCCATAAGATTGTTTTGCTCTTTAATATTGTTAATTTGTCTCTATTTGTATGTATTTGTATGTCTGTTTGGGGCTTTTCCCCTGGGGTCTCCACTGAAAAAGGGTAACTTCTTACCCAGCTGAACCAACCCTGTTAACAAATGTGAAATAAATAAATAAAAAGTTAGATGCACAAAATAGTGGTGGGACCTTCTTTGCAATTGGAGCTACTTTTACTTCTGCTTTGATGTCCGCATTTCTTCATCTGTCCCACAGTGTGCTTCCTACCACCCATCTCAGCCACTTTATTTCCATCACTTCTAGCTTTCTCAGCTGCTTTGCATTCACTGTGTAGGTTTCTGTAGTTGGGCACACAGGGATATGCTTTCAGTCTCTCCTCACAAGTGCCATTTAAACAAGCAAAACAAAGTATTTTGTACATAAGTACAGTCTGAAATGGTACTTTAGGGTATGAATAAAACCCTAAGTCTCTTTTGCATAAAGAAAGTCCCTGATTCACAAATAAAGTCTCTTAAAGAATACCTTGCAGGGCAAATAAAACCAAAAAATATCTGCACACAAATACTTTACAGTAAAATGATTCTGGATCCTAACTACCAGGCTTCAACTAATATTACCAAAACTCCAAACTAGGACTCCCATCTCAATTACTTTGGCCTCAGTACATCTGTCTTTCATAAACATCTGCCAGAGTCATCTGGACTGTCAAACAAGTGACTTCGCCCAGACTGTGAGTTCACTGGTCTTATAAAGGTGCTGGTTCATAGGTTCGTAGGTTCATAGGTTCATACTAGGCTATCTGCCCTGGGGCAATTATAAGCCTAGCCCGATTCTATATGGCTTACGCCACCCCTTGATTTGAGTATACTGTGCCCTTTTTAAGGTTTAGTTTACTGTGCCTCTGTCTAATAGTGACACGGGAGTAATCCCTGGGACAAACCTACGATCCCCCATCCACTTATCGAGATTCTTCTTGAAGAGATTCAGTGAGGTGCTCTGCCTCACATGAACTGGAATTCTATTCCAGAGCAAAGGGAGCCTCTGGGTTATGAACCTGTCCCTCCATCAAGTTCTATTTATTTCTGTGCTGAGGTTCAAGTCCCTCGAGCATGTGGCTCTAAGGGATTTAGATTTACTGAGGTGGAGCATGTCCATTAATTCTGGATTTGACATAGCTTTGTATGTCAGGCAGAGATCGCCTCGAAGTAGGCGGTATGCAACTGAGTAGAGCTGGAGTTTTTTTAACCGAGCAGCATATGGCATCTGTTTGAGACCCTTGATCCTCTTGGTGAGATACATTTGGGGTCTTTCTAATTGCTGCAGGTGTTGGGTAAGGTACATCCCAAAAGGGGCATTGTATTCTATGATGGGCCTGATGAGGGATGAATAAAGGGGCACGATTACCTCTCTTGATCTAGATGTGAAACCCTTCGTGATGAGGTGGGCTATGTAGAAGGTCTTTCTAACCACTTTGGCAATGTGGTTTTCAAAGGAGAGATTGCTATCAACTTGGGTCCCCAGGTCCCTAATAACTTTCTCTGTACTTAATGGGTTTCTGCCTATGTGGTAATTTGTGGGCACATTGTTTTTGCCAAAGGGTATGACTATGCATTTTTTGGCATTTAGCTTTAAACCATGGTGCTAGCACCAGTTATCTGTCTCTGTGAGACCTTTTTGAAGGATGTTTGTGTCAGCTGGAGAGTTGATTATGGCACCCAGTTTGCAGTCGTCTGCGAACTTGGTGAGCCATAGTCCTCCCACGTTTGCCTGTACCTCGGAAAAGTATATACCGAACAAGAGTGGTCCCAGGACAGAACCCTGTGGGATACCACTTGTGACTGGTTTTGAGTCTGACATGGCTCCAGCAACTCTCACTCTTTGGGTTCTGTCTTTGAGCCAGTTTGCGACCCATCTTGTGACATAGGGGTTTATATTTAAGCTGGATAGCTTATCTATGATGCCCGAGTGGGGTATTGTGTCAAATGCCTTTGCAAGGTCCAGATAGGCTGTGTGGACTACCTTCCCTTCATCTATGGCTTTGGTGACTGTTTCAAAGAAGTCAACCAGGTTCAAAAGGCAGGATCTGCCCTTGACAAAGCCGAACCGGGTAGGATCTAGTGTCTGTAGATCCCCAATGTCTTTGTTTATGAGCTCCATGATGATCCTCTCCATAGCCTTGCAGACTAAGCTAGTCAGGCTTATGGGGCGATAGTTTCCAGGGTCTGTAGAGGCTCCACCTTTGTGGAGTGGGACCTCTGTTGCTGTACGCCATTCTGTGGGCACATATCCTGTAGTGAGGCTGAGATTATATAGCTGTTTTATTTGAAGGATTAGTTCCTCTTGTAGTTCATGTAGGACACAACCTGGAACGCCATCTGGTCCCATGGAAGCAGTGTTTTTTGCTTTGGAGAGGGCAGCCTTCACCTGAGCATCTGAGATGTTTGGGAGGCAGCCCTCTGCCGGGATAAATACTTGCTCTTTTGGGGGTGAGGGGGTGGAGAAGTTTGCACTTAACCTGTCGGCCAGGATATTGGTGATGTCTGTGGGTTCAGTGTATTTTTTGTCGTTTAGAATCTACTCAGAACAAGTCTGGGAGTTGCATCCCAGGTTTCTATCATAACTGAAAAAAGCCTTATGATTGTCTTTGGTGTCCTGTGCAATTTTTCTCTCGAAGCTGGCCTTGGAGGATTTTATGAGGAATCGTAATTTTTTGCTAGTACTGATCAGAGATGCCTTCCCTATTAGGGATTTTGCTCTATCATGTAGTAGCTTCCTCCTTCTGTTGTACAGTTTATTTATGGCAGGGGTCCACCAGACTGGACGCCTGCCTTTGGATGATTGGGTCTTGGTTTTGTTTGGGATAGCATGATCCATGCATTCCTGGAGATGTCCGTAGAATGCATTTATATAGGATTCTGCAGTTTGGGCTGTAGTTTCCACTGGCCCTGGGGCCTTGAAGGATTCCACTTCAGTTTTGAGAAGTGAGAAGTTTGCTTTTGAGAAGTTTTTCACTGTGGTTTTCTGGGCTGGGGGTGGGGTCGGGATGTGGACATCCAGTGAAATTAATTTATGGTCTGATCTTACCAATGAGGGATATACTTCTGGTGTGGAGCATAGAGTCCCCATGTTGGTAATGATCAGGTCTAGTATGTTGTCCCCTCTTGTGGGAGTGGTGACTAGTTGTTCCATAGCATTTGAGTTTATAATTTCCAGGAATCTTTGGGCTAAGGTGCTAGGGCTTGAGTAGTGCTTCCAGTCAATGTTTGGGTAGTTGAAGTCGCCCAATAAAATGGTGTTCGGAGAGATCTTCATGTTCTCCAATGTTTTCAGGAAAGCCGAATGGGATTCCTGACTTTGAGAGGGTGGTCTGTAGGATGCTATGAACTGAAAAGCAGTCTTGCCCACTGGTAGTTGCACATGGATGGTCTCCGATACTTCGTGCAATGCTACTAACCTGGAGGTGTGGATATCCTTGATAAATATGGAAACTCCCCCTCCTTTTGTGGTTCAGTCCGGGTTTTGGGGCCGAAACGCATGATATGAGGTATAGCCTGGTAGTGCTGGGGTGCTCTCTGGTGCCTTGAACCAGGTTTCTGTCACTGCACAGATGTCGATGTTCTCCATACTGAGGAGAGCTTCGAGTGCGTGCATCTTGAGGTTAAGACTTCTGGCATTTAGCAGCATTACCCTTAGTTTCTTGTTCCTTGTGCTGTCCATGGGGGTGGGTTTGACTTTTGAGCCTTGCCTAAAAAAAGCACTATGGGGGTGGCAAGAGCCTTTGCCAATATCCGAAAGCCCAGTGGTGACAGGTGCAAAACGTCCCTAGCGAAGCAACGTGGCTTGTTGTGCATGTCATCCCAGGCTGACAGACACTGGATCCCCTTTGAATGACACCAAAATTTTAGCCAATTGTTAAAATCGATCATTTTGTCTTTGTACTGTGGCATCATTCTAGGTGAGGGTAAGATGCTGCTCAAGGTCAGGGTCATACCAGCCTGGGCTACATGATCAGAGAGCTCCTCTATGTCTCTTTTCATGTAGTCCAGGAAGGTACGTCTCAGGTCATTCACACCAGCATGTACAATGACTGAGTCATATTTGTATTTGCTTTGGAGTGACCTGAGTGCTTGTGTTATGTGTCAGATCCTAGCACCCGACAGGCAGCTCACTGTGACCTTCTCTTTATTCAGCCTGGTGAGCGGGACGTCAGTGTGTCTGACAATAGAGTCACCTATAACAAGAGTATCAGGTGTGTTATTCAGCCTTAAGGGCTGTGGCTGCTTGGCACACTGACTTTGTGGGTTATGTGTTGTGTGTGTTTTGTTTTGAGGTAGCGTTTGCTTAGATGTCTGCTTTGGAGGTCTCTGTTGCTTAGGTAGATTTTTATTTAGAGCCTCCGAGTATGTTTTTGTGTATTTATGTGTTTGGTTCGCTGATGTGGTGGGACTATGTGATAGTGGAATTGTGTTGTGTGAGGTTACCTTCTCCTCCTGACTGGTTACACCAGTTTTGAGATGAGAGAGCTCAGCCTCCAGTTTGACTAAATAGTTGCATCTCTCACATATATTTGAACCTGTTTGGAGGAGGAGAGGGTTGTCCGTGTACATGAGACAGTTGTAACATTGCCTCAAAAGTCCCTGATTCACCAGCTGGACTGGAGAGGAAACCATTGACTGACCTTTGGACATGCTAGAGTAATAGGGAAACTGAATTTAAGACGGACCAATAGAGGACAGGGTAATCGTAGAGAGTATAAGAGTAAGTAGTGCTTATGGTTTAATAGTGCTAACTTGTAGGATTACTTAATTGGACCAGTGAAGGGCCTTAGAATGAGAATATGGTGTTTAAATTGAGAAATAGAGCAGTTCTAAGGGATAAAGTGAAGAGCAGACTTTGTGGAGCCAGGAAAAGTTTAAACCCAATTAGGCGGTGCTGCCCACTGTCGCTCTATGCTCAAAAATGCGCAAAACTGTGCAAAAGAGGGTTTTAAGAGAGAAAGATGAAGGAGTTTTGGAACTGACCCAAAATGGCCAATAAAACTACAGTTTCAAGTCAGTAACCACTCCCACAGGGGCAGGCAAAAAATGGCCTCACAGAAACTTACAAACAGTTCAAGAACAGCAAGCCTGTAACTGAACTTTTTTAAATCTCAGAAAAGTGGGAAAAAAGCAAGATTTTTTTTTTTGTTTTTTCAGAGATAGCAGAGGTTAACAAGTATCAACAAGTTATAACAGTGCAGTAAATGACCCCACACAAGAGTGCTAGGCCAAAGACAGATAAAATGCAAGTTTTGAGAAAAAAACTATTTTAAAAATAAGTGCAAACAGGAAATTCAGTAAACAGCTCTAGGTTGTGCTCTAAATACAGTTACTAATGCAGAAATCAACTTTAACAAGCCAGAAAATGCTCAAAGTAGGCGGCTATTCAGAAAAACGTAGCAAATAAACAGAGGAAAAATACTTAAAGTCTCAAAAGTGGCTCCTTTCTTCTCTCAGCGTTTTCTCCTTTTGGTGGGTGCTTTACCAACAGCCAACAAGCCTGAAAAGATGCCAAAACCACGAGGCAACCAGGTTTTAAGAGAGGAAGATGAAGGAGTTTTGGAATTGACCCAGAATGGCCAATAAAACTACAGTTTCAAGTCAGTAACCACTCCCACAGGGGCAGGCAGGCTGCTCAATGTTTTTCACTCCACAGGGGCAGGCAGCAGTCTCTTATTATATCTGACTCCAGGTAATGCTCTTAAAGGAGACCAGTCTATATTTCCAGTTATCCAAGCCTGTATTCTTTTTGCAAATATTTCAGCTAAAATAGCTATAACTTACTAGATTTTCTTAGTGATACCATCTGCTAGTCATTTTATAGTGGAGCCATCAAACAAACACACACACACACACACACACACACACACACACACACACACACACACACACACACACACACACACACACACACACACAGTTTTCATATATTTTGATATTGTGTTTTTGATATAAGACAGCTGCTTTCATTATATTGGAACCCTTATTTCTTACTGTTGTACATGGCAGAAAGGCCTATGAATATCAATCAAAGGTTACATGATAAGTAGGAATATATATGCCAGAAGAAATGCATCCTAGCAGCAGCAAAGCAAGCAGTCTTCATCAGTTCATAGCTGCCACCAGGTCATACTGATGATAAGTGATTAATGGATGTGGAGTTCAAAGTATTTTTCTCTTCATATTCAGTTTGTTAGCATTTTTTCTTATATTAAAATTGCTGAATAGTTGATTTTTTCAGGGTTTAAAGTCTATTTCATGTTAGAAGGGTAATGTAAATTAAGGGGAACCCACAAAAAGTGCATAGGAAAACAATTTATTGCACATTAACTCCTTGGTTTCTACATATAATGAAACTTATTCAGTGTGAGTGAACTTGACTCCAAACTTTAAACGTTTCTATTCCAAGTCATATGCCAACTACCATCAAATAGCAAATAAAACACGCTATAACAACAACAGTAAAAGATATTATGAACAAATGATAAAATATTTAGATAAGCTCTGAAACTTCAAACACCATACTATTAATGGAAATTCATTAAAATAAATAAGACATAGTAATAAGTGGGAAATTACTAACAGCTACTGTTAGAAAACATTAAGGTAAATACAGCTTATTTTATATTTATGTGGATGTCCTTTGGTTGATATGTATATATCTGCAGAATTATTACTCAATTTATGCGTTTAGTTTTATTTTTGGGAAAGAAATGAATTCATATGAACTACACAATATTCTCTATCTATTTTGCTGGAAAAAGTAGGCACATGTGTAGACCTATTCCAGGTAGTCAAAGATTTGCATTGAAAGCTTCATATTGTAGGTTAACAGATGGGGTGTTGCAGTAGTTATTGTAATGAAGCAGATATGCCAAGAACTGTCTTAAAGCTGCACTTTAACTATCTGCCTACAGATCCTGGAACCTTTGTATGACCTAATCATACTGAAGAAAACCATGAATCAAGACATCCTGCTGATAGAGCAGAGAGAGAGAGAGGGAGAGACTGAGAGAGAGAGAGAGAGACTTCACATTCTATCACATAACTCCTTCAGGACAAGACAGGATACATTCAGCTTAGCTACGTATGTTTGCCTGCTGCTGAGACATAACCTGTTCAGCCATGCATTATGGATTATGTTACACTTTGCTGTGGATATCTTCCAGCACCATTAGAGAGATCATGAAGCAAAGCCAGCAGAGCTTGTCATTCATTTGAAGCACTGCTGAATATTAAATAACTGCTTTCAAAGCCTCTAATGCATCATTCAGAAAGGATAATGGAATATGCATCAGTAATCCTGCTGACCTGCATGAGCCAAACCACCACTCAAGCTACACTCCTGGCCACCCAACACTGTCCACAGTCTTTGATATAAATAAGTCTATCTTTGTATTTTCTTTTGCAGAAAACAGAACCATAAAAATATGCATAATTACAAGGGCAAAGTTTATTTTTTACTTCATTGTTTTGTTTGCTTTAATGTCAGAAGGAAACTCCAAAGTACTGGAGAAGCCCTTCTTACTTTTATGTAGAACTCTTGCAGATGTGCAAAACTTTTATTGCACACAAACGTACTTTCACTTTTGCCAGTATGTACCCGACACAATTTTGGCTACTCATCTTGGCTGAAGCAGTCATAGCACACATCACCAATGTCCTCCCTCCTTAAATGCCGTTCATACCCCTGTTTCAGTCATAATCTGGGCTAGAAATGCAAAGGTAAATATAATATACAGGTGCAGTTTAGAACAGCCACTTAACATATTTTGAAAGACAGAATGATATTAGAATACCTATTGAAAAATTCATGCAGATATGCAAATAACATTAAGTATGGGCTGGAATGAAGATGACAGGTACTGAAGGTGTGGGAACAGAGTAGCTGGAATCACATGTGTTTTGTGAGGATTAATGTAATTTTATCAAAACTGTATGTAGAATACAAGTGTTGACTTAAACTTACCAAAATTATAAAAATCAGAAATTTCAAACTGCTTCAAAACAAAATGTGGCTGCAAAATAAATCTCTACTGTAGTGATATTCTAGCAATGCAGACAGCCTTCCTACATTCCCATATGGGGGAAGTGTGCCATCACATACCTTTGTGTAACTTACATATTCTGTACAGCTCTGGAGAACATGTAATAACTGGTTTACCTAAACACCTATCTGTTCCCTTTCACCAAGTTTGTGCAAATTTATTTCTAAGTATTCAGGCAGACAGGTTGTGGGCCTACTTCCATCTCCATGCATGTAGTACAGGTATCTTACTGCCTATAAAAATATTTTAAGACTTACAGTGCTGTTCACTGTCTGATTTTGTGAATGCATTGAAGTTTTATTTGTATGATTTGTGTTACATTCTCTTCACTCTGCAACTTCATGCCATCTAGATAGTGAGACACTATCTTTCACATCATGTTGAAGTGATTATTTTACTTTAATATTATATACTGTACACTTGTTCACATTTTTGATCTAGTGTTAAAACTCTCTTAAAAGGATATAACATGTTGTGCTGTTAAGGGAAAAACCAGATATGTAAAATACAGTCATACAGTATTGTTAAGTTTTATCCCTTGCCCAGTAAACAAAGCTAACATTTTGTATAGTGATACATTCAATGGATTAGGTTTAGTAAGCTGGGATTCAGTAAACAGGGATTCAGTTTTATAACACATTGTACTTTGGAAATGTGATTGAGCCATGGAGGTGTGGCGTAGTGTAATAAGAGAATAGAATGTGGAGGATAACAGACATTTGGAAGTTCTGCTTATTCTGGATGCGGTGTGACAAAAGAACGGGGAAAGAGAAATTATGGAATAAAGGCAGACGAAAAAGTAAAGGGGGTAGAGGAACAGATTGCACTTTATATGCAAGAAGGTGATAAAAAGTCAGTGGAGAGAGGAGAGCAGCCAATGCTAATCTGAACAAGAGTTCAAGCTGGATACGGTTTAACAAGGGAGGAAAAAGCTCTGTGGAGGAAATGGTGTTGGGTAAAAGACAAGGTTGGAAAGTATGTGTTTGTGAAATAAATTAAACTATAAAACATGAGCTTGCATGACTTTATTTATAAATATCTGAAAAATAAAATAATAAAAAGACAAATAAAAATCTGAACACCAGAACGTTTTGACATTGCTGAAATTGCTAAAGATGTAATATAGGTAACCCTTCAAAAGGACAGACAGAGGCTGAAGCAGACAATGGTATGCTGTTAGTTTAAGATCTTCCTGACTGCCAGTGTGTGTGCGTGTGTGTGTGTGCCTGCGTGTGTTTGTGTGATATGTGCATGTGATGTTTTTTCTGTGTGTGTGTGTGTCTGTGTGTGCCCGTGTGTGTTTGTGTGATATGTGCATGTGTATGTTTTTCCTGCACATGTGTGTGTGTGTGTGTGTGTGTGTGTGTGTGTGTGTGTGCGTGCGTGTGTCTATGCATCCTATAAAAGACTGACATCTTCCTGAGAATTAGTGTTTCTGCCTTTTGCCATGTGATTGCTGTAATGTACTTCATCTTCTCTTTGAACTTAAACTAGATAAAATACATATTGGCAAATGAATGACTCAAAGAATGCAGGACGTATATGTATTGCATGACAAAAGCTGGTTGGCAAGTGTCAGCTTTGTCTGCACAAGTCTCTGTTAAACCAAAGAGATGCTTGTTTCTGTTGACTAGAAGACAGAACACAAAAATGCAATAGTCTCAACAATCAATTAATAAATACATAAAATAATGAATTCATTCATTCATTCATTCATTTTAGATCTATGCCAGCCAAGTTCATGAATGCAGAAGGCCAAGATGCAAAAGAACGTCATTCAAAATAACAAAAGTGGAAACTCCTGTGAGTCAGTTGCAGCTTTCAGTATGTTTGGGGTTTTAGAGATAGACTTTCATATCTGTGAAGGAAATACATATTCTATTTGAATGGTGTTCATTTTTGCACTACAACCCTAACGTACCTTAGTTTCATTATCATTGTGCATATTACTTAGCATAATATTTTAAGGGGAAAAGAACACAGAAGTTAATTCCATTAAGTGTGAACAGCAATGCTTTACCATACAGAGCCTTATGAAGTGCATGCATCACATGCTGGAAAAGTAAGTGTACAAGGCAAAGCTGGAGTGGCCAACACTTATTACTTCCAGCTATTAATAGACAGGTTGTTAGGAGAGAGAATCAGAAATGGATCCTCACATCTTACGTACTTGCAGTCACTGTACTCACTACAAATTATTCAATCAAATGGAAATAGGATAGTGGATGTCATCATCCTGGAGAAAATGTAATTTCTAAGGAAATATCAAGGAATGCATGTGACATCTGGAAAGGGAAAGGAGGACAAGGAGACCTGGTGGTGGAATGAAGAAGTACAGGAGAATATACAGAGAAAAAGGATGGCAAAGAAGAAGTGGGATTGTCAGAGAGATGAAGAAAGTAGACAAGAGTATAAGGAGATGAGGTGCATGGCAAAGAGAGAGGTGGCGAAGGCAAAGGATAAGGCGTATGAAGAGTTGTATGAAAGGTTGGACACTAAGGAGGGAGAAAAGGACCTGCACCGATTGGCTAGACAGAGGGACCAAGCTAGGAAGGATGTGCAGCAGGTAAAGGTGATAAAGGATAATGAGGGAAGAGTACTCACAAGCGAGGAGAGTGTGTTGAGCAGATGGAAAGAGTACTTTGAGGGGTTGATGAATGAAGAAAATGAGAGGGAGAGAAGGTTGGATGATGTGCGGATAGTGAATCATGAAGTGCAGTGGATTAGCAAGGAAGAAGTAAGGATAGCTATGAAGAGGATGAAGAATGGAAAGGCTGTTGGTCCAGATGACATACCTGTGAAAGCATGGATGTGTTTAGGTGAAATGGCAGTGGAGATTTTTAACTAGATTGTTTAATGAAATCTTGGAAAGTGAGAGGATGCCTGAGGAATGGAGAAAAAGTGTTTTGGTACCAATTTTTAAGAATAAGGATGATGTGCAGAGCTGTAGTAACTACAGAGGGATTAAATTGATCAGTCACAGCATGAACTTATGGGAAAGAGTAGTTGAAGCTAGGTTAATAAGGGAGGTGATGATTAGTGATCAGCAGTATGGTTTCATGCCAGGAAAGAGCACTACAGATGCACTACATCGCATCTGTAGTGCTCTTTCATGCCAGGAAAGAGCACTACAGATGCGATGTTTGCTCTGAGAGTGTTGATGGAAAAGTACAGAGAAGGTCAGAAGGAGTTGCATTGTGTCTTTGTGGACTTAGAGAAAGCATATGACAGGGTGCCTAGAGAGGAGTTGTGGTATTGTATCAGGAAGTTGGGAGTGTCAGAGAAGTATGTGAGAGTGGTACAAGATATGTACAAGGGTAGTGTGACAGCGGTGAAGTCTGCAGTGGGAGTGACGGATGCGTTTAAGGTGGAGGTGGGATTACATCAAGGATCAGCTCTGAGCCTTTTCTTATTTGCAATGGTGATGGACAGGTTGACAGATGAGATCAGACAGGAGTCCCCCTGGACTATAATGTTTGCAGAAGACATTGTGATCTGTAGTGAGAGTAGGGAACAGGTGGAGGAGACCCTGGAGAGGTGTAGATATGCTCTAGAGAGAAGAGGAATGAAGGTCAGCAGGACAAAGACAGAATATGTGTGTGTGAATGAGAGGGAGGATAGAGGAATGGTGAGGATGCAGGGAGTAGAGGTGGCGAAGGTGGATGAGTTTAAATACTTGGGATCAACAGTTAAGAGTAATGGTGAGTGTGGAAGAGAGGTGAAGAAGAGAGTACAGGCAGGATGCAGTCGGTGGAGAAGAGTGTCAGGAGTAATTTGTGACAGAGAGTACCAGTAAGAGTGAAAGGGAAGGTCTACAAGAGGGTAGTGAGACCAGCTATGTTATATGGGTTGGAGACTGGCATTGACAAAAAGGCAGGAGTCAGAGCTTGACATGGCAGAGTTGAGATTTGCACTGGGTGAGACGAGGATGGACAGGATTAGGAATAAGTATATTAGAGGGTCAGCCCAGGTTGGAAGGTTTGTTACACAGCCAGTCAGGCAAGATTACGTTGGTTTGGACATGTGCGGAAGAGGGATGCAGAGTATATTGGGAAAAAGATGCTAAGGATGAAGCTACCAGGTAAGAGGAAAAGAGGAAGGCCTAAGATAAGGTTTATGGATGTGGTGATAGAGGACATGCAGGTGGTTGGTGTGATGGAGCAAGATGCAGAGGACTGGAAGAAATGGAAACAGTTGATCCACTGTGGCGACCCCTAACAGGAGCAGCCGAAAGAAGAAGAAGAAGATCAAGGAATGCAGAGAATAATCCATGAATATTTTCTTCCATTATCCTCTGTTTCTGGTATCTCTCCTTACATGAGTTATCAGGAAGCAATAATGTACTGGAAGCATTTGGTCTGCTTCTACGATCAGTAAGTGACTTGGTTTCATCTCCCAAACAGGAGACATTAAAGGTGAACACTGTAACATCAGCTTGCTTAGAAGTAATGGTTGTGCAGAACAAGGCTGAAATTGCCTAAAGTAGAATCAGGACATACAGTAAACTCTCTTAACCAGAACTGAAGCAACCAGCACTGTCAAGCAACCAGACAATTGTTTTTAAGAAATACAGTACAACTTTCATGTGTTGCACTTTCTATTCCCCACAGAAACATACCTTATGTTTAGAGAGTCATAGAGTTTTGAAAGGGAAGATAGGAATAAATTCCCTCTCTCCCATCCTGAGAACAAGTCAAACCAAACAAGTAGTGTAGGGTGCAATATTAGTCAGGCCTATTTTTAATAGTAACTGTCAAGCAGCCAAAAACTACAGTGATCTGGCATCTACCAATGCCCATGGGTGCCGGTTAACTGAGAGTTTAATGTAATTGTAAACAGTGGTGGATTTAGTACATCTTGGGCCCTGTGCTGTTTTTAACCCATATGCTCTGCCCATGCTTTACTTTGGAATATACGTAAAAATAAATTTGGTCTTCTGGAATCACCATTCTGACTGATTTAAACAGATTGATTGTTTTAAGTTATATGTATTGTTAAAAAAAATGTTTTCTTACAGGAAATGAAATGCAGTTAAGTAACACCACTAATCCTATACAGCCATATGGATGCTCTCTTTTTTTGCCTTTCAGTTTAAAACAAACTTGTACACATAGTTCTGAATCTTTTAATTCAAAAAATGAGTGACGGATACAGAAATGGGGATAAAGGCTCAAAAATAAGGATAGATTTTAACAGTTGCTTTTATTTTTATTTTATTGTCTTTGAATTAAAATGCATTTTCTGAAGGATATGAAATTTGAAACTGAAATGTGTGCCATAATTTAATAAATTAAATGCTTAATGATTACCAGAAAACCACAATTTTTATGAGTGACAGTCCAAAAATATACAGCAAAATCAGGGACACTCTGAAAAATCAGGGATGGTTGAGAGATATGCCTTTACATTTTGCATTTTTAGGCTGACAATCTCAATATATATATATATCTATATCTATCTATATATATATATATATATATATATATATATATATATATATATATATATATATATAAATCTTATCATGAGTATTTTCTTCATGGGATCATACGATCATAGGATGTTACTATGCTATCAAACTGGAGGTCATTTCAAGCCTAGCCATTTCATCCCAATGTAATACCATAGATACTCTAGTCAGTACCCAGGATTGTATTTATTAATAACTACCCATGTCCAGAAGGGTTGTGGGCACTGTCCCCGGTAAACATTTACGATGCTCCATCCACTCGTCCAGGTTCCTTTTGAACAGTGTCATACAGGTGCCCTGCTTCACATAAAATTAAAAAACGTAATAATACCTATCTATCAGAAAAATTATATCTTCAGTCATTTTATATTTAAAACAAAACATGCATATTTTACATGTTCTACCATTGTGACAAACCAGTTTTACTGTTGCTTGCAAATAAATGTCTTTCAGGATAATAAGCATCAGAGATGACTACATAACAGACACGTTCCAAAGTGAATGCAGCTGTGACAACATTAAAATAAACAGAATGAACTAGTAATAATAGAATACAGTAAATATAACATGCCTAGCATATTATACCATAGTCTTAAGTCAGACATATACTAAAACTGATATCATTCACAGTATCATTGTACTACAAGTTACATTTGCTTTTTTTTGACTCCTGCATAGCAGGACTCAATGTGCAATTAGAACATGGGTATATATGAGAAAGCATTGTTCTTTGGATACAGTAGTTAAAACATATAAAACACATCAATACAGAATTAACTGTGTGGTACAGGTAATCAGGAAATTCAAAAATGGTAGTTATACTGCGCATGTTACTTGCACTGTTCACCATCTTTTATGGCAAGCATGTAGAAATATCTGTCTACTGAAATCTCAAGAGTCATATTACCAAGACCTAACAGACTCAAAAAGAAAGAAAAATAGTTTGAAAATGTAGGAGAAATACAGCAGAAGAGTGAATATCTAATAAAGGCTCTTTCCCTTGAACTTCATTTGTTATAGAAGGGCAAGCCCACTGTACCCCTGACGGTGAAGCCCCCTATACTCCTTACATAGAGAGATAAATATATACACACACACCTTGTAGAAAAGGGGATGTCAATCTCAGACTTACTATATGTACATCTAAATTTTCAGCTATTTGCTTTCCATGTTTTGGGACTTAGCAAGGCAAATCCTGAGATTTTAAAGAGTTTCCTGTAGAAACATTTCCATTACAACGTACATTTTATATCCCTCATACGTTAGCTCAGTTTACTGTCACATAGAAAATGTTGGAATAGTTCTGTATTTTTGACTGCCAGAGGTACACTGTGCTATGAAATTCCATGAAAAAAATGAAGAAAGTACCATGTGGTATTATGGAAACAAAAAAAAATAAAACCATGCATGGCACAGTTGCTCAGCAAAACTATTATTATCAAATAACTTCACAAATATTCTAAACATTATTTCTTACTAAACGTTCATTGAAAGCAGGGTTCAGTATTCTGTTTGATATGCCTGCACTTTGCAATCCGGCTACATTACTTTATAACCCCCTGATCACCACATGGTGAACAGAAGAAATATGAAAAGATAGGGACATGAAACTTTCCAACAGGAAACAATAAAATGAATTTAAATGTGGTCCCAGGATTACATTTGCATTATTATTATTATTATTATTATTATTCATGTCTATGTGTTAGTTCTATAATACCAGTATTGTTATGTGCCACCAGTTTGATCAACACTCACTTGTTCAGCCTTTGCCACTTTTCACTGTTTGCAAAGCATTGGTTCTGTTTGTTCTGTTTTCCCACCAAGCAGTGTTTTAAATAACTGATTTGTTTGCTGTTTAAAACATTCTTTAGTGTCTGCTTGATGCGTTTCTGCTGCTTAAAATATATTATTCCCTCACTGCTGTTTTTCTGCTATTTAAAACTTTTTTTAGTGTTTCCCACCTAAATTAGTGTTGCTAGTAGCTGTAGCATAGCCCAGATACAGGTTTGCTGCATCTGGGTCTGTTTGTTTTGGCTGTCGTATTCTGAGCACATTTTCCAAGCCATCTTTGATTGGAATAGCCCTTCCGCACCCTTGTGAGAGAAGTGTGCTGTTTGGAACCTGTCTGGTGAAGAGTGACTGGTCTAAGGCTTGGAGTAAGCACCCTCATTGGTTCTTTTGAGTTTTTTAAAGTGTTTTTTTTTAAGTTTTTCGCTTCTGGTATTTAAGCCCTGCATTTGAGCAGGTTTCTGCTTGTTTGAACCAAGCTGAACTGATGTGGGCTACTAGCCACAACTCTAAGCTGAGATACCAGACAACCAGAGGCTTTTGAGCTTCCCAAAAAGCATACGTTGCCTGGTTTTGCTTGATTATACTATTTACTGCACTTTTATTGTGTTCTGCTTATTTAATACTGTATTTTAATAATGTCAATTAAACTGCACTGTTTGTCTGCCTTACTGTGCCAGTTAAATCATTTTGTTACCGTTTTCAATCTTTGCAAAACTTTTTTGCTGTTTTTACTGTTTGCAAAGAAATTATTGCTACTTTTCAATGTTTGCAAAGCATCTGTTCTATTTGTTCTGTTTTCCTGTGAAGCAGTGTTTTAAATAACTGATTTGTTTGCTGCTTAAAGCATTCTTTAGTGTTTCCTTGGTGTTTTTTCTGCTTTTTATAACATTTATAGTGTCTCGCTGCTGTTTTTCTGCTGTTAAAAACATTTTCTTAGTGTTTCCTGCCTAAATGAGTGTAGCTAGCAGCTGTAGCATAGTCCAGATACAGGTGTGCTGCATCTGGATCAGTTTGTAGTGGCTGCTGTATTCTGAGCACATTTTCCAAGTGATCTTTGATTGGAAGGGTCCCTTCTTCACCCTTGTGAAAGAAGTGTGCTGTTTGGATCCTGTCGGGTGAAGGGTGATTGGTCTAGGGCTAGGAGTAAGCACCCTCATTGATTCTTTTGAGTTTTTTAATTTTTTTTTTTTAAGTTTTTAGCTTCTGGCATTTAAGGCCTTCATTTGAACGGGTTTCTTCTTGTTTGAACCAAGCTGAACTGAGGTCGGCTACCAGCCACAACTCTGAGCTGAGATACCAAACTAGAGGCTTCTGAGCTTCCCAAAAAAAATGTAAGTTGCCTGTTTTTTTTTCCCCTTGATTACACTATTTACTGCACTTTTATTATGTTCTGCTTATTTAATTCTGTATTTTAATAATGAAAAATAAAATGTAGTCTATACTGCATTTGTCTGCCTTACTGTGCCTGTTAAGTCATATTTTATTGCTGTTTTCACTGTTTGCAAAACTTTTTTTGCTATTTCCACTGTTTCCAAAGTAATTGTTGCTATTTTTCACTGTTTACAAACTATTTGTTCTGCTTGTTCTGTTTTCCCACCAAGCAATGTTTTAAATAACTAATTTATTTGCTGTTTAAAACATTCTTTAGTGTATCCTTTCTGTTTTTCTGCTGTTTAAAACATTTTTAGTGCCTCACTGCTGTTATTCCGCTGTTTAAAACATGTTCTTAGTGTTTCCTGCCTAAATTAGTGAAGCTAGTAGCTGTAGCATAGTCCAGATACAGGTTTGCTGCATCTGGGTTTGTATGTAGTGGCTGCTGTATTCTGAGCACATTTTTCAAGCCATCTTTGATTGGAAGGGGACCTTCTGCACCCTTGTGAGAGAAGTGTGCTTATTAGAACCTGTCCAGTGAAGGGTGATTGGTCTAGGGCTGGAGTAAGCACCCTCATTGGTTCTGTTGTGTTTTTTTTAATTTTTGTTTTACATTTTAGCTTCTAGTATTTAAGGGCCACATTTGAAGGGATTTCTTATTGTTTGCATGTTGCACAGCACTGCTGCACATTTTTATGCCAATAGTGCACCATAGCCAGACAGATAATTCTGACAATTTTTCCCTTAGATTCAGCTGTAGTATATTAGTGTACTCCTCACCTTTAGTACATTTCTGGTCTAAGAAGTATTGCTAGTGAGCTGTGACCTACTGAAACATTAGCCAAAAACCTCGTCAGAAATACTAATCTACAGAGCACTTCCTAGATCAGTCCTGAAAGCACCCATTTTGGGTTAACAGTTCTTCAAACCTAGCATTATGGACAGTTGGACCACCCTTGTTTCTCCTGACAGCCTTGTTGACTTGGATCTCTTGAGGCAGGGTAGCAACTGCCTCTTTTACACTGACAACCATCTATTAATAACTCAGTCTAATACGAGAGATGTATCTATATCAAAAATCTTGAATCCCTGCTGTCTTGCACTCTAAACAGTGACACTGAAGAGATCTGTCAACTAACCCACAACTACTCATACACATAGTACATATCGAATACATAAATCAACATACTTGTAGGTTCTCCCAAAAAAACTTACCAAAACACCAGGGACCTCCAAAATAAAAGACTGCTACAACTAGCACAGTTCCCACAGCACCCAAGATACATAGCAACACCAGTTTCTCACCTACCAAGCCCTTAAGGTGTAACACTCAAAAAACAAATTTTCTTGTCATTGGAGACTCCATAGTGAGGTCATGGTCAACTGCTTGCCCAGTGCCAGGATTCACCAGATCATGCAAGCACTCAGGTCTCTTGGCAAAAAGTACCATAATGACTTTGTTACAGCTCACATTGGAGTGAATGACCTGAGGCATACCTCTCTGGACTATATGGAGAGAGACATGCTTGAGCTCTCCGAGTATGTGTCCCAGGCAAATATGTCCCTAGCCTTGAGCAGCATATTTCCCCTCACCTAGAATGTTGATACAGTATAAACAAAAAATGATCAATTTCAATAATTAGCTTAGTTTTCAAGGAGGATCCAGTTTCTGTCAGCCTAGGATGACATGGTCGACAAACCTCGCTGCTTTGCCAGAGACGGTTTGCACCTGGCACCACTAGCTTTTGGCTGCTGGCAAAGGCTCTTGCCTCCCCCATAGAGTCTTTTTTAGGCAAGGTCTCAAAAACAAAATTGCTAACATGAAAATTGCCAACCATAACAGTGTAAGGGTTATGCTGCTAAATGCTTGAAACACCAAAGGAGGTGGTGTTTCTACATATATTAGAGAAAGTTTCACCTTATGACTAGTTAGACTGGAAACTCCATGGGGTTTCTCCAAGTTCAGATTACTGTGGGTAAGACCCCCAGTCAAGTCATAGCTAGTTCTAGATCCCCTCCATGGATCATGATGTACACAAGGCCTACTTGAGCAAATTGGAGTCAATCCAAATATTGCCAAACACTCTGGTCATGGGGGATTTCAATTATCCCACCATCAACTGGGCAACCTACTCTAGCCCTAACTCAGTAGTGCAAATGTTCCTTGACTTTGTTAACTCAAATGCACTGGAACAAATTGTTCAAACTCCACCAAGAGGAACAAACATACTACATCTGGTCCTCACTAACATGACAAACATATGCACTACTGCAACTGTCGGACCATCATTAGTTAAATCTGACCACAAATCAGCTGCCTTCAAACTGATACTAACAGCAGAACTCACAAAAGGTGAAGTTAGACTAAAAAACTTCAAGGCAAACTATACTTTCCTAGGGGATGATATAAATGCATTCCAAGTCCCTCCCCCTACACCAAAGCTTACACTAAAGCCCTATAAAATCACTTGTATAAGTGTATAGACTCATCTGTTCCAGAGAGAGTCAAAGCCAAAGCCCCAAGTAGAAACAAGACATCCTGGTGGACCTCCAGCATCAACAAACTTCACAGCAAACTCAAAAAGTTGCTGTCAAAGAAAACTAAGGTGAGGTCCCAGCAATGGAAATGCTCCCGCCTCAGCCTCAACAGTCAAATAAGACATGTCAAATACTTTAAGGGTAACTGAGAATAAAATTAGCAATCACATCTAACAGTATCACACACATACTGATCATGCACAGATATCAAATCTGCTAGTGGACAAATCTGGCAAAAATTTCACTCCCTTACCCCCCTTCAAACCTGGCCTCCAACTCTCCCCCCACCCTATATATCCAACAAATAGGTCAAGAAAGCCTTGCCTAAGGCAAAAACACAACTTTTATGGGACCAGATAGCATCCCAGGCTGTCCTCTAAACAAACTAAAACATAAAGTAGCATCACCATTAAATACCCTATACAATAACAGCCTAACCACAAGCTTTGTTCCTGCAGAATGGAGAACAGCAACAGTTATCCCTTCCACAAAGGTGGCTTAGCAACAGACCCAGGAAATTATAGACCCATATGTCTAACCATCCTCATCTGTCAGGGGTGTAGGTGAGGTTAAGTATGTAGTTTGATTTCTTAAAGTGGTTGAGTACTGTTGCTATGGTATAATTTATTAGTTTTGTATTTCTGTTTAATGGGAAGTAAGTCTGACTGTTATTGTGTCAGTATTGTGTACATCAGTCATTTAACATGTTGGGTTTGTGAGTTTTTGTTTTTATAGTCTCGGTTATTTGAAAGCCAGTCTACTGACATTTCTGTCATGTGAAGTAGACCCATGTGTGTATATATATATATATATATATATATATATATATATATATATATATATATATATATATATATATATATATATATAGACACACATACAAACACACACACATCAATAAAGTATTTTAGGTTTGCAGCAAGTAGGAGACAACAATCAATGCAGACTCATAGTTTAGCCTACTGACAGCTGTGGATTCATGCCAGTTTAGTTCATATGTTCATTGCATTAAATCATTTTTTTCAAAGTGATGTTGAAATTACATCACATAACTGATTAGTCATACTTTTCAAAGTTTGATAAGCCTACAGTCATTGCAGTCTCAGTGGGTGGGAATAACTGAGGAGGCAGAAGCAGAACCAGATCATGATCAAATGGGGCCCCGGGCAAGGTAATGGATCAGCCCCCCCCCCTCCACAGTCATTTCAGTGTCCCATTACTTGGTTATTTCTGCTCAGTTACCATAAAACAGTTCAAACCTGTCAGTGTGCATATTTTCTTCTTCGCTTTTACAATGATTACAGATATTTGGATTTAATTTAAACCGTTTATTTCAAATTCTATTAAATAGTGATAGACATTTGTTAGACAAAGGAATACAGTCTCACAATGAAAATAGACTTAGCATGAACAGTAAGCTTCTCTGCCCTTGAAACTCACATTCATTGAACCAGCATTGCAACCCACATTCAAAGAAAATGTATCTGGCCAGTGGAGGATTAAGTTTACCTCTGGGCTGTGTCAAACCATAGGACCCTTGCATACATTTTTGGGACCATGCATACATGTATGTGTTCTTTGATTCACCTTCCTGATTGTTTTAAATTATATTTCTTGTATAATATAGCACCACATGTTAAAGGATGTTTTAAGTTTGTAGTTTTGAACATTTTTCCAGTAAGCAATGAAACAAAACATATGAACCAATAGTGACAAAACTGCCCATTTCGGAACATTTTGACCATAAAAGGATCCTCAAATTTCTATCATTACAGTCCACCAATAACTGTCAATAAGCACAATCACTGCAGATGTAAAAGTCATCTGAATAATTCCACATTAAAAAGATCTATTACTAATGAAATGGTTGCCACTGGCAAAAAACTTTATATTTCAGTGTTTTATCTACAAATTCAGTGCCTGCTGCCCTTGAAGAATAAATTGCCTCTGTTACATTAAAAAAAAAATCCGTAAGCTGCTAACATTGCAATGGGGAAATTATGGCAAACCAACAACAGGGTCATAATTGCAAGGCATCTTGCATGAAGGAGGGCACACTCAGGACTGCAGCACCCCACCCCCTCCTCTTAAAGTACAACACAGAATAAACAATCTGTCTACATGGAGTGGGAGTAGAACCCACAGCCTTCTGCATCAAATGCTTGTATGCTACCTGTTGTGCTACTAACAGTGTGCTGCCCATGCACTGGCCAGTAATCAAGGAGCCTCAATCCTCACCACTAGCACCAGTGAGGGGCGTGCACATTGGGGGGATAACAAGTACACACACAGTAAAGTACAATTTCCTTGAAGAGCACACAGAGATCACAGTCAGTCTGAGGCTGGTTCCTCCCTTTCTATCCAGATCCCCAATAAGACTCCCCACTGGCACAGCTATATAGTCCAGATCTCAGCCTAGTGGTCAAGTTAAAATCTCCAACACCCTCTCTGTCCAACCAGTGCTTCATGTCCCTGCCCAAGTAGCTGACACACACACACTTTAAGATTTGATTTATATACAAACAGACACTCCTGGGGAAGGCTGGCACAGGTTCTCTAGCTATGCCCCCTTTCTTCCCAGACTATAAGGTAGTACTGACTGCCACCAACCACTAATATCAGCTACTATAAAGCCCTTACCAAAGGGTGTCCAATTTCACTGTGTAATATTACTGTTATCCAAATGGTAAGTGTGACAAACACCAAGACTATTGGAGTGGCTTGGACAGGATCACCAAATACATGCAAGTACTCTAGAGCTTAAAGTATCTCTACACAAAACAGCCACAGTTGAAAATTTTAAAAATATTTAATAATGAATAATCAAAACACAAGACAAATTTTATAAATTCAACACAGTGCTAATCAACAGTTCAGAAATCACAGGAACATTAAAACAATATTGTAGGATAGTCTGACATAAATATAGAAAACAGCTAGACTAATCTGGCTAAATTCTACCTATCTTACTGTAAGAGAAATACTAAAGTCTAAGATCCTACTTACAGAGCAAAGCAAGTGCTGGTGAGCTGATGTCAACTTCAGACAAGATCCAAAATGCTCAATCTTTGTCTCTGAAAAAGTCTTAAATTGATAACACCCAGTATTGCTGGGGCATTTGACATTACATAATTTTGACACCCCTGCTGAAGTTTCCCAGGCTCACAGAACTCAAAATTTAACATTTGTTTGTAATCTTGGACCTGCCAGGAATCCACAGCAATAAAGGACACTTTACATATAAAACCTAGTAATTATCTCTTGTCCTAAGACAATAGAAATAATTTCTTAGTCCAGACATCCTGTCTCTGAGATTAAGATCAGTTCCAAAATGCTTCACTTATTAACTTTCTTCCAGCAGGGTGTACTGTGGATATATTTTTGAAGCTCAGAACATATAACAGTTTTCTTACATTTAGTTTTCTTTACATTTGTAAAACAAGTCTATGGATTATATTAATATTTTCAATGACAAAGAATTATCTGCAAAATTCGATCTAGCTAGGCTGGCAGCATTCACAAACTGTGCTTTCAATCTCTCTACAACAAACACTAATGACCATTAGCTAAACAAAACAGTTGCACTTTGAAAACAGACTTAACATGAGCAGCAGCAGACCTCTTTTCTCTTGAAGCTCACAATTCCTTGAGAATGGACTAAAGCTCACAATTCCTTGCAAATGCACTGAAACTCATAATGTCTTGCAAATGCACTGAAGCTCACAATTCTTTTCAAATGAGCTGAAACACAAAATTCCATGAAAATGCAATAGAATTTATAGTCAGGTAGTTGGTGTTGAGGATTCAGGCTCTTGTCTTCTGTAACTTAGGTACAGGGTTTGAGCCTGTTTAAATTAAATAACACACACACACACACACACACACACACACACACACACACACACACACACACACACACACACACACACACACACACACACTCTCTTTTATCTGTTTATCTGGAGCTTGTTTCTTTTCCATTCTAAAAATGAACACAGATGCTACTAATGATGCACTCTGTGTGCATCCTTAAAGAAGAAATGTAATGCTTGGAAGCATGCTAAAGTGTTCTTAAAGAAGTAATCCAAGTTTGTGGCAGCCCCCTGGTGAGTGGGCCCTAGGTGACTGCCTAGGTCACCTCGATCTGGCTCTGGGCATTACACACACACACACACACACACACACACACACACACACACACACACACACACACACACACACACACACACACACACACACACACACACACACACACACACACACACACACACACACTCTCTCTCTCTCTCTCTCTTATCTGTTTATCTGGAGCTTGTTTCTTTTCCATACAAATATGAACACAGATGCTACTAATGATGCACTCTGTGTGCATCCTTAAAGAAGAAATGTAATGCATTCTTCTTCTTCTTCTTTTGGCTTTTCCTAGTTAGGGGTCACCACAGTGGATCGCCTGTTTCCATTTCTTCCTGTCCTCTGCATCTTGATCTGTCACACCAATCACCTGCATGTCCTCTCTAACAACATCCATAAACCTTATCTTAGGCCTTCCTCTTTTCCTCTTACCTGGCAGCTTCATCCTTAGCATCCTTTTCCCAATATAACTGGCATCCCTTCTTAGCACATGTCCAAACCAATGCAATCTCGCCTCTCTGGCTTTCTCTCTAAACTGTCCAACCGGAGCTGACCCTCTAATATACTTATTCCTAATCCTGTCTACCCTCATCATACCCAGTGCAAATCTTAACATCTTTAACACTGCCACATCCAGCTCTGACTCCTGCCTTTTTGTCAATGTCACTGTCTCCAACCCATATAAAATAGCTGGTCTCACTACCCTTTTGTATACCTTCCCTTTCACTCTTACTGGTACTCGTCTGTCACAAATCACTCCTGACACTATTCTCCACCCACTCCACCCTGCCTGTACTATCTTCTTCACCTCTCTTCCACACTCGCCATTACTCTGAACTGTTGATCCCAAGTATTTAAACTCATCCACCTTCGCCATCTCCACTGCCTGCATCTTCACCATTCCTCTATCTCCCTTTCATTCACACACATATATTCCATCTTAGTCCGGCTGACCTTCATTCCTCTCCTTTCTAGAGCATATCTCCACCTCTCCAGGGTCTCCTCAACCTGTTTCCTACTCTCACTACATATCACAATGTCATCTGCAAACATCATAGCCACGGGGACTCCTGTCTGATCTCTTCTGTCAACCTGTCCATCACCAGTGAAAATAAGAAAGGGCTCAGAGCTGATCCTTGATGTAATCCCACCTCCACCTTAAATGCATCTGCCACTCCCATGGCAGATCTCACCGCTGTCACACTACCCTTGTACATATCCTGTACCACTCTTACATACTTTTCTGCCACTCCTGATTTCCTCATACAATACACAACTCCTCTCTAGGCACCCTGTCATATGCTTTCTCTAAGTCAACAAAGACACAATGCAACTCCTTCTGACATCAACACTCTCAGACAAAACATCGCATCTGTAGTGCTCTTTCCTGGCATGAAACCATACTGCTGATCACTAATCATCACCTCCCTTCTTAACCTAGCTTCCACTACTCTTTCCCATAATTTCATGCTGTGACTGATGCATGCTAAAGTGTTCTTAAAGAAGTAATCCAAGTCCAAGTTTGTGGCAGCCCCCTGGTGAGTGGGCCCTAGGTGACTGCCTACGTCACCTCAATCTGGCTCTGGGCAGAAGACCTTTTTCTTGAATTAGAGTCAGAGGACAGCCCCCCTCTCATCTGTGTTGAACAGAGGATGATCAACTGACAAACTAGCCTGTCATTTAGTGGCCCCTTCCAAGAAGTCCAGATGGAAGTCCCAGAATTCATCTGAAGTTGTGTCTGAATTAGAAAACCAATCAGGGTTGCCTTGGGTGCATCTACTTCTATGGAACCAGGTAAGGAAGGTCATGGAGGGAATGAAGAGAGAGAGAAGTGGAAGTTATAGAAAATCTGACACAAGATGAATATCTGCAAGAATTTCTAGTTTTTCTTCCAGAGGCTAGTTGGGGAAGGGGGGGGGGGCTATTGGATTTGGTTTTAGAAAGAGGGTTTGGTTCTCCAGGTAGTCTAAGGGAATTGGGTTTTGGCAACACTACACTAACAAGTGTTTTTCCTCTTCCAAAACAGGTTACTCTATGCAAACGTTTGTGGGTCAGTCAATATCCACTCCATATGCTAATATCTTGATGGATCCAGGGAGTCAGTATATGCTGTCACCTATAGCCCAGTGGTCAGCATCCTTGACCCTTCAATATCTGACAGTAGCCCCCCCTGGGATACATATAATGACTATCATTCTAAAGTCCCTCAAGAATATAATCATTAAGGAAGACAATGTATTTGACTTGGCAGGCTCTGATTGGATAGAAAGAGTACTTTACTTTAATCCAAAAGTCAGGCTCCAAGAATTTAGCAGTAGCCTTGGTAGATCTAGATAAATCTGCCAATAATAAACTGTCCCCAAAGAACAGGGACTCATGGGCAACAGGTTTTTAATATACATGACTGTTTTTACTGAAAATGACATTTGGCTTTGCCCGTGCTTTCCCTCTTGTTGACCATCAGGGAAGCTCACCGTGTGTGGGGGTGTGGCATGGTCAGGTTAAAAGCCTGATGTAGGACCATCAGCACCCTGATACATGGATAAGTGCTATGTCAGAAAGACATGCCTCAAATTACCACGGTGTTAATACAGCTTGCCAGAATGCAAAAAACATGCTGGGCTTTCAACAGTGGAAAATGTATGTGGTCAGCCTGCCATTTCTCCAATATATGCTCATAATGTAGTAAAGTCCATCCAGCTTACAACTGTCAAACATTGAGTCTAGTCAGGCCATTCGCAGGAATGCACAGTACTGAGAAAATTTTTATTTTTTTTTGAGGGAGAGGTTCTTTTTGAACAAACAGAGTTTTCAGTTCTACATGGGATCAGTGGCAATTTTGCATCCCACTCTCCCATTAAAGTAGACCTTCTTGCCCACTAACTCAAACAGTACCCAGACCACAAGACAGCCATGATGTTAGTACATAATTTTGCACAATTTTGCATAATGGAACTCATAAATAAAGACATAGGGAACTTGCAGACTTTGGATCCAACCCAGTTTGGCTTTGTCAAAGGCAGATCATGCCTTTTAAACTTGGTTGACTTTTTCGAGACAGTCACCAAGGCCATTGATGAGGGAAAGGCAGTCCATACAGCCTACCTTGACCTGGCAAAGGCCTTCGACACAATACCCCACTCAGGTATCATCGAAAAACTCATCAGCTTGAATGTAAACCCATACATCACAAGATGGGTTGTAAACTGGCTAAGTGACAGAACCCACAGGGTCAGAGTTGCTGGAGCCATGTCAGACTCAAAGCCTGTCACAAGTGGTGTCCCACAGGGATCAGTCCTGGGTCCACTCTTGTTCGGCATCTACTTTTCTGAAGTACAAGCAAACACAGGAGGGTTATGGCTGACAAAGTTTGCAGATGACTGCAAACTGGGCTCCATAGTAGAAAACACATCTGACACAGATATCCTTCAGAAGGGCCTCACAGAAATGGATAACTGGTGCCAGAGCCATGGCCTAAAGTTAAATGCCAAGAAATGCATAGTCATACCCTTCGGGAAAAACAAGGTTACCCTAGCTACCATATAGGTGGCAATCCACTGAGCACAGAAGAAGTCATCAGGGATCTGGGGACCCAGGTTGACAGTAGCCTTTCGTTTGACACTCATGTTGCTAAAGTAGTTAGGAAAACCTTCTACATTGCCCACCTGATCATGAAGGGATTCACATCTAGATCAAGGGAGGTCATCGTCCCCCTGTACTCATCACTCATTAGACCTATGATTGAGTACAATGCCCCATTCGGAATGTATCTGACCCGACACCTGCAGCAGCTGGAAAGGCCCCAAAGTTCCTCACCAAAAGGATAAAGGGTCTCAAAATATGTCTTATGCTGCCCGACTGAAAGAACTCCAGCTCTATTCAGTCTCATACCGCTTGCTCAGAGGTGACCTGTGCCTGACATATAAGGCCATGTCAAACCCTGATTTGATGAATATGCTTCACCTCAAAAAATCTAGATCCCTCAGAACCACAAGGGTGGGAGACTTAAACCTTGACACGGTTATTAATAGAACGTGCTGGAGGGACAGATTCATCACCCAGAGACTCCCTATGCTGTGGAACAAAATCCCGGTACATGTGAGGCAGAGCACCTCGCTGGCCTTGTTCAAGAGGAATCTTGACCAATGGATGGGGGATCGCAGATATACCCCAGGGATTACTTCAGTGTCACTGCTTGACAGAGGCACAGCAAAATAATAGGCATAGTTTTATTCAAACTAAAGGGGTGGCAAAAGCCAAATAACTATGGGCTAGGCTTATAAATGCCCTTGGGCAGATAGCCTAGTACGAACCTATGAACCTATGAACCTATGAACAAGGTTATTCTTTGAAATCCAATGCCTCATTTAATAATGAAGTAGTCAAGAACTTGAAGTGTACATTTGGGAAGGAGAGCATTGTATTAAGTATCATTAATGAAGAAGTTCAGGTGGGTAGGATAATTGGGCCATTCACGGTTTCTTCCTGGGAACAATTCATGACTTCCCCCATTGGGCCTAGTGCCAAAGAATAAAGATGTTGAAATTAGGTTAATCCATCACCTTTCCTCTCCAGATGGGTCATAAATTAATGATTTAATTGCAAAATAGGACACCTAGGTAAAGGATGCTATGCTGGATGATGCAACTTGCATTATTAGATGTTTTCCAGTTGTTACCCATTTGTGAGCAGGACTAGCCAAGGTTGGGCTTGTCCTTCCAATAGCACTTGTATTTTGACATGGCAATGCCAATAGTCTGTGCTGCTGTTTCTGCCATCTTTGAAGTTTTTAGTACAGATTTACACTGGTTTTGGCAGCAAAAAGTTACAAATTAAGCTTGATTTCCTCATCATTGTGGAAGGTAAACAGGGTCCAATGTGATTACCTTGGGATCCCACTTGCAAAGGGCAAGATAGAAGGTAGGATAGAAGGCCCTGCCTACTGCATTACATTCCTATGTCTAGAAATTGCTGTTATTAGTCAATCATTTAAGTTGCCCAGAGACAAGACACAATGCTTGAAGATAGACATTGACAAATGCTTAGGTGGGTCAAAGGCTCAAATAAGCCAGATCATGTCACTCATGGGTTCCCTCATTGTTGACTGTAGGCTGATCCCCCAAATGGGTCAAACATTCACTTGGTCCCTGGATAGCCTTTTAAAAGGAGAGCAGAAGAAACCTCATTAGGTTTGCACCCCCAAAAGCCAAAAGGAGGATTTGCAGTTGTGGAAAATATTTCTGGGTCAGTTCAATGGGGGTTACATTATGGCAAATCAAATGGGTTACTTAATATTCCCTCCAGCTTTTCACCGATGTGGCAAGTAGTACAGGCCTGGGTGGCTACTTTGGGAGAAAATTGTTTTCAGTGAGTTGGCCATCTTCTTGGTCTGAATCAGTCAGGAAAGAAGTACCATTTCTTGAGATTCTTCCTATTTGGGAAGCAGTGTACATCTGGCAGGAGCAATTTCATGAGAAAAAAAACTTTTGTTTCTTTTGGATAATTAAGCTGTTCAGATTATTTTAAGCAGGTCTTTCCAATCATAAGAGCTCAGTCCATACGGAGACAGGTAGTATTACTTACCTTTAAAATCAATCTTACATTCCCTGCTAAACATGTACCCATTAGTAGGAGCATCCTAGCTGGCAGCTTATCCTGTCTCCCGATTCCAGGTTTTCAGCTACTGACTCCAGAGGCTCACAGTTTTTCTAGATCATTGCCTCTGCATATTTGGCTCCTTGGAGAAGAATGATGTTGACATTGTTGAGTAACACGGGGGTCAGAAACAGCAAGAAAGCTTATGCTTTGGCTTTGTTAAAATTTAAAGCTTTTTATTTGAACCTGTCAATTGAAGACAGGTGATGGTCACTGGACATCATTATTCATTTTATACTGCATAGATGTGCAACAGATCCCCCAGATCTTTACATAGCCAAATTACTGTTGTAGTTTAGTTAGCAGGATGCTTGGGTCTATCCACTCTGGCTCAGCACTGGGTTATTAAGAGATTATTTAAAGATGGAGCCACATGAATGTCAGCCGCAGAGATTCCAGGAAGCATACAGGAGCTCATTTGTTCACTGATTAAAAGAGAGATAATAAAATCGGTTAAGGACTTCCATTTCCTAGCATTATGCAAATCAGTTAAGGAATGCCATTTCCTAGTATTATGGGCAACTTTGTTTACATGGCTTTATGCCACAGCCATTAGAATGACTAAATTACTGCACTGCCTGCTATAGGCTTATGTTGTGCTAACAAATTTGCAGGTATTAATGTGGTGGAGGAAATCCAAGATGGACCAAACCAGAGGCGGTTGCCAAATTTCCTTATGGAAATCAGAAACTCTGGCTTCTTGCTCAGTTCACTGGGTCTTAGCAATGCAAAGAAATTTAGGCAAAATATTGGCTCATGAGACAGTATTTTGGCAATTCAATGGGCTGCTTTTGACAACTTCACATGCCAACATTTGGATAATAATGGCTAGGCTCGTAAGGGCTCTTAAGCCATTATTGTAGCAGTCTCCTTTGAACATATGAACCTATTATGTTGAGAAATGCCTTGGTTTGCCAAGGCATCACTCAAAAGGGTTACATATCCTATTCTTTCTGAATAGGGAGGGCATCTGATTTTCCTAGGGGTGGGTATTTGATGGAGCATATAAAGTGCACAAGTAGATGGAAATTAGATGCATTTTTAACTTGCATTAGATGACTTAAAAATGTTACACATTTCCTTTAGGTCCACACCTGTTACTGGTCATTGGACATTCTTTCATCTACAAAGCAGCCTACAGAGCTTCCATCAGACACACTGGAGTGAATCTTGGTCTAGATCTTGACCAGTGGATGGCTGAGTGGTTAGGATTATCATGGTGTCAGTTGTTGCTGGCAATTCAGTATTTCTTCACTTCCGACGGGTACCCAACATGTTAATAATACATCTGAATGGCAATGATCTTGTTTATATACCTAAACAGATCCTTATCAGTAAAATCTTGGTGGCATTTGCCATTTTATAACAAACATTCCCTTTACACACATAGTATGGTCATCCATTCTTCTTAGATGAACCTGAACTTGTGCCTGCAAGCAAGCAGCAATGGAAAGGTCACAACAATTTTTGAGTTATAGGGTGGGTAGATCTGTAAAAGTAATTTTTTTTGGTGATTCAACACCCCAGCCTAGACCAATCCAGATTTTTGTATGGATTTCATTTGAATGACTTAGGGTGGGACTTATTTATCTTGCAGTTCACTTATCATGTTCAAGGTTTTAATTAATAAATACATACATAAACAATTTTTATGTGCATGTTACACAAAATCTTTAAGTACACATGTTACATTTTGTTTCAGATGGGGGACAGCATGGGAATATGCTGGTGGGTGAGTGCCATTGACACCCCCCCCCCCACTTTCATGCCCAATCTCTTTACTTCTCAGATTGCACAAGGCTGAAGAAGCTGGACTTACAAGTCAGGAGTCATGCTGAACCTGAGGCAGCACTGTGCATGCCATCCAGTTTGATTGGATAAGTTGACTGGAACAGGTAGGGGCAATGCCAACTGGAATGGAAAACAGTTCCTTTTGGTATTAAAATTACAGTTTACAGTTGGCAGTTGAATGTTAATTTATTGCAAGCATTTGATGCATTTATATATTGATTTATTCAATAAACTGTTGCAACTGCACATTTGATCTTTATTGTGTGAAGGAATGTCATTGCTGACAATTCATTATCAGAAAATGGAAGCAATTACATTTTTCAAATTCTCCTCAGACATCTGCATTGAATCTTTCATAAACTGATTTAAAAGCTGAAAAACAGTTCAGTATGTGTGACCGTGCAGCTAAGGAATAAAAAATAAACCAAGGACATGTAGAAAACTGCTCACATAGTGTTGAATACAGGAGGTAAAAACACATGACATGAGCTTTTCATTCATCCAAGCAATATAATTTATTAAATAGATGGAAGGCTCACTTAAAAATAGCAACAAACTCACAAAAAATAATTCAACTCACAAAAGTGGTTAAGCGCCTTTGTCCCAATAATATTAGGACTTTATCAGAACCATCACTATAAACTTAAAGGGACAATTGCAGGGATGTTTTGCTTTGATTCTGGTCTTTGTTTACATTTTCAGTGTGCTTTTCTGAGCACACCCAGCTTTATTTGTGTTGGTCAGGGTGTGGTACCTCCCGGAAGTTTCAGAGGTGTTAATTAGATTCCACCTCAAATTGCAGTTGTACTCACAAGAGCTCTCACTTAAGCCATTCATTAGCTTAGTCTGTGCATTTTATCCTCCGAGAAAAGTAGCCTTTCAGGCATTTTATGACCTGACTGCTACTCTCTCTCTAGGAAACATATGAGTAAAAGAAAGCTAAAACATTAGCAAACAGGGTTTTTGTTCCTTACATTGCATATTTTATTCTGTGCTGATGTTAGCAAACTGCAAAGATTTAATGGCATGACTGTTGCAAGTTCTGTAGAAACATCTGAATGAGGCAAATTTCATGCAGCACTGGAAATTGTCTCTCTATTTATTTCATTCTGCAAGAAATATGTTTTATTGTGTTCTGATTTCTGAATACTAGTCATGTGTAAAGACTTTCTGACCTGCGTAGTAATTCTGAAAAAAGCATTGCTACACATACAGTCTTCCATTCCTTTCAGTTTCTAATTTAGTATGTACTGACTTCTGAATGTCACTAGCCAAGTACATATTTTATGACCTCACTACTTGCACCTCTGTGGAAGTATGAGAGCTTTGAAATTCAAACATTAGTAAACACACTCATCTGTTTTCCTTTCATTTCATATTTTATTTTGTGCTAATGTCTGAACACAAGCACAGTGCATTTCTTAGCATACATGCTGTGTCTTAGTGAGTTTGTATATGTTCTTTAGCATTTTTCTTTCTGTTTCTGCCTTACAACTGTATGTACCTGGGTCTAGTTCCACTGTTATTATTTATAATTTTACAATGACCGTCCATTAGCATTCAAAAACGTGCATGCTGATTGGTCAGCCCAAGCAGCATGCCAATTGTAAAATGCAGCATATACCAATAAAAAAAAATCTGGCCACCTGGACTTTCTTCTATTAATATATGCTATGGAGATTACAGTTTTCTTCTCTTTTTAAAAAATAAATAAATACATAAATAAATTAATTAATAAATAAACTTACATATCTGGACACTTCAGAAGTATGATAGAGATGAGAAAAAGAAAATACAAGGATACTCGCGTATGTTATACAAAACTAGACAAATGTACCTTATTATCCTTGTATTTTCTATACCCTGTCTCTCTCATAAGTCTGAATGGTTCTGGATTTAAAACTTTTTTTTATTAAAAAAAAAAAAAATAAAAGTAAGCAACAGAGATCTTCCTTTCTCCATTGCTTCTTTTCCATAGTATTGATGTACTGCCTAAGTGTGGGAATGTAAGTTCTATGCACATGCGCAGTACATCAAGAAAACCCCATGATACTGGGGAAAATGCAGAAGAGTGCCACAGTGCCATTATACAAGGACATCATTTAAGAAAAGTAACTATTTTCTTAAATAATGTCATTGTATAATAGCAATAACCTATGGCTGGGTGTGGGTAATGCTGTATTTACCCACAGCTGGCTTTGTTTGGTCACTCAGGCTTTGCCTATTCATTCTCGAACACTCTTCAGATCATGTACAGCCGAGAACTATGTTCTGTATACTTGACCATATCATATACTGCTGCTTTTATTGATAACATAACACTAAACATGTATTCAGATTATCAAAATTTGCAAGCACTTAAGTGCAATAGGAGCTTTAATATTCATTAGAGAATAGGTGACAGTAGATCACACCCTGATTGGAGAATGAATGTTCTCCAGCAGGGTGTTAATCTATAGTTAATGCCTGCTGAATAATGTGTGTGTGTGTGTGTGTGTGTGTGTGTGTGTGTGTGTGTGTGTGCGGGAGAGAGAGAAAGAAAGTGAAAAGTGAGAGTGATCGGGAGATCCCTGACAGTGATCGGGAGATCCCTGACAGCAGCAGCAGTATCACATAAGAGGTTTGCGTACCTCTCATACCTCTCAACCTCTCTGCACAAGAAATCTGGACAGAGCTACAAATAATGGGGAGACCAAGAACCAAATATAGGGATGGATTTTAAATATTTCTCTTATAAACTTAGAAAGTTACTAGAATATCAGCGTTCCATTAACATGTATTTTCTGAAGGCTATGAAGTCTGAAACTCAAATGCCTGTCATTACTTAATGAATTCAATCCCCAGTGATTTCATAGAATACTCCAAATTTTATGAGGAATGGATCAACCATATGAGTAAAAAATCTGGATATTCTGCAAAATTCTGGATAGTTGAGCGGTATGCTCTCAACTCTTAACTCAAGATAACTCAATAAGCCTAAAATAAAGGGTGGGACAAAGTCTCAAATTAGGAACATATTTTGCTTGAATATTGGGATTTGTGTTAGCATGCATTTTCAGAAGCAGAGGAGAGAGTGAGTGAGCTGGACTGCTAGCAGCAGCAACAGTAAAGAGGTGTCATATCTCCGGATGTTTCAGCTGAAGAAATCTGGATAAAGTCTAAAATAAAGGGGGAAAGAAGGCTCTAAAATGGAAATGGATTTTAGTTATTGTTAGATATTATGAATATAAATATGCTGAAAGATAAAGCATAGAATAAAAAGTTTGCTTGAATATATGTATAGAGTTTAGCAATGTAAAATGTGCATTCATACTATATGTATAACAGACAGGCTTCTCTTCACAGCATCAAAAAGAAAAGCCTAACAAAGCAATATTGGAAAGCAAGGATTATATGATTTTCTCATGTTTGCAGAACAAATATCTATTAACAGACATCCTTTTTTATAAATTCAGCAAAATGTGATGTTTTTCCAGTAGGAACAGCTTATACAGATGTTTCCTTTCAGAATGGCATCATCACATCAGCAAAAGTGCTTAAATCACAAAAGGACAATAAAAAAGTCTAAAAACAGACATTATGTGACTTCCCATAGAAGGCCAGAAAAATATACTGAGGAAATAACAACCTCTTGTGTGCGTGACTAGCTCTGTATTTAGCTATTGTAGTAATTCAGTTATGTGAGAGAAGGACAGAGAGAGGTATTTTGTAGAAGTCATCATTCATATCTGTAATGAAGGAAAACTTTGTAAATATATGCTACAAATCTGACAGACTACGTGTGGTTTGTTATAAAATAAGTTATCTGTAACTGTGCTTATAGCTGCAAAATATATTTCTTTATCAGTGTTCAATTTGAAAGGCTTGGTGCTTTAAACAGACTACAGATGGAGTCATGATGTGTCTCTGATTCAGCAGTAAACAGCACAGCAAGACTGTGTTTCTTAAGAAGACTTCAAATCCCACAGCAAGCAAGCAAGTAAGCAGAGAGCATCCATAAAATTTTTCAATGGTGACCCCGACGTGATCCTTTGACAACGTTCCTAGCCTGTATCCAAAAACAGGGGGAGTGAATGGGTAATGTCACTCCTGTAAAAGCACAGTAACGTTTATGTGAAGTACTTCAGATTTCTACAGTTTTCAACAGGTTATAGCAATACAGTTTAATAGACGTCTAAATCCGGTGAGACTGCATTGCAGGAAGGTGGAGCAGTTCCATAAATTCTCCAGAAAAGGTACAAGACGAAGATGTAAGACTGAATCTGCCAGTTTTGCTGTACCAACTTCACAAGTGACTACAGAAACTTTTCAACCATCTACAGTAAAGCAGCTTGGCCATCTGCCTGTCTGTTGACTGGTAAGAAAATTATTCTGTGTTACATACAGTATGAATGCCATAGAGGTAATAATAATAACAGAATAAATGTATATACAGCATATTAGCAAATGTAAAACCTTATTACGGCAAGTTAATAGTAAGGCATTATGCAAATGGATTGCAATTTGATAGTAAGGCATTATGCAAATGGATTATAATATTTGACTGGTATCTGAAATAAAATCATGTGTGGTATAAAATGTTTATTGTGTGTACAATGTCATAAAAATACAGTGCATGACATTATCCAAAGGTTAGACTGTACAGACAAAAATTGTAAAGGTAAAGAACCAAGAAAAGTTATTCAAAATTTTCAAAGTTTTTATCGTGCCGATCTCCTTTGAACATATGAACCTATTATGTTGAGAAATGCCTTGGTTTGCCAAGGCATCACTCAAAAAGTTACATATCCTATTCTTTCAGAATAGGAGGGCATCTGATTTTCCTAGGGGTGGGTATTTGATGGAGCATATAAAGTGCACAAGTAGATGGAAATTAGATGCATTTTTAACTTGCATTAGATGACTTAAAAATGTTACACATTTCCTTTAGGTCCACACCTGTTACTGGTCATTGGACATTCTTTCATCTACAAAGCAGCCTACAGAGCTTCCATCAGACACACTGGAGTGAATCTTGGTCTAGATCTTGACCAGTGGATGGCTGAGTGGTTAGGATTATCATGGTGTCAGTTGTTGCTGGCAATTCAGTATTTCTTCACTTCCGGTACCCAACATGTTAATAATACATCTGAATGGCAATGATCTTGTTTATATACCTAAACAGATCCTTATCAGTAAAATCTTGGTGGCATTTGCCATTTTATAACAAACATTCCCTTTACACACATAGTATGGTCATCCATTCTTCTTAGATGAACCTGAACTTGTGCCTGCAAGCAAGCAGCAATGGAAAGGTCACAACAATTTTTGAGTTATAGGGTGGGTAGATCTGTAAAAAGTAATTTTTTGGTGATTCAACACCCCAGCCTAGACCAATCCAGATTTTGTATGGATTTCATTTGAATGACTTAGGGTGGGACTTATTTATCTTGCAGTTCACTTATCATGTTCAAGGTTTTAATTAATAAATACATACATAAACAATTTTTATGTGCATGTTACACAAAATCTTTAAGTACACATGTTACATTTTGTTTCAGATGGGGGACAGCATGGGAATATGCTGGTGGGTGAGTGCCATTGACACCCCCCCCCCCCCCACTTTCATGCCCAATCTCTTTAATTCTCAGATTGCACAAGGCTGAAGAAGCTGGACTTACAAGTCAGGAGTCATGCTGAACCTGAGGCAGCACTGTGCATGCCATCCAGTTTGATGGGATAAGTTGACTGGAACAGGTAGGGGCAATGCCAACTGGAATGGAAAACAGTTCCTTTTGGTATTAAAATTACAGTTTACAGTTGGCAGTTGAATGTTAATTTATTGCAAGCATTTGATGCATTTATATATTGATTTATTCAATAAACTGTTGCAACTGCACATTTGATCTTTATTGTGTGAAGGAATGTCATTGCTGACAATTCATTATCAGAAAATGGAAGCAATTACATTTTTCAAATTCTCCTCAGACATCTGCATTGAATCTTTCATAAACTGATTTAAAAGCTGAAAAACAGTTCAGTATGTGTGTCCGTGCAGCTAAGGAATAAAAAATAAAGCAAGGACATGTAGAAAACTGCTCACATAGTGTTGAATACAGGAGGTAAAAACTCATGACATGAGCTTTTCATTCATCCAAGCAATATAATTTATTAAATAGATGGAAGGCTCACTTAAAAATAGCAACAAACTCACAAAAAATAATTCAACTCACAAAAGTGGTTAAGCGCCTTTGTCCCAATAATGTTAGGACTTTATCAGAACCATCACTATAAACTTAAAGGGACAATTGCAGGGATGTTTTGCTTTGATTCTGGTCTTTGTTTACATTTTCAGTGTGCTTTTCTGAGCACACCCAGCTTTATTTGTGTTGGTCAGGGTGTGGTACCTCCGGGAAGTTTCAGAGGTGTTAATTAGATTCCACCTCAAATTGCAGTTGTACTCACAAGAGCTCTCACTTAAGCCATTCATTAGCTTAGTCTGTGCATTTTATCCTCCGAGAAAAGTAGCCTTTCAGGCATTTTATGACCTGACTGCTACTCTCTCTCTAGGAAACATATGAGTAAAAGAAAGCTAAAACATTAGCAAACAGGGTTTTTGTTCCTTACATTGCATATTTTATTCTGTGCTGATGTTAGCAAACTGCAAAGATTTAATGGCATGACTGTTGCAAGTTCTGTAGAAACATCTGAATGAGGCAAATTTCATGCAGCACTGGAAATTGTCTCTCTATTTATTTCATTCTGCAAGAAATATGTTTTATTGTGTTCTGATTTCTGAATACTAGTCATGTGTAAAGACTTTCTGACCTGCGTAGTAATTCTGAAAAAAGCATTGCTACACATACAGTCTTCCATTCCTTTCAGTTTCTAATTTAGTATGTACTGACTTCTGAATGTCACTAGCCAAGTACATATTTTATGACCTCACTACTTGCACCTCTGTGGAAGTATGAGAGCTTTGAAATTCAAACATTAGTAAACACACTCATCTGTTTTCCTTTCATTTCATATTTTATTTTGTGCTAATGTCTGAACACAAGCACAGTGCATTTCTTAGCATACATGCTGTGTCTTAGTGAGTTTGTATATGTTCTTTAGCATTTTTCTTTCTGTTTCTGCCTTACAACTGTATGTACCTGGGTCTAGTTCCACTGTTATTATTTATAATTTTACAATGACTGTCCATTAGCATTCAAAAACGTGCATGCTGATTGGTCAGCCCAAGCAGCATGCCAATTGTAAAATGCAGCATATACCAATAAAAAAATTCCGGTCACCTGGACTTTCTTCTATTAATATATGCTATGGAGATTACAGTTTTCTTCTCTTTTTAAAAAATAAATAAATACATAAATAAATTAATTAATAAATAAACTTACATATCTGGACACTTCAGAAGTATGATAGAGATGAGAAAAAGAAAATACAAGGAGAATCGCGTATGTTATACAAAACTAGACAAATGTACCTTATTATCCTTGTATTTTCTATACCCTGTCTCTCTCATAAGTCTGAATGGTTCTGGATTTAAAACTTTTTTTTATTAAAAAAAATAAAATAAAATAAAAATAAGCAACAGAGATCTTCCTTTCTCCATTGCTTCTTTTCCATAGTATTGATGTACTGCCTAAGTGTGGGAATGTAAGTCCTATGCACATGCGCAGTACATCAAGAAAACCCCATGATACTGGGGAAAATGCAGAAGAGTGCCACAGTGCCATTATACAAGGACATCATTTAAGAAAAGTAACTATTTTCTTAAATAATGTCATTGTATAATAGCAATAACCTATGGCTGGGTGTGGGTAATGCTGTATTTACCCACAGCTGGCTTTGTTTGGTCACTTAGGCTTTGCCTATTCATTCTCGAACACTCTTCAGATCATGTACAGCCGGGAACTATGTTCTGTATACTTGACCATATCATATACTGCTGCTTTTATTGATAACATAACACTAAACATGTATTCAGATTATCAAAATTTGCAAGCACTTAAGTGCAATAGGAGCTTTAATATTCATTAGAGAATAGGTGACAGTAGATCACACCCTGATTGGAGAATGAATGTTCTCCAGCAGGGTGTTAATCTATATTTAATGCCTGCTGAATAATGTGTGTGTGTGTGTGTGTGTGTGTGTGTGTGTGTGTGTGTGTGTGTGTGTGGGAGAGAGAGAAAGAAAGTGAAAAGTGAGAGTGATCGGGAGATCCCTGACAGTGATCGGGAGATCCCTGACAGCAGCAGCAGTATCACATAAGAGGTTTGCGTACCTCTCATACCTCTCAACCTCTCTGCACAAGAAATCTGGACAGAGCCACAAATAATGGGGAAACCAAGAACCAAATATAGGGATGGATTTTAAATATTTCTCTTATAAACTTAGAAAGTTGCTAGAATATCAGCGTTCCATTAACATGTATTTTCCGAAGGCTATGAAGTCTGAAACTCAAATGCCTGTCATTACTTAATGAATTCATTCCCCAGTGATTTCATAGAATACTCCAAATTTTATGAGGAATGGATCAACCATATGAGTAAAAAATCTGGATATTCTGCAAAATTCTGGATAGTTGAGAGGTATGCTCCCAACTCTTAACTCAAGATAACTCAATAAGCCTAAAATAAAGGGTGGGACAAAGTCTCAAATTAGGAACATATTTTGCTTGAATATTGGGATTTGTGTTAGCATGCATTTTCAGAAGCAGAGGAGAGAGTGAGTGAGCTGGACTGCTAGCAGCAGCAACAGTAAAGAGGTGTCATATCTCTGGATGTTTCAGCTGAAGAAATCTGGATAAAGTCTAAAATAAAGGGGGAAAGAAGGCTCTAAAATGGAAATGGATTTTAGTTATTGCTCTTATAAAATTACAAACTTGCTTAAATAAAGGATTTCTGTTAGCATGAATTTCTGAAGAAAGTCTGTTTTGTTTGTGTTTTTCGGCTTTTCCTGGTTAGGGCTCGCCACAGCTGAACTCCGGTCCGCTAATGATTGGTAGTGGATTTTTACGTACCGGGTTACCAGCCCTGATGCACAACCTTCAACGAAGGCATGCCCCATTCACATATGCCTCCACACAGAAGCTCTAGCTGAGAATCGACTGGGACAACATCTTGCTATGAGGCGACAACGCTACCGCAGCACCACCACCGCAGTATAAGTCTGAAACTCAAATGTATGTCATTATTTAGTAACTTCAATCTCCAATGACTGCCAACAAAACAAATGTCTTAGGAGTAAGGGACCAAAAAAAGAAAGTAAATACCTGGACATTTTTTAAAGTGTTATATTTTGTATGTAAAATGTTTCCTCCAACATCATTAACATATACTACAGCAAATTTGAAACATTAAGTGGAGGAACTATTTTGACTGCGGTGGTGGTGCTGTGGTAGCATTGTCACCTCACAGTAAAACATTGTCCTGTTCGATTCTCAGCTAGAGCGTCTTCTGTGTGGAAACATGCGTGAATGGGCGTACCTTTGTTGAAGGTTGTGCATCAGGGCCGGCAACTCGGCATGTAAAAATCTACTGCCAATCATTGGCGGACCGGAGTTCTGCTGTGGCGTCCCCTAACCGGGAAAAGCTGAAAGACACAAACAAGTGGAGAAACTATTTTATTTCAGAAATATATAAAAAAATATATAGTAATAACAAAATAATAAAAATTACAACATAATAATAATAATAATAATAAGAAAATAAAACACAACAATTTTACAGACAGCCCGTTCTCTAAGTGCAATAATTCCCTCCAGGGTGTGTATTATTGTGGAAATAATGCCCATCTAGGGGTGTAGAGGCCCTGGGCGGTGTTATTTCAACAATAATGCACACCCTGTTGGGAATTATTGCTTGCTTAACATTGAATAAAAGAGCAGTGCTTATCATTGTTAACATGCAATTAGAATTTCCATAGTCATATTATATTATAACCCCCCACCCCAGTGGCTCACAGGTCATCTGCAGTTTACTTATACGATGTTAGAGGCCACTGTCTTAAATTAAAACTCGTCACCTGTAGAAAACAAAACACTCCCTATACATGTAAACAGCAAGCTTTGTAGTTACACCAGTAAGAAGATTCACCTGCTTAGTAAAGTCATATAACAACAGAATGAAGTTGCAGCTGAAGTGGGCAGACCCTGTCAGTGTTCTTCCATCAGAAGCAACAGTTTGCATATGTTTACTCTTTGTCTGTATTTAATCTACTCAACATTTTTTATTTTTAATTTACTGTCTTCAGTTGTGAAATACAACTGTAAATCAATGGGAAAAAAATGATACCGCAATACTGTATTTCCAGCAACAAAATACCAGGCATGGATTACAGTCTACAGCTATCAGAAAACATTTATTATTCAGTTTACTGTTAGAACAATACCTTGCAGGATACGCAGTAGCAAATCCCACCCTAACTATGCCTCCAGGCCAACAATTCCTGGCGGGTTGTTGAATCTCCTGAGTATGAATTCCTGTGGTGAAATGAATACTGATAAATGCGTTCTGTTGGTGCAAGGCCAGCACAGGAATGGCATTTTATTTGAAATATAGCAACTGATGGATGCAGGATAAGGGAATGAATCACTTACCTTCTAGTGCTGTGTAACAACAGGTCAGTGGGATGAGAAATTGTGAATGAAAAATGCATGCTTTTTGCAACAATTAAGAACCCCCCCCAAATAGCAATACTTAAGAAACCCCTGAATCTGCCCTCACTAAATGTACCCTCTTCCTCAATGTAGTGGGATATTGGAGTTGGTATACTGAAGTAGCAGGGGGTGTGGAAAAGAAAAAGAGAAAAAGTAATAATTACTTCATGTTTAAGTTTAAATTTGATATCTGCAGTAACACAGAACTGGCTTGTTCAATAAAAGCTGCTTTACAGGGATGAAGTTGCTATTGTGCATGAATATAATACAGTCACATGCGAATTAGCATGGCTGTCAGTCATTGGGTGTTTCCACACCCATTTCCCCTGTCAATCACTACCGACACACCCACATCTGTGCAGAATTAAACACGAGGTGCTGTTTTAATAGAAAGCCTATTATTCTACAGTTTTACATGAAAATGGAATAGCAATACAATTAAGAGAAAAATACATGGTTCCAGTTTTGTTTTACAATGACAGTTCTACAGTACTAAATTCAAAGGCAAGTGAACTATGAAGTGGATTACTGAGAAAAGTTTTTTGTGTTCTTGTTTTGACTGGCTGCATGGACCATTATAACTTGATGGCAGTACTTATGAAAGTTGATAGGAACTAAAAGGAAAGAATCCCTTGTTTTCACTGGGAACTAAAACAACACTGAGACAATGCATTTACTATATTTTTAAAGTTTACAATATTTTTAAAGTAAAATGTGGGTGGGAATGTAAATGACATAAGGAAAGTGGGTATTACTTTGGTCGTCCTGAATTCATAACTGAATTTAATACGGTGGGATTGCCCCTCTAATACACCCTTTAAAATGCTTAAATTTGAATGCCATGTGATTTATACAGCCAATGCTATTAAATAATTCAATGCTTTAAATTAGAAGCATTATGTCAGTGAAATTGAGTGCTTGATAACGTAATCACTACAACAAAACAAAACATGAAAATGCTTTAATAAAAACAGCATAGTAACTTAAAAAAACACATTGAAATTTGTCAGGTTGTCAAATGCTGAAATCCGTAACCAGTAGAAGACGAAAATGTGTATAAGGTTGTCAGATGTGAGCAACATAAATATATAAAATGTATTTGTCTAAAATGTTTAGTTAAAAAGCTGGTTAAAAGACTTTGAGTTTGATAAAAAATAATATTGTTGTAATTTAGCAGTTCTAATTTCATTACTGGCATGACAGAAATACATTAATTAATCCTAGGAAAGGTGTCTGCATTCATTTTCAGTTACCACTTAAGTGCTTTGTATTCTATTAAATTTTCCCATTGACCACCCCAGTCACTTTTAGGAACCGCTTCTAAAATACGAAAAAAACTTCTTGAAATTAGGACATTTTAAGGAATGGTTGTAAAGGAAATTGTATTATTTTTCATTATGCTGTAATTGTGCTTAGAGACATCTTGAGCACATCACAATGTAATTAAGCCCTTTTGTTGAACAATTCCCCTTAACTAATGGAACCTTAATAGTAATTTAGCATTCTAAATTAATAGCTGTTCTCTCCAAGATAAAACTACACTGATTACAAGAACCACATTTGAGTGTACCAGTATCTTTGTAATTTTAGATTCCTAAACTATTATTTTCTAAGAGTTTTTTTAATATTTAAACCTGTTTTATAAACAAAATGAGGTGCCTTGCCCACTTTCTTAAAAGTCTTATCATCTGTTTTTAATATGCTTCAGTTCTTTTTTTATAATGTCTTTTATTAACTGATTGTTGTAATTGTATATTATTACCAAAGCATTCAAACAGTTCTTTACGGCTAAATTGGTACTAGTCATAGAGGGATTTTTATGGGGTGAGGGGATGGAATCTAATAGTGGGTGATACTTAGTCCCCCAGCCTTTTAATATTTCACCACCAGTTTCAATCAACAACTGTGTAGGGTACCCTCTGTCTTTAAACATGTTATAAATGTTATCACATTCTGGTGTAACTAGATGAAAATTGGAACACATTCTCACTGTCCTAACAGGTTGTCCTTTAAATACATTTTTCTTGCAATGAAAAAGATGATTACAATTGAAATGTAAGTATGTATTAGAGAAAGTGGGTTTTCTATAAACCATAGATCCAAAGCAATTTTTCACAAAGTTCTTGGAACATGTACCATCCAAATAATTAACTATACTGCTATTGAATTGACAGGTAAATTAAACTCTGTCTGTTATTGCTGTAATTAAAAGTTTTTCTGAATTTTATCTGTGGACCTTGTCCAAAAAGTAAATATATCATCCAGGTATCTTAAATTTATTCTCCAACTATCTTTGTAATTAGATTTGAGGATGTACTTCTGCTCCCAACTATACATTACCAAAGTTACATTTACTGGGGTACAAGCTGCACCCATAACAATTTCCTTCATTTGTCCAAAATATAATCCTTTAAAAAATGAAATTGTTGCATAGATTAAGTTCCATTAAATGCAAGAGGAACTTAATTAGGGAGTTGTCAAAGTTAATTAATTCCAATAGTGCAGAATGGAAAAAAATCCAGCCACAATGTGTGGGGTATACAAATAAATAAATCAAGAACATCAACTGTGAGAAAATTACAATCTTCTCTATAAAATTCCCATCTGATCTTGGACATGAAATCCTATGAATGCCTTCAAATGTAATGTGTGGACAAAAGAATATCCTTCAAAGTACAATACGCAAACACAGCCAAAGGATACGTTGTTGACCCTTGGGCTGTCACTTTTAATCTAAATGGTGGGTCCAACACATTTTTATGTGTCTTACAAATGGCAAATGCTGCTGGAATAAGTGGTTCCTTAATGTATATAAATGTGTAGACTTTAGGTGAAAGCACTCCTGTGATAAGCAATCTTCTAAAAATAAATAAAATTTCCTATAAGCTATGCAGATTTCATTTTCAGAAATAGTTCCACTTTGGTCTGTGTCTTGTAACATATTGAATACCTTACTAGTTTAGTCAATTTTGTTCACAAACCAATCCCTGCACCTTTATCTGGTTTCATAACTCTTATGGATGGATTGTGCTTAAGCAAATCCAAAATGTGTTTTAATCCTCATTTAAGTTAGACTAATAGGGCTGTGTGGATTTCTTTAAATTGTATAAGTCTGTCTCACAGCCTCTCTCAAATATAGCTGCCAAAGGGTTTAATGGAGGGTTAGACATACTTTTCTTATTATACATAGAGTTTTGGGGGGGGGGGGTCAATAGAAAACTCTTGATCTTTAAAATATAATAAGAGATTGGATTGAGTTTTCTAACATATAGTTTCATTTCCAAAATAATACCCCCAATATCCAAATGATTGTGTGGCATAAATGTAAATCCTTTAATGAAAAGAGAAAAATGCCCTTCTGTAATATTGGAATTACTATAATTAAAAATATTAAATCCCTTAAAACCTAATAATATACCATCATACAAAGTCTCTATCTTTTCCTGTAAAATACTATATTTTGTTAGTTGTTGTTGTTTCTCCAATTCTTCATGAAGTTTCCCCTTGCCTTTCCTCTTCTGATGATGTCACCAGCTATAAAGCATTTTCTGATACCATGAAAGCCATGTGTATGCCTACCATCCTTAAATGTTCTGTGACATACATCAGTATAAAGTCAGACTGATTACATGGGCACATAAGTCTTGTGTCATCCACATGTTGTAATGCTGTGATATACACAAACATATCACATGTTTTGATTAAACTGCAACCTTGTGGAATTCATTGTATGTGCAGTTGTGTTGCTGTTCCCAAGGATTGTTGAGGTGGTCTCCAGCACTATTGTGTGATTATCAGCATTTGTGTCAGCAACTGCTCTGTATGAGCCACATCCCACTCATTTGCAAGGTATCCTTATGTGGTATCAGGGTGCTCACACACAGCTTTCCATTGAAAAACATATAGGCATATGTTATGCAGCTGATGTAATTATGTGACGCTGGTGGAGTTATGTGACTGTGTGAACAGTACCAATGTGTGGCATTACCAATGATGTATTTGAAGGTGTTCTTACAAATCATTTTTTAAATACGTGTGAAATGTTAAGAAGAACTCATAACTAAGAGCAGAGCTGCTTGTGGATGCCACTAGCCATACTCAACCAGAGAACATAGACAATCTGCTAGCTGACAGTTTGTCTCAAAATGCACCCCCTACCCCCATTCCCCACTGGCCATCACACAAAGTATACATGAAAAAATTACTCAGTTTATTTTCTCAGGAGAGCAGTTCATCTATGCACTCTCTAGAAGCTAAAAGCATAGAATCAGTGGGCCCTGACAACATCCCAGGATGCCTAACTTAAAACCTGACATAGCAGACACACTTGGATCCCCAATTAAACACAGCCTCCAGCCTATTTTCTGGCAGAAGGGGGTACAGCAATAGTCATACATCTGAACAAGAGGGACTATCACCTGATACAGGGAATTATAAATCCATAACCCTAACTCTCCTCATCTGTGAGGCAGACCAAAGATTCATCATGGATCTCAGCAAAAAGGACACAGGTAATCTGACTGTGTACCCAACCCATTTTTGATTTAAGGCTACATCATGTCTGTTATATCTTGCTGATTTATTCAAGAAGGTCCCCAAGGGCATGTATGAGGAAAAGACTATCATCCCACATGCTTGACCTGGCCAAGGCATTTGACATAAATCCACATTCAGGTATTACAGAGAAACTGTCTCAAATAGGCATAAACACCTGCGTCACCAAGTGGGTAGACAAATGGACCACAGACGGGACACGATAATGTTAAAGTGTGTGAAGTCACCTCTAGCAAAACTCAAGTAATCAGGTCATATCTCAAGGTTCTGTACTAGGCTCTTTCCTGTTCAGTATTTAAGTCTCAGAAGTCAAGACAAATTTAGAGATCCTTTATCTAACCATCTTTGCAGGCAACTGCAAATTGTGGACAATTACTGAATCTCAGAACATTACTGGTATTCTGCAGAAAGTATTAACACACATAAATGATTGTTGACAGAGCCATGGAGACACACTAGATGAACAAAAAGGGTCTATATTATAAGACTGAAAGTACATATGTGCGACTACATAAAAGTCAACACATAATGCATGAAACCTAAAAATAGCAAATGGCCACGTAAGCAAATTTTTCCCTAGGGAAAAAACTTACGTGGCCATTCGCTAAAAAAAAAATATTTAACACCATAAACAGGTGGGGGGGGCTTCGCCCCCAATATGGGGGCCTCTGCTCCCTAACTTAATAAACCAACTCCGAGATTGCACTATAGGGAAGGAAAGGGCAACTCTGTGAAGTTGGCCAACTATCTCCTTGCCCTATGACATATTCATCGAATCCCTCAAATGCAATTCGATGAATATGTGTCACTGTTTCCATATTTGCTCAGAAGCATTTTCATGCTTCTAATATAGACCTGGACAAAAAACATAATCAGTCCCTTTTTAAAGCAAATATACAGGCTAATTACAATATAGGCAGAACACCCGTAAGAGCAGACCAAGTTGTATGCTACGTGGGTATTCAGGTAGATAGTCCTTGGAACTTGCACCAGCATGTGACTACAGTGGTGACAAATCTCTTGTAAGTAGCACAAGTCCTGAGTGTGGGCAGGCTATCCACATCAAAGGTCATTATAATCACATTGTTTTCAGCCCTCATCACACCAATAACTGAGTACAATGCACACTTTTGCATGACTCTCACCACATATCTTCCAGAGATGATTTACTCAAGGGTTTCACTTTTGCTACAGTGAGCTTCTGCGCCTCTTTTTGTCACCCATAGGTATTCTTTGTGATGCATAACCATTAGAAGTTGATAGTGCAGACTTCCCTGCACCTATTAAATACACAGCTCACTGACAACATTGATGGCATGGGTTACATTTTTGCAAGAGTTGACTGTAGCATATATGTGTCATTCAAATCTATTAACTAGCCAGGATTGCTCATAATTTCAACTACAGGTGTAACAGTGTCCCTCTTAACACCTCTCAAAAGTGGTCATTTTTGAGGAAGGTGTGCTTAGTTCCCCTTATAGATTACTGATGAATCATTATAGTTGTACAAGTGAGTTCATACAGAATATGTGTAATAACACACAATCACACATTTTATGCCAATGTCACCAATCAATGGTGGTATAACCTAATCTTGCTCATGACTGTGCATGCTGTTGTCTACTATTGTCCATGAGCCTGTTGCTATGAGTCCTGATTGGTTGACACCTTTGCTCATATTACATTCATATTCAAGCAACTCATTTTGCACATCTTTACAATATGCATCTACTCCCATTGTATATACTTCCACAAGAAAAACTGTCAGAAGCTTCAAATGAAAAATTGCATACACTAATAGAACAGATTTGTGAAAAACAGTATATAGATTAAGAAATTTTGATCCATTTGGAAAAAGAAGCATCTGAGGAAGTGAGAAAATATAAATAACAAAACCAAGATATATTTGAAAAGTACAAAAAAGAAATATGGACATGGGAAAGAAAGAGAGATTTGATATGGTGCAGTATTTATGCAAAATGGAAAGCCAAATTAATCAATATAAAGAAGGCAGCCCCAAAGATATTTGAAGAGAAATACAAGCAAAGGTATCCAGATATGGAAAATTTCACAATAAAAAATAATATCAAAAAGATGGAACGTAGAAAAGAAGATTGGTAAAGTAGAAGTTAAAAAATAGAAGTTGAAGTTATGGAGTGGCTGCAAAGTGAAGGATTTGGTGTAGAAGGTCTAACACAGATTACATTACAGATTGATGGAGCGAGTCCCCAAAGTAAGGAGAAGCAGGAAGATCAGGAAACATCTGAAGAGAAATAAGGACATGGGAAAGAAAAAAAGATTTAATATGGTGTAATATCTATGCAAAGGAGAAAGCAAAACTAACAAATACAAAAAGAGCAGCACCAAAGATATTTGAAGAGAAATACAGGCAAAGGAATCCAGACATGGAAAACTTTACAATACAAAAAATAAGAAGACAAAGAGGAAAAGTAGAAAAGGAGGTTAGTAATGGAGAAGTTAAAGAAATAAAAATTGAGGTTATGGAGTACCTGCAAAGTAAAGGATTCAGTGTAGAAAATCTAATTCAGAACGCACCACAACAGGATAGACCAACGGATATCCAAATTAAGGTGAAATCAGTGGAACAGGAAGCAATTGGTCAGGCCCCATATGAAGATAATTTTGAGCCTTACACAGGAAACCAGTATAAATGTTCACTTGAAGCTAGACAGCAAGGAAAGGAACAGGAAATTATGGGAACTCTGATGCAGTCAATGTTTAGGAGTGATAGGCCAGTGAGTTCCCATATAACAGAGCAACAGATGGTACAGGATGAAACTGAAGAGGATGTGCCACAGGAAGATGTTATAGAACCTTCTATAGAATGCCCACAGCAAATGGAAAACAAGGGGTGTGCCCTCCGTTTGTAAGAAATTAAGCTAATAGAAGAGTTGCTTGATTTAATAGATATAGACAGATATATCAAGATCAATGAAAAAAATTGACTGCAGAAGGTTAATAAAACCCAAAAAGTCTGAAGTCTGATAAAACAAATGAATGCAGTGATTAGGACTATCCATAGAGATCCATGTGCTATAACAGAAGTAAACAGGATGCTGTATAACTAAATTAATAACTGATAAAGTTCTGCCCCAAGAACACAGGGTAGTGAGGGAAAGGCAGGTGAGAAATCAAATACCATCATGGAAATGTTGAATAGAGAAAACTATAAAGCCATTAAGACAAGAAATCTCACTGTTAGAAGACTATAGAGGAGGGAACGGATCAACAAAAATACTAAGAAAGATAGACGTGATAAAAGCAATGCACAGTATTAGAACAGACCAGGGACTATCATGCACTATTGCAAATAATAAACAAAAAATTTCAGCACAGGCAGAAAAACTTAGAAAATATGAAGATAAATATAAAGGAAAATTACAAAATAATCAATTTATTGATGACCCAAAAAAGTTTTATAGAGACTTGGGGAAACAAGGTAAAAGGAATTGAAAGACTGCCAAAAAAAGAAGAAATAGATACATTTTGGAGAAATATCTATGAAGATCCTGTGGAACATAAGAAAGATGCTAAATGGATGGAAGAAGTTAAAGAAAGAATAAGAAGTTTAAACAGGCAAAGAGACTGAAATAAAAAGTTAAGAAAAAAACCCTTATTGGAAAACCCCAGGCCCAGATATAGTACTTAACTTTATTACGTATTAACGTAATTAACATCTTTGCAAGAAGATTTATCCATGAGTAAGAACTATTTATATGCACAACCTGAATAGACACCAACATGGCTAACAACAGAAAAAACAATGCTCCTTCTTAAGAGTAAACCTGCAAGCCACCCTAAAAATTACAGACCAATAACTTGCCTTCCGACGACATATAAACTATATATGGAAATTGATGCCGACAGAGTTTATAGTTATTTAGAAGAAAACTCAATTATGGCAGTAGAACAAAAGGGCAATAAAAGAAAGTCATATGGAACAAAGGATCATTTGTTGTTAAATAAAGTCATAGTGAAGAACTTTAAAAAGGGGAAGAATCTAAGTATGGCATGGATTGACTACAAAAAAAGCATTTGATAGTGTCCCACATGCACGGATAAAAGAATGCTTAAAAATGTATAAGATATATCCTACAGTGATCGACTACATTACAGTGACCATGAAACAGTGGCAGACCACTTTGCAATTAAGCCATGACAGAGGACAAATTATTATCCCCGGGATAAAAATTCAAAGGGGGATATTCCAGGGTGACTCTTTATCACCGCTGCTATTCTGCCTTGCCCTTAACCCATTAAGCGGTCTACTAAACAGGTTAGGCCATGGCTATAATTTGGCTCCTAGAAAACAGCAACGTGTAAAGACTCTCATCTTCTCTTTGTTGATGATTTAAAACTGTATACCTCATCATATGAGGAACTGAAAGCACAACTGCAAGTTGTCAAAACTTTTTAGATGATATAAAAATGTCATTTAGTCTTGATAAATGTGCAAAAGCAACCTTTAAAGCAGGAAAATTGCAACACCAGGAAAACATCAGTTTGGGACAAGAATGTGATATAAAAGAACTTGAACAAGAAGGATTGTATAAATAGTTGGGAACAGATGAAGGATCAACAATAAAACAAGAACAAATGTGAATAGAACGTAGTAAAGAATATTTCAGAAGACTTAAATTAATCCTGAAAACAGCACTGATATCTAGGAACAAAATCCAAGCTATAAACCAATTTGCTCTTCCTGTCCTAACTTACAGGTTTGGAGTGATTGACTGGCCCCAAAACATGCTGGGTAGATTAGATAGGAAAACAAGAAGGATGCTTCATGCTCACCAAATGATTTATAAAAATCAGTGCATAGCAAGATTATATATTCCCTGTTCTGAAGGAGGGATGGGCCTCCTTGAAATTGATTACATGTATAGCTCTGCAGTTGTGGGACTCCACACATATCTACTGAACTCACAAGACTCAAATGCAATGAAAAATTTGAAACAAGGAGAATAAATCTAAGATGACATCTCTGCTTAATCTAGCAGAAGCATATTGATGTCAAGCAGGAATGGAAATCAAACTAGAAGTGGATAAAAATCAGGCAGCAACTGAATGTGCCAAAAAACAAAAGAAAGAATATAAGGTGATGGAAAAGATGAGAAGGTCAGAAATGCAGAAAATGCATAAATATAATGGCAAGTACAGCAAACTTCTAGGAGAACCTCATGTTGATCAAGAATGAATGCAGGAATGGTTAAGGAGAGGCAAATTCAAACCAAGAGATGAAAGGTTAATATTGGTGGCACAACATAGTGGGTTACTTACACACTGGTTTACAAAGTCTATTAAACATGTGGGAGAAACAGACAAATGTATGTTTTGCAAAACAGAAATGGAAACAGTTGTACACCTTGTTGCTGGTTTTGACATATTAATGGCAGAAGGACTGTATACTGAAAGGCATAATAATGTGGCAAGACTGTTGCACTGGGGATTCCGCAAACATTATGGTATTGAAGTGGCTGAAAAACACTGAAAACATGAGCCACAGAGCATCATAGAAAATGATGAAGTCTACATCACATGGGATCGGGTCTATATTAGAACATTGAAGTGTTAAAACATCGAATGTTCTAATATCAACCCCAATTCAGTGAACACTGAATATTTTCCTAGAGAAAATATTCAGTGGGCAGTTTCTGTGGCTTCGCTATTTCCTCGACTGTGGTGCGAAGGTGACGGACCGGGTTAAGGTAAGTGTGCGAACGGACCAATGTAAGGTGAGTGTGTGATAGTTAGGGACCTTAGGGATAGGGAGCGGTTAAGGTGAGTGTGCGATAGTTAGGGACCTTAGAGTTAGGGAGCGGGTAAGGTGAGTTTGCGATAGTTAGGGACCTTAGGGTTAGGGAGCGGGTAAGGTGAGTGTGTGATAGTTAGGGACTTTAGGGTTAGGGAGCGGGTAAGGTGAGTGTGCATTAGTTAGGGACCTTAGGGTTAGGGAGTGGGTAAGGTGAGTGTGCATTAGTTAGGGACCTTAGGGTTAGGGTTGGGTTAAGGTAAGTGGATAGCTAGTAGTGTATGTACGGTTTAGTGTAGGGTTTTGTGAAGTGTGTATGTGTGGATTATGTATTTTGGTGTGCTTGTGCTATGTGTGTGTTTTCTTGGAACAGCAAATTTTTTCCCTTGGAAAAAATTTGCTGTTCTGAGCGTTTGAGTATATCACATTTTGAGATTCCAAGGTCAAGCTTATGGTGTTTGATATTTTGGAATTTCAATATTGTGATATAGACCACATGGGATCACCCATTACCAACAGTTCATAAGATAGATGCTAGAAAACTGGATATAGTGGTCCATTGATCATTGAAATCTCCACACCCAGTGGCTACAGTGTCCTGCATACATAGAGACACAAAGTTATAAAATATCAGGATTTACCAGCAGAAATAAGAGCAATGTGGAAGAAAGATACACAGACAGTTTCAATAGTAATAGGAGCAATGTGTCTTATAAAAAGAGTCTACAATCATATTTAGATTACGTACAAATTTCAGAAGCATATTGTGTGTGCAGAGCACTTTTGGCTGATATCAAAGAGTGAAACAATACTAATTTCACAAACTTTAATTGTACTTTGACTTAGGAATGGGTCCATTCCCGTCATGGTATTAGAAACCCAAAAGATTTGGAGAAATTAAAAATTGAGAAACTATATACTGTCCTCTCCAGTGATACTGTCAGGGTGCTCATATCACAACCAGTCATCTCCATTGTTATGTGATCTTGTGTGACTGTCACATAATATACAATAACTGGGTGATGATATGAATACACCCACATATGGGAGGTATTAACAACAGTACATACTGTATTATGTATGCACATATGTGATTACTGTTTATGTTAGAACTGTTTTGTCTTTGGGGTGTACATACAATGACATGCCCTTATCTGGTATACATTACCATGATCCACCTGTCTTCTTCCCCTTTTTTCATTCCTACCATTAATGTCTGTGGCCCTTTTCAATAACACACTTCCCCAGATTAGTGTATTTATAATGCAGTCTATGTACCCTTGATGATCACCACAAAACATTTATTTGAGTATACCAAAAACATGTTGTAGTGTATATTGCACTGAGTACACTTTTCTATAATGCGTTTGTACTGCAGTCATTTCCTTAATTTTAGCCCTGGTGGTCATTGTGGCTGTCCACGCAATCTCACAGAACAAGTCTGCCCGTACATAAACTTGTCTGCATGTCTAAATGTGTTTGTGCTGCTTTGCGTGGCTTTCTGGCTGGAAACACTGCTGCTGCCCATGAAACCTCGCTTGAATCTGTGTAAGCATGATGCGTGGCATGCATATCCAAATAGCATTGCTGTTTGTCGCGCAGACATGTAAGCTCCATGTAGGCTTCGCACTAAGCCTTCACAGAGTTTATTGAATCCCAGGGCAAATTATACTTGTGCAGAGGACTACCTTGAGCTATTACAAGGTTACACTGTCTGAAAAATATATACATATAAAATCCCAGATCCTTGCATTATAAGGATCTAGTTTCAGACAGGCCAAAAATGGTTCAAAGCCAGTAAGTCCACAGCATCACATATTACACAAAAAAGACCACTAGCTGCAAGGATGAAAAAAATGCATTCATGCTGGGGGGGGGGGGGCATATAAAAATATCGACATCAGGACTTCACTGTAGAAAGGGAATTGTAAAGAAACAAAGTGGATGGCATTCATTATAAAAACATAAATTCTGGCATGTACCAAACTTTCATAGCTTCAGATCAACACTGCCTCCATGCACAGTGCCTTCCACCATTCTTACACTGACTGAAACAGTTCCTCTATTGTACTGCATTTACTCTGATGCACACCTAACTTGTGTGTTTGGAAATAAATAAAGCCACTTCGGGAGTATTTATTTTTTATTTTTTTATTTTACATTTGTTAACCGGGATAGTCCGACTGGATATATGTCCATTTTCAGCGGAGGTCCGGGGAGAAAAGCTCCACATACCAAAAAAGAGACAGTACATACATCACTGAGTGATAAACTCAGGCAGATGTTTAGAAATATATAGACAAAGAATACAGGCAGATATCAATATACACAATGTGCAGACTTACATCTGATTGGCAGAGACGTATCAGAAAATGTGAACACAGAATACAATCAGATTTCATAATTCACAATGCTTAGACATTCAAATGCTATGAGGCATAGATACTTGGCTAAACAGCAGGTTGGGTAGCAAGACATGTATTAGTGAAGTTGTTAGGTTTAGAACAAGAGCACAGCCAATGAGATGCGAGGTATTTTTTGAGTTCGCTTTTAAAAGAAATGAGCAAGCATGCAGAAACACAAAAAGCAGAAAAAAACACACATGTGGATATACAGTGAGCTAGATGTGTTTTGTTAAGCATTTTCATCCCTACAAATATATCTGATGAAGTCTTTTATCAGTGGCATTTTTATGGACAAAAGCACTTAGCAATTTAAAAGTGGTATTTTTTTTTGCTTTCCTAATTTAGAAGTAATTTAAAATAAATCTCCCTCTCTTAAATGGCACAGCAAAATAAAAACAGTAATAACTGAGAAAGGTGATAATTGCAGTTTTTAGTACTTTATATTTTGCTCATACATAGAACATGTTTTGTCACATTCATCATATGACACTCTCTTCAGTAATAAAATGCACCTGTCTGCATATACTGCATATATCAGTACATGAGATCCCAATCAATGCTAATTCCCTGTAGTCTGATACTCCCATTTGACATGTATAGTTCTAAACAACTCTTCTAACTAGAAATCCTACAGAATACTACAACCAAAAGAATGCAGAGTTCAAAGGACAAGTCTGTGTGGATAAACTAAAACCTCTGTCCTTGCTTATTGTGGCTGATCTGCAACGTGGTCTGTGCCTTTCCTTCTGACCTGTGTCAAACCCTGCTCTCTACAACTTCTTCTTCAAATACAAGAATTACTTATTTAGTAGATTTTGTGCAAAGACTCATATCTAGGAATTTATTTAAATTCTGGCTCATTCTAGAAAGGCCCTTCTGCGACCTGCCCATTTAAGATTCAGAAACATGCAACCTGCAGTGAGGTAATACCTCATCATTTGCTAATTTGAATGCTTATTAAATTGCAATCACTACCACAATGTGCAGATCATGGCTGCTCTGCATGTCACGGTAGTATCCTGATACTGAATTGTAATCACTACCACAATGTGCAGATCATGGCTGCTCTGCATGTCACGGTAGTATCCTGATACTGAATTGTAATCACTACCACAATGTGCAGATCATGGCTGCTCTGCATGTCACGGTAGTATCCTGATACTGAATTGTAATCACTACCACAATGTGCAGATCATGGCTGCTCTGCATGTCACGGTAGTATCCTGATACTGAATTGTAATCACTACCACAATGTGCAGATCATAGCTGCTCTGCATGTCACGGTAGTATCCTGATACTGAATTGCAATCACTACCACAATGTGCAGATCATGGCTGCTCTGCATGTCACGGTAGTATCCTGATACTGAATTGTAATCACTAGCACAATGTGCAGATCATAGCTGCTCTGCATGTCACGGTAGTATCCTGATACTGAATTGTAATCACTACCACAACGTGCAGATCATGGCTGCTCTGCATGTCATGGTAGTATCCTGATACTGAATTGTAATCACTACCATGACGTGCAGATCATGGCTGCTCTGCATGTCACGGTAGTATCCTGATACTGAATTGTAATCATTACCACGATGTGCTGATCATGGCTGCTCTGCATGTCATGGTAGTATCCTGATACTGAATTGTAATCACTACCATGACGTGCAGATCATGGCTGCTCTGCATGTCACGGTAGTATCCTGATACTGAATTGTAATCACTACCACAATGTGCAGATCATAGCTGCTCTGCATGTCACGGTAGTATCCTCATACTGAATTGTAATCACTACCACAATGTGCAGATCATGGCTGCTCTGCATGTCACGGTAGTATCCTGATACTGAATTGTAATCATTACCACGATGTGCAGATCATGGCTGCTCTGCATGTCATGGTAGTATCCTGATACTGAATTGTAATCACTACCACAATGTGCAGATCATGGCTGCTCTGCATGTCACGGTAGTATCCTGATACTGAATTGTAATCATTACCACGATGTGCTGATCATGGCTGCTCTGCATGTCATGGTTGTCTGTTGTCTACTGTTGTCCATGAGCCTGTTGCTATGAGTCCTGATTGGTTGACACCTTTGCTCATATTACATTCATATTCAAGCAACTCATTTTGCACATCTTTACAATATGCATCTACTCCCATTGTATATACTTCCACAAGAAAAACTGTCAGAAGCTTCAAATGAAAAATTGCATACACTAATAGAACAGATTTGTGAAAAACAGTATATAGATTAAGAAATTTTGAACCATTTGGAAAAAGAAGCATCTGAGGAAGTGAGAAAATATAAATAACAAAACCAAGAGATATTTGAAAAGTACAAAAAAGAAATATGGACATGGGAAAGAAAGAGAGATTTGATATGGTGCAGTATTTATGCAAAATGGAAAGTCAAATTAATCAATATAAAGAAGGCAGCCCCAAAGATATTTGAAGAGAAATACAAGCAAAGGCATCCAGACATGGTAAATTTCACAATAAAAAATAATATCAAAAAGATGGAACGTAGAAAAGAAGATTGGTAAAGTAGAAGTTAAAAAATAGAAGTTGAAGTTATGGAGTGGCTGCAAAGTGAAGGATTTGGTGTAGAAGGTCTAACACAGATTACATCACAGATTGATGGAGCGAGTCCCCAAAGTAAAGAGAAGCAGGCAGATCAGGAAACATCTGAAGAGAAATAAGGACATGGGAAAGAAAAAAAGATTTAATATGGTGTAATATCTATGCAAAGGAGAAAGCAAAACTAACAAATACAAAAAGAGCAGCACCAAAGATATTTGAAGAGAAATACAGGCAAAGGAATCCAGACATGGAAAACTTTACAATACAAAAAATAAGAAGACAAAGAGGAAAAGTAGAAAAGGAGGTTAGTAATGGAGAAGTTAAAGAAATAAAAATTGAGGTTATGGGGTACCTGCAAAGTAAAGGATTCAGTGTAGAAAATCTAATTCAGAACGCACCACAACAGGATAGACCAACGGATATCCAAATTAAGGTGAAATCAGTGGAACAGGAAGCAATTGGTCAGGCCCCATATGAAGATAATTTTGAGCCTTACACAGGAAACCAGTATAAATGCTCACTTGAAGCTAGACAGCAAGGAAAGGAACAGGAAATTGTGGGAACTCTGATGCAGTCAATGTTTAGGAGTGATAGGCCAGTGAGTTCCCATATAACAGAGCAACAGATGGTACAGGATGAAACTGAAGAGAATGTGCCACAGGAAGATGCTATAGAACCTTCTATAGAATGCCCACAGCAAATGGAAAACAAGAGGTGTGCCCTCCGTTTGTAAGAAATTAAGCTAATAGAAGAGTTGCTTGATTTAATAGATATAGACAGATATATCAAGATCAATGAAAAAAATTGACTGCAGAAGGTTAATAAAACCCAAAAAGTCTGAAGTCTGATAAAACAAATGAATGCAGTGATTAGGACTATCCATAGAGATCCATGTGCTATAACAGAAGTAAACAGGATGCTGTATAACTAAATTAATAACTGATAAAGTTCTGCCCCAAGAACACAGGGTAGTGAGGGAAAGGCAGGTGAGAAATCAAATACCATCATGGAAATGTTGAATAGAGAAAACTATAAAGCCATTAAGACAAGAAATCTCACTGTTAGAAGACTATAGAGGAGGGAACAGATCAACAAAAATACTAAGAAAGATAGACGTGATAAAAGCAATGCACAGTATTAGAACAGACCAGGGACTATCATGCACTATTGCAAATAATAAACAAAAAATTTCAGCACAGGCAGAAAAACTTAGAAAATATCAAGATAAATATAAACGAAAATTACAAAATAATCAATTTATTGATGACCCAAAAAAGTTTTATAGAGACTTGGGAAACAAGGTAAAAGGAATTGAAAGACTGCCAAAAAAAGAAGAAATAGATACATTTTGGAGAAATATCTATGAAGATCCTGTGGAACATAAGAAAGATGCTAAATGGATGGAAGAAGTTAAAGAAAGAATAAGAAGTTTAAACAGGCAAAGAGATTGAAATAAAAAGTTAAGAAAAAAACCCTTATTGGAAAACCCCAGGCCCAGATATAGTACTTAACTTTATTACGTATTAACGTAATTAACATCTTTGCAAGAAGATTTATCCATGAGTAAGAACTATTTATATGCACACCCTGAACAGACACCAACATGGCTAACAACAGGAAAAACAATGCTCCTTCTTAAGAGTAAACCTGCAAGCCACCCTAAAAATTACAGACCAGTAACTTGCCTTCCGACGACATATAAACTATATATGGAAATTGATGCCGACAGAGTTTATAGTTATTTAGAAGAAAACTCAATTATGGCAGTAGAACAAAAGGGCAATAAAAGAAAGTCATATGGAACAAAGGATCATTTGTTGTTAAATAAAGTCATAGTGAAGAACTTTAAAAAGGGGAAGAATCTAAGTATGGCATGGATTGACTACAAAAAAAGCATTTGATAGTGTCCCACATGCACGGATAAAAGAATGCTTAAAAATGTATAAGATATATCCTACAGTGATCGACTACATTACAGTGACCATGAAACAGTGGCAGACCACTTTGCAATTAAGCCATGACAGAGGACAAATTATTATCCCCGGGATAAATGGACAAAAGCAAATTTAGAAGTAATTTAAAATAAATCTCCCTCTCTTAAATGGCACAGCAAAATAAAAACAGTAATAACTGAGAAAGGTGATAATTGCAGTTTTTAGTACTTTATATTTTGCTCATACATAGAACATGTTTTGTCACATTCATCATATGACACTCTCTTCAGTAATAAAATTCACCTGTCTGCATATACTGCATATATCAGTACATGAGATCCCAATCAATGCTAATTCCCTGTAGTCTGATACTCCCATTTGACATGTATAGTTCTAAACAACTCTTCTAACTAGAAATCCTACAGAATACTACAACCAAAAGAATGCAGAGTTCAAAGGACAAGTCTGTGTGGATAAACTAAAACCTCTGTCCTTGCTTATTGTGGCTGATAGTTTTCTGCAACGTGGTCTGTGCCTTTCCTTCTGACCTGTGTCAAACCCTGCTCTCTACAACTTCTTCTTCAAATACAAGAATTACTTATTTAGTAGATTTTGTGCAAAGACTCATACCTAGGAATTTATTTAAATTCTGGCCCATTCTAGAAAGGCCCTTCTGCGACCTGCCCATTTAAGATTCAGAAACATGCAAACTGCAGTGAGGTAATACCTCATCATCTGCTAATTTGAATGCTTATTGAATTGCAATCACTACCACAATGTGCAGATCATGGCTGCTCTGCATGTCACGGTAGTATCCTGATACTGAATTGTAATCCGGTAGTATCCTGATACTGAATTGTAATCACTACCACAATGTGCAGATCATAGCTGCTCTGCATGTCACGGTAGTATCCTGATACTGAATTGTAATCATTACCACGATGTGCTGATCATGGCTGCTCTGCATGTCACGGTAGTATCCTGATACTGAATTGTAATCACTACCACAATGTGCAGATCATAGCTGCTCTGCATGTCACGGTAGTATCCTGATACTGAATTGTAATCACCACCACAACGTGCAGATCATGGCTGCTCTGCATGTCACGGCTGCTCTGCATGTCACGGTAGTATCCTGATACTGAATTGTAATCACTACCACAATGTGCAGATCATGGCTACTCTGCATGCCATGGTAGTATCCTGCTGTTGAACTGCAATCATTACCACGATGTGCAGATCATGGCTGCTCTGCATGTCACGGTAGTATCCTGATACTGAATTGTAATCACTACCACAACGTGCAGATCATGGCTGCTCTGCATGTCATGGTAGTATCCTGATACTGAATTGTAATCACTACCATGACGTGCAGATCATGGCTGCTCTGCATGCCATGGTAGTATCCTGCTGTTGAACTGCAATCATTACCATGATGTGCAGATCATGGCTGCTCTGCATGCGGTAGTTTCCTGCTCTTGAAATTCAATCACTACCACAATGTGCAAATCGTGGCTGCTCTGCATGCCACTGTAGAATCTTGCTGCTCATGTAGACAGTGGTATCCCCTCCAGTCACTGTCTCATGAATACAAGTACACAGACACAAACACACACACAGACACACACAAACACACACACACACACACACACACACACACACACACACACACACACACACACACACACACACACATTCTGCAGTCCCTGTACTTCTCACTACCCTACCTACCCTACCATGATCCCCCCACCCCCGTAATACTTTATTGCCATTATCACACGTATGTATTATGCCTTAGTGGCCTAATGTATCCACTCACTCCCCAATCCTCTTTATGATATAGGTGTCAGTATGGCACTTTAGAGAATCATGTCTAATGTCTAGTTCATCCCCCCAACCCCCAATCACTGTTATAATATCTCTGTCTTAGGGCATTTTACCAGGTATTCCCTGACAGTGTAGTGCATTCCCCCGAACCCCATAGTAATGTCGGTGCACTTTTTTGTATCACTTGGCCATGTCAGTGCATTCCTGGAGGCTTTTACAGGGTGAAAGCACATGCCTAGTTAGTATATGCCACTCCCCAAAAATGCCTTATCACAAGCATTATCACATCTTAATCCTCCTTGTTGCTTCCCTGCTTTTGTTTTCCTCTCTTTTCTCCTTCCACTCTCTATTTCCCTTCCATCCAATGTCATCTAAGCTAATAATAATCTGACTATATGTCCCGAATTATCTCATCTTCTCTTCCTTTCACCGCAGTCTTCTGAACTGTAAGTCCATCACCACAGTCTTCGGAACTGTACGTCCATCACTACAGTCTTCGGAATTGTAAGTCCATCACCACAGTCTTCGGAACTGTAAGTCCATCACCGCAGTCTTCTGAACTGTAAGTCCATTTTCAATGTTTCTCCTTTTACAGCATTGTTGGTTAAGTCTACAATATCTGATGAACTGCTAGGTTAGGATAAACATATGAAACTATACATTTTTGTTCTTAGACTTCATCCAAAGTTACACTCAAAATATATTAAATGTTTTAAATCTTGCTACCTAAAGTCTGATTTTAAAAAAATAGCTATACCGCAAGCCCACTCCACTTTTTGCTAGTAGTATAAACCTAGTCCTGTTTTGTTATAAATTCTGGAAAAAACATTTTCTCTTTCACTTACAGAACAGACATGTAACTGATTTTCACCATTGTTTTTGAGTTTAGTATGATTAAAGCAACTCATTTTGCAACACAATGACATATTTTTTAAACATCTAACATTCTTAGTACAGATATTTCATTCTGTCATATGTAAACTACAGGTCCATAACCAGCAAAGGAGATGCAAGTAAAAATAATAAATATGACAAAAACCTTATCCATTCAATGCAAACTCTGCATAGCCTTGTGATATCTTCAGTATTGAAATACAACAGGAATTAAAGCCGATGTGATCTGTGACCTTTCCCGGTGCTAAAACATTCATGTCACAGTATGTCTAATTAATAACTTAAAGTCAATGGAAACAATATCTGTCCACTAAATATAGTGATAAACTAAGAAGCACATTTTCTGCAAAGCAGTGAGACAAGACAATACACAACACACTTGTCGCTAAACACAAAGATAAATATGAAGTCATTTTCTATCTAAAGTTATGGCCCTGCATGACTCTGCCCAAAATAAGATAAAAACTGGTCTAGAGGCACCATCAAGTTAACTGGCTCTGTATAACACAGCAGTTGATACAAGTGTCTCCATGCTTAAAAAAGAATTATGCCAACAAGGGTAGGGGAATGTAATTAGCTTTCTCAAGGTCAGGTTTTGTTATTGCTACAACAATGGCTTCACAAGACCTCCTGCCTCCTAGTTATTTCGACGCTAATCCGTTCTCACATTTGCTGTCTGCGCAAAGCAGAATGTTTATCTGTTCCATGGCATGAACGTTCCTTCAACCTCTCAGAACAGATATCAGCATCTGGTACACCAGCACCATCTCATCATCCACAGACGTGTGTTTTTACCATAAAGTGCATCTGTAAGCAGCTACATAAAGTTCATCTGTAAGCAGCTACATAAAGTTGTACAACTTTTTAAAAGGATCTGATAAAGAAGAGAAGCTTTTGGAGCCACTGTAAAATTTAGAAACTAAATTCACATTTCAGCACTTTCATGTAAATATCTTCCTGACACCTTCACAATAATTCAGTTTTGTGAAAAGTATTACTTACTGTATCCATCTGCTCATTTCTGAATTACATGGCAACTGTAATGTGAGAGAGGGAAAGGTAAGCACAGCCTATAAATACTGTGGTTGTACTCTGATGTCACAAATGAGGATTACATCTGTTGCACAGCAGAAATCCGTGCAAATTAAGTTGCACAGGCTCTGTTTTCATGAACGAGTCAAAAGTAGCACTGTAACAAATAAAAACATATTTTCTAAATTTATACCAAACAAACTGGCATCTTTTAAATAAAAATTAGTTCTATAGTGTTACTGACTGTTAGACAACTGGAATGCAGATAATCATGGGAGCTTTTGTTATTGCCCCAGAAGTTGCCATAATAACATTTAGATTGCAGTTTGCAATCCAAAGTGCAAGAAACTTTGAAATCATATCATTACATCAGCCATTATGGTAGAAGTATCAGCTGTGATGGGTTAATATTATATTCTTGAAAACCGACAATATCGAAGCTGATATTGTTGACACGAGAATAGCGAAAGTGCACAACATCGAACGTGTAAACGGAAATCTCTGTAAAGGGAGATTTCCATTTACTGCAATGTAGTGCAGTCTCAGAGTTGGTATATTTAAGTAGCGAGGGTATGGGGGTTGCAGGGGGGCTTGCCCCCCTTTTTTAAACCCGTTAGGGTACTTTTTCTTTTTTTGTTGTTTTTATAAGTTCGATCTTTAAAGACATCAACCATATGGTATCGACCATATGGTGTTCGATGTTTTCAACCATCTATCTTATAATATAGACCCAGCTGTGGCACAGTTTGTTTATAGGTGATCTAAGTGGCTGCAGTTAAGAGGATTAAATTTTCCAGACTTTCCATGACTTAATAAGTGAACAACTAACAATACTCTGTGATGTTGTAAGAACCTCGGGATAAGTTGTAAAGGCATTAATAACATAGCTTTTTTTCTCATCTAAGATTGATTGGAAACACCAGTGCTCATAACAGGTCCTACAGTAACATTATGAAGTAAGTTCAAGGAACTGACCTGGTTGATGATGTAAATACCGTAGTCAATCTTCTGTCGACGTAAGATAGGATGGAGGTAGTGCAGCCAATATTTTAGGTGGTGTTCGCGGTTTCGGTATGGAATGATGATAGCAACTTTCTGTCTTGCCTTACAGTCAGGTGGGGAGTATCGGCCACCTTCCTTGACATCTGGGTTCTCCTTCCTCAGTCGTTCTTGTGTCATTGGTGTACTGAACTCAATCAGTAAACGACCCACTGATGGAGACACAAGAAAAACCTTCACTGGATAAATAAAACAGCTTCTTCAAGTAGCACATTTTTTAGTTATAGCAGTGAGAGAATTTACTAGACAGATAAATTTTCCTTCTAGTTTTCCATGTAGCAGGTCAGGATAAGGGCAGATACACAAGGAACTTCCAGTCAAAGCCTGAGGTGTCACCATACACTGGCAAGTAAAACATTTTAGTAGTAAGCCAGCAGTTCAAATTCTGCATTCCCTACATTGATCACAAAGAGATTAACAACTGAGGCTTCAAAAGTCATAATACTGCTGAATATTCTAAACTCTAATAGGCAGGTTCACAGATTAAGACTAGGCTATCAGTCTGTAAATTATTACAATCCTACCCAATAACCAGAGTTCAGGATCAGGCCCTGTACTTTGTATCTGTGAGGTAAACACCTTAATCATTTTGCCAACCCCTTCCCCAAGGGCTCTTGAAATATCTATCCATCCACAAACCCCTTTTTCCACATGGGGTTAGGGTGTCAATTCAACAGTGACAATCATCTATAGCCAAAGTTTACATTGCCAGGTGGCTAGCCCTGCCACACACTCACACCTATGACCAATTTAGAGTGCCCAGTCCACCTACTCATGTCTTTGGAATGTGGGAGGAAACCACAGCACCCAGAAGAAACCCACTTGAACATAGGAGGACATGCAGACTCTGCACAGAAGGCACCCCAGCCGAGAATCAAACCAGTGAACTTTTTGCTGTGAAGTGACAATGCTATCCACTGTGTTAATGTGCCACTGTTACAATTAAGCATAGGGAGGGATTATCTTATGTTGCCAGATGTTACTTTTTCTTACTTGCTGCATTTAGTTTGTTGGGAGTTCTGTTGTGCGTCTAGCACAACAGCTTCTTTCACAATAAAGTTACATCTGTTTTTTCATGTCCAATACACTAAAAGGATATCAGCTGACAGTAATATATAGAACAGTTGAAAAGTGTGCATGCAGATATTACCGTAACAGCGAATATTGCTATTTTCTATATGTGAAGTGCTGTATTCTGCAGTAGTTATATAACATCCAGTGCTGTACTTTTGTTTGATTCATTGCTATTTGTAGACTCTCCTAATACACATTATGTCTTTGATTACACTGTGGACTGGTCTAGAAGGACCACCCCACTTACCCCTCAAAAAAAAAAGAATGAATGAATAAAATGAATTGAATGTCATTATAAGATTTCTGCCTTTGATGCATTTCAGTTGAGAACTTTACTTCTCTGTCACAAAATGTCAATTTATTAACATGTTTGTTATAGTTTTTCAATCCTGCTTAACTAGGAAATGTCATCATGCGCTATTACACTGGAGTTGTAGGATTCAATTCCAAGTGGTGATTGCTTAAACATCACCAAACATGTTTCTAGATAAGATCAGAGCAGGTCTGCAAAAAGAATGTGTTGGAAGTTTGATATAAAAATGGTTAAAAAGCATGTTAATTCCAAATGTTGACTGATGACTTCTGTTAAAGCTGGATCTTAGAAGATGATTGAGAGGTGAAATATTTAATGTGCAGGATATACCAGACAAGTCACAGTGTAAAATAATGATGTAGCCTAACAGTTTACCACCTCAAGGACAGTATGATTTTCATTCATTCATCTTGATTTCACAGATTTATCCTCCTATAAACAACCACAAATGATAAGAGAAAATTCTGAATGCTATTTAATTTAATGTTAATTACCAGAAGAAAAAAAACAAGCAAGATGCACATGTAAAAAAAAAATGAATTAAACCGCTACAACTCATGAAGTGAACAAACTGTTATCCTTGAGAGCTTGCAGCATAGCTTGCACATCTTAGGCTACCACATAATTCTCTCTCCCTCCTTCCATTGCACTGCACTAATTCACCAATATAGTCAACATTCTGGCAATTTTAAATACACATTACTCCCTAAGAATGCACACAGAATTATGATTATGCTTTGAATATGATAAGAAATAACCTTGTAATACATGGAGCTCAGTGACTCAGTACTAGGAAATTGGCAAAAAACATAACCTTATATCTGCTTATGCAACTTCAGAGTCAAATATAACACAAACGGTTTCTCATCATAAACAAATTATTATATGTTCAAGAAATGGACATCAAGAAATTCACCTCTAATTTGTATAATGTTACAAATAGTTTTTGTTGACTCTTTTATTTTTGAAATGTGTACTGTTATATTTAAATTGTAAAATATATTGAATTATTTTAATATATTTTGTAACTTAAAAAATAAAATATTTTGAGGGATTAAAAAAGAAATTCACTTCTAGTGTGGCATAAAGCAAAGCTAAAGAGGTGTTCTATAGAATGAGTAAGTTTTTCTGTATTAGGCAGAGGACTGAAACATAGGTATTAATGGTTCATTTTAGGTTCATAGGTTCATATGTAGGTACTAGGCTATTGGCAAGCCTAGCCAAAAATGTACCCTGGCTTTCGCCACCCAAGAAAATTATTTTCCTGTACCCCTGTCAAGCAGAACCACAGAAGTGATCCCTGGGGTGAATTTCCTATTACCCATCCAATCATCAAGATTTTTCTTGAAGAGTGCTAATGAGGAGCTCTGTTTGACATAGATAGGTAGTCTGTTCCAGAGTATGGGAAGTCTCTAGGACAGGAATCTATCCCTCCAGCATGTTCTGTTTATTGTGGTGACAAGGTTTAGGTCCCTAGATCGTGTAGCTCAGAGGCATTGGGATGTCTTTAAGTGGAGCATATCCAACAGCTCTGGGTTTGACATAGCTTTGTATGTTAGGCAGAGATCACCTCTGAGTAGGCGATATGCGACGGAGTAAAGCTGGAGTTTTTTGAGACGGTCTGCGTAAGGCATCTGTTTGAGGCCAGTAATCCTCTTTGTGAGGTATTTTTGCGGCCTTTCCAGTTGTTGTAGATGTTTTGTGAGGTACATACCAAAAGGGGCGTTGTACTCTATAATGGGTCTAATGAGTGATGAGTAGAGGGAACAATGACCTCTTTTTTCTGGATGAGAAACCTTTTGTGATGAGGTGTGCCACGTAGAAGGATTTCCTGACCACTTTGGCGATGTGATTATCAAAGGAGAGACTACTGTCCACCTGTGTCCCAAGGTCTCTTATTACACTTTTGGTGTTAAGTAGACTACCGCCTATGTGGTAGTTCATGGGTACAGAATTTTTACCAAAGGGGATGACAATGCACTTTTTGGCATTGAGCTTGAGACCATGTCTTTGACACCAGGTATCTGTCTCAGTGAGGCCCTTTTGTAGGATGTCCACATCATTAGGAATTTCAATTATGGCTCCTAGTTTGCAGTCATCTGCGAATTTAGTTAGCCAAAGACCTTCTGTGTTAACCTGTACTTCAGAGAAGTAGATACCAAACAGGACAGGACCCAGGACTGAACCCTGTGGTACTCCACTTGTCACTGGTCTGAAGTCTGATTTGGAGTCTGCTACTTTCACAGTGTGGGTTCTTTCAGTAAGCCAGTTGGCAACCCATCTTGTAACATAGGGATTTATACCTAGTTTAGTGAGTTTATCTATAATTCCAGAGTGGGGGATGGTGTCGAACACCTTGGCGAGATCTAGATAGGCTGTGTGAACCACCTTACCCTCATCTATGGCTTTGGTGACTACTTCAAAGAAATCTATCAGGTTTAGGAGACATTATCTGCCTTTTACAAACCCAAACTGTGTGGGGTGCAGGGTTTGGAGATCTCCAATGTCTTTGTTTATGAGTTCCATGATGATACGTTCCATGGCCTTGCAGACGAGGCTCGTCAGGCTAAAGTTCCTGGGGTCTGTTGTGGCCACCCCTTTGTGGAGTGGGATAACTGTCGCAGTGCGCCATTCAATGGGCACAAAACCTGAGGTGAGGCTATGATTGAACATGGTACTTAGGTACATTTTAATATATATACAACTGCTTTTTTAAGGGGCAGGATATCTTGTTATTTTCAAATGGTGGTGAAGTTTGTTTACATATCTATTATAATTATATATGCTAATCCAGAACCAAAACACATTGGGGATAGGCAATATTCATTTTGTTTAGAAATGCAACACATCTGTCTACTTTTGCTGTCATACCCATGGTGACCGAAAACCGGGGAGTGTGAATAATTACTTATAGGAATCTGGTGTTGAATCTTTCCTCCTCCCACGAAGGTACAAATCCTGCATAACAAAGCGATACTTTTACAGTTATGGTTTGATCTTTTCTGACCAGTTTTATAACGTTATGAGTTGGGGACTTTGCATTACAGTTTTTTTTTTTCTGCAGGATTTGCAGTTTAATTTAGATTTTTGTCAGTAGAACCACAAAACCATCCACTGATGATGATGATGATGACAGTAATACTGATGAAGATGTCTCATGGTTTTATGGTTTCCATGATACAGATATATTGTCATTGAGGAAGCTATTTAGGTTTCAGTATCATTGTCTCAGTGGTCCACACATACATACATACATATATATATATATATATATATATATATATATATATATATATATATATATATATATATATATATAGATATATATGCCTTCATTTTCATATGGCAAAGATACTTCACATGACTTCTGCAATGATTTTCAAATAAAAGCAGGGTCATCCTCAGACATTTTGACACTGCAGTAATACAGAAATAGAATTATGAGAAGATATGACTGTGTGTCCCCATAGCTTGTCCATTTATGACTAGCAGTTTGGTATGTTTATGTTAACAAATATTCATATAATGTACTAGAGTTAATGTATTTTTATTTTAGATTGATTTTTGCAGTAAAAATAATGAATATATTCAAGTAGCATCAGTAGTACTGGAAGGATTTGACTATGTCTGTATACCTCTGTTAAATATCTGAAACAATTGTCAGTTATACAATATAAAATGAATTAGGAAAAATAGAAACATTCACAATGCTTGGTTAAACTAATATAGATAAACTTGAGAAAAACAAGAGATACTAAGGTGCCTTTAAAAGGAAATCTCATCTAGATATTAGGATTTTTTCTTAGCCCGGGTGCCTGAGTGATATAATGCAATGCTTTGGTTAATTGACTGCATCATCTGGCTGGTTTCCATTTGCATATGATATGTAAACAAAACTGGAATGCTGCATCTGCAACCTACAGAAAGCATCTGAGAAGTGTAAAACATCCAGATGCCTCTTTCTTACACCTGCTTGCTCTGCTGTGTTAACTGATTCCTACAGAGTGGCAACACTTTTTTTTTTACATTCCATGTATCCTAAATGTTTAATTATGGCATCAAATTATGGAGAGTTGTACCCCAGCAACTGTTGTGGTAACATTTAGAAATCATGAAGTAGCTTGTTTACTCACAAAATGATACGTACAGTGAAGTGGTAAAACTGAAGTAGTTACCAATACTGTATTCAAAATAAGGATTGTTTCCCATTTCCTAGTATTTTACTTGTATAACTGTGGGCAGTAGCTTCTTGTCTCAGAAACACTACACAGTAACAGCAAAATATACTGGTGCAAATGTACTCTTACTTTTCACAAATTTATTCCTAGGGCTAAATGTTTTTTAGGAGACCTTACAAAATTCAGTCGTTTAAACTATTGTTTTTCTGTCTATCCACTCCCTCAAAAGTAGATCTTGTCACATGAGAAATGGGCTTTATTATCTGTCTATCTATCTTTCACGCATTCATTCCAGTAACTAGGGAGTTTTTCTTGACCCATGATCCCCTCTTAAGTAAACTGTACAATGTAATACAGCAGGTATAAGATTATGGAGAAAGAAGTTCAGTTATATATATAATGAATGGTAAACACAGAATAATAAATAGTGACATTACGGGAACTGGTGTATGAATGTGTACAAAGCAAATATCAAGGCAATAAGATGCATGATATTAGAAAAAAAGAAATAAAAAGAAACAACACACCATTATCTATAGTATGAATAGGTAAATAGTAATCAGGAGTAACGTGTGCAGTTGAGTGGGTACAGCACACTATTATCTATAGTATGAACAGGTAAATAGTAATCAGGAGTAACGTGTGCAGTTGGGTGGGTACAGCACACCATTGTCTGTAGTATGAACAGGTAAATAGTAATCAGGAGTAACGTGTGCAGTTGGGTGGGTACAGCACACCATTGTCTATAGTATGAATAGGTAAATAGTAATCAGGAGTAACGTGTGCAGTTGGGTGGGTACAACACACCATTGTCTGTAGTATGAACAGGTAAATAGTAATCAGGAGTAACGTGTGCAGTTGGGTGGGTACAGCACACCATTGTCTGTAGTATGAACAGGTAAATAGTAATCAGGAGTAACGTGTGCAGTTGGGTGGGTACAGCACACCATTGTCTATAGTATGAACAGGTAAATAGTAATCAGGAGTAACGTGTGCAGTTGGGTGGGTACAGCACACCATTGTCTGTAGTATGAACAGGTAAATAGTAATCAGGAGTAACGTGTGCAGTTGGGTGGGTACAGCACACCATTGTCTGTAGTATGAACAGGTAAATAGTAATCAGGAGTAACGTGTGCAGTTGGGTGGGTACAGCACACCATTGTCTATAGTATGAACAGGTAAATAGTAATCAGGAGTAACGTGTGCAGTTGGGTGGGTACAGCACACCATTGTCTGTAGTATGAACAGGTAAATAGTAATCAGGAGTAACGTATGCAGTTGGGTGGGTAAAGCACACCATTGTCTATAGTATGAATAGGTAAATAGTAATCAGGAGTAACGTGTGCAGTTGGGTGGGTACAGCACACCATTGTCTATAGTATGAACAGGTAAATAGTAATCAGGAGTAACGTGTGCAGTTGGGTGGGTACAACACACCATTGTCTATAGTATGAACAGGTAAATAGTAATCAGGAGTAACGTGTGCAGTTGGGTGGGTACAACATACCATTGTCTGTAGTATGAATAGGTAAATAGTAATCAGGAGTAACGTGTGCAGTTGGGTGGGTACAGCACACCATTGTCTATAGTATGAACAGGTAAATAGTAATCAGGAGTAACGTGTGCAGTTGGGTGGGTACAACACACCATTGTCTATAGTATGAATAGGTAAATAGTAATCAGGAGTAACGTGTGCATTTGGGTGGGTACAGCACACCATTGTCTATAGTATGAATAGGTAATCAGGAGTAACGTGTGCAGTTGGGTGGGTGAGCCATAGCTCAAACAGTGGAGCCCGCACTGTGGAGTCCTCTCTGGGTGGTTAGGTTTGGGGCAGAATGATGTTCTTTCTGGCTAGTAGGTTGGGAAAGTGGTATGGAGAGGCACTGGCTACTGATGGCTAGCAAAGTGAGCCTGTGTGTGTTTGTGCGTGTGTGTGTGTGTGTGTGTGTGTGTGTGTGTGTGTGTGTGTGTGTGTGTGTGTGTGTGTGTGTGTGTGTGTGTGTGTGTGTGCGTGCGTGTGTGTGTGCGCGCATGTGTGTGTGTGTGTGCACGTGTACATATATACACATATATATTTATTTATTTTTTTATTTTACATTTGTTTACCAGGAAAGTCCGACTGGGCTGAGACCCATTTTCAAAGGAGGCCTGGGGAGAAAAGCGCCACGTAGTACTATTACATAAAAAACAGAGACATAAGCATAATGATAATTTTATACAATGAAACCTACTTGACATAGGTACAATTATTTTAAAGTAATAATGCAAAAAATAGTAAGATAGATAAAATGCAGTTTGTATGATCGTACAATAATTCAGTATGTTAAAATATAATGAAAGATAAACCATTGGGTACATATTATAACCACAGTTTACAACTGAAATTGCCAAACTCCAAGAACCAAAAATTCACAAAGGCACAGGACCACAACAGGCTGGAATAAACAATTTATTTAGCGCTTTCATCAGTTGTGAACTATGACTTCTTCAGAATAAATGCAATAAAAAAAGACTCACATATATATATATATATATGTATATATATATATATATATATATATATATATATATATATATATATATATATATATATATATATAAAACCCCACCCTAACCTTAATTAATTACTTAGAAAAGTTGCCATTAGTTTTTAAAGTGCCAACACTCATAATAAAAATATACATATGTGAAACAGTATATCATGTTACACCACTTCCAATGCTTCTACATATATATTCATATATATAAAAAACATCTATTATATCCTAAATATATAATAAAACTATGATATAATAACCCTAAAATATCTAACATAAAATTAGAAATAAAACACTGATTTGAGTTTTAAGAAACTAGCTAATTATATAACTTCATTTAAACCTGGGGGGTACACCGCATTGACCCTCATTTGCCACATCAATTTTTTATACTCTAAAATTGTGTCACTGGGTACCCCTCTGTCATCCAATACTACATGTTTTGGCCACATTTCTTAGTATATCCAGAAGAGTGAAAAAGGTATGCAATACGGTGGATATACTAAGAAATGTGGCCATTGGTCTCAGTGTAGGTTTATATTAGAGGGAGATAATGTTGAAATACCTGCCTATGGGGGTACTGCAATCTTGGCACAAGAGCAATTGTGGTACCAAAAATCTGGTCTATTTAGCCCTGTGTCAGGTTTGTGAAAGATATTATGTGGGGAAAACTAAAAATGCTTTCAGGACATGCATCTACCAGCACACTTATGATATAGGGAGAGGTAACAATAAAAATGCTTTGGCAAAACACCTCATTCAGTTTCCTGAACACAATTTTAAATTTCATGTACTAGAACATGTAGTTTTGGATGAGAGAGGGGGACCCAGTGACACCTTTTTAGAGTATAAAGAATTGCTGTGGCAATTGAGGGTCAATGCGGTGTACCCCCCAGGTTTAAATGAAGTTATATTGTTAGCTCATTTCTTAAAACTCAAATCAGACTTTTATTTCTAATCTTATGTTAGATGTTTCAGGGTTATTATGCCATAGTTTTATTATATATTTAGGATATAATAGATGTTTTTTATATATATGAATATATATGTAGAAGCATTGGAAGTGGTGTAACATGACATACTGTTTCACATATGTATATTTTTATTATGAGTGTTGGCACTTTAAAAACTAACGGCAACTTTTCTAATTAATGAATTAAGGTTAGGGTGGGGTCATATACATATGTGTCTTTTTTTATTGCATTTATTCTGAAGAAGTCATAGTTCACAACTGACGAAAGCACAGTTTACAACTGAAAAAGAGCGTAAATATAAGTTTACAGTTACGAATATAAAGAAAGATTTAGTGTAATTAAGTTACGTTACAGTCCCCCTCTGTTCAATAGTAGTAAGGAAGAGAGTAACAGGGGGAGTGAGGGGGAGACAGGGGTCAGGGTGAAACCACTGAAGGAGGGTAGATCTTTGATGACAGTTACTGCTGTCTAGTTAGGTGTGGCAAGGGACAGGTAGGGGACGGAAATGGAGAGAGGCAATAAGGATTCTATGTTAGTTTTATGATTAGGAGGGAAAAGTAGTAGTTGTTCTTACTTAGCCTGGGCTGTTACATGTAGAAAGCCATGTGCCACTCAAGTAGCTTTTGAGAAGTTTTTTAAACTGAGTGGGGTTAAAAGTAGTTCAAATAGAAGGAGGAAGTGTGTTCCAGGTTTTTGCTACTTGGCAGGATTGTAAAGAGTCTTCAACAGAATAAGTAGATTTGGTTACCTGCAGTAGTGATTTATTTGTAGAGCGAAGAATACTTTTATTGGAATAGAGTTGTAAAATATTTAAGAGAGCTGGTGTTTTCTCAAGCTTATAAAGTAGTTTATGAGCCATGGTTAACTGAGTATAAGCTCAGAGTTGTGATAATTATAGCTAGGAAAGTTTTTTAAGCCATGGCAGTGATGTCTCCTATGTGTAGAGTCTGTGGCAAATTTAGCTGTTTTGTTATACCATGTTTCTAGTTTGTCTAATTCTGTCTTTTTAAGATTGATAAGTATGGGGGAGGCATAGAGGAGTGTTGACAGGAGGTGGGTTTTAGCAAAGCTACCCTAGCAGTTTCTGTAAGAAATTTTTCATTTCTATGTAGTATTCCCATTTGTTTGTGCATCATCTTAATTGTTTGTGATATGTGAAGATTAAATCTCAGCTTATTATCAGTTATGACACCAAGTGGTCTTGTTTGTGGTTCAGAAATAATGGTATTACTGTTAACAGTGACATAAAAGATGGATGAAGAGTCTGAGGGTTTGGTGGGTTGAAAGAGCATGAGTTTGGTTTTGTTTTGGCTAAGTATGAGCTGTGAGTTGGTTATCCATGATTCAATTTCAATGAAAGACTTTTCAGTTATGTCTTGTAGCTGTTGTATGGTAGATGTGGCATATATAAGTGTAGAATAATCTGCATATTGCATTATGGAAGCTAGGGGGGGGCAGTGTTGAGGTGATTAGTAAATATACTGAAAAGAAGAGGACCAAGGATGGATCCCTGTGGGACTCCTATAAGTGAATTAGGTCTTAGAGCCACTTTACTGCTTATTGATGGCTGTCAGGTAACTATATATATATATATATATATATATATATATATATATATATATATATATATATGGGTCTACTTTGACCCATCAAAATTACATTTCAGCCAAAGTCAGTTAGGCAAGTCTGTTTTCGTGAAAGTGCACTTATCCGAAAAATAAACTCTGACAAATATCAACTCATTGAACTACAACAGAAAAAAAAACAAATACAGCATACACATGTATGCAGGGGGGGCAAGCCCCCCCTGCACCCCCGCTACTTATATATACTAACTCTGAGATCTCACTACAGTGGGGAAAAAGGAAAATTCCCTTATCTTCACTGTACCATGACCTACAACAAGTTCCCCTGCCATACATCAGCTAAGAAACACTATACCTGCACAACCACAGGATCCTGGAACCGGCAAACTCTGTTCGCTGAGCTGCTTTTTCATGAAAATGCATTTTCAGATAAATGCACTTTTGAAAAAATGGACTCGTCTAACTGACTTTCTCTGAAATGTAATTTCAGTGGGTCAAAGTACATATATACATTTCTGTGTGTGCACACATTTGTTTACATGGGTAGAAGGAAACATATTTTTTCTGTTTGCAACTGCAAATGAGTGTCAGGAGTGGTGAATAACATCTGCAAATGGTATTTTGATGTTATGCAAATATTTAAATTTTTGTTTTTATGACATTTCAGTGTTGTCATCCCGATTATTTGAATTTCGATACTGTGGTATTTCGATCTTATGAAGGTAATCCATGTGTGTGTGTATGTGTGTGTGTGTGTGTGTGTGTGTGTCTGTGTGTGTGTGTGAGTGTGTGTGTGTGTGTGTGTGTGTGTGTGTGTGTGTGTGTGTGTGTGTGTGTGTGTGTGTGTGTGTATGGATCAACTTCAGAAGCTCAAAGTTTCAAAATTCGAACTTCAAATGGCCGAGACCATAAGATCGAAGTTTTGAAACTTCAAAAACCTAATAAAAGAAAAAAAATTTCTGCAGAGGGGCAAGCCCCTTTGAACCCCCCACACCCACTGTTAATTAAATATACCAACTTCAAGATCACACTACAGTGAGGAAAATGGCAAATATCCCATTCCATGCTGTACGACAATCTCCATTGAAGACGTTTGAAGTTTTAAAAGTTTGATCTTATGGTTTCTGCCTTTTGAAGCTCAAAGTTTGAAACTTTGAGCTTCTGAAGTAGATATATGTGTCTGTGTGTATATACGCATACTGTACACACAGATATATATATATATATATATAGATATATATATATATGTCTGTGTGTGTGTGTGTGTGTGTATGCATACATATATATATATATATATATATGTGTGTGTTTGTGTGTGTGTGTGTGTGTGTGTGTATATATATATATATATATATATAAATATATATATATATGTGTGTGTGTGTATATACACATTAGTAGAAAGTGTGGATCATTTCTAATATCTCTCTTACACACACACACACACACACACACACACACACACACACACACACACGCACACACACACACACACACACACACACACACACACACATCCAGTGGTAAGCTACCTTCATCGGCGTGGAAGATGGCTTTTTACCAAACTTCCCTGAGGTCCAGTATACCAAGACTCTAGTACCTGAGCCCCACCTCCTTGATGCTGAACTGACAGATTACAGTTATCAATAGGAAGTCATTGCCAGTGCATTTTCAAAGTGTGTAATATCAGTGGTTCCTTCATCTTGGGAGATTTCTCCCCTCTCTGTGTTTGTGCAATAACAGAGTCAGCATTTAATGTATAGGTTGTGTGAGAGTCTTGCTCCTATATTAGGAAGTGTAGGGGGAGTTGGATTCCACTCAGCGATTTCAGCCTCCAGTGAGTTATACCTCTGGGATTTGTAGGTAAATGTTGGTAAGGTCATTCAGTGACAGATTACTAATGAATACTGCATCCAAGAAAAAATCTAATAGCAATGTCAATAGACATGGAAGATAGTCTAGAATTTGGAACAAAGTACTGAAGATAATATCCAGCTAAATTATTAAGTCTGCTCATCTGCCCCCTTGGCGAAAATAATCTTGATGAATCACTTTTATTTCAAACTCTTTACTGAAATAATTTGAAATACAATTGACACACAGCTTCATGGCAGCATTGTAGATATGGTGAACATCAAATGTAGTTATATTAGTGGTATAATTTACATGAGTTCTGCATTATCCATAGTTTCAGACACTAACAATGCTAAGCAGAAAACAAACAATTCACCTTGTGAATCGTACTTGCCAAACATTTCCTGATCTAGGTTCCCAATGTGTGCTAAAACCTAAGATAAATAACATTAGATTATTTAAGATAACATTGCAGTTTTCACTTTGCGTAATGTTCCTAAAACACTGGCAATTTAAATACATTGATCTATAAATTGCAGTTAAGGAATCTATTTAAAGCGTCTTACTTATAACACTAACAGGAGGTTTCAGGCATGTTGTTTCTCATTTCTTCCTTTATTTTAGAAAGCTGTACATAATGTATCTTTGCACGAGAAGTCCACAACTTGCACAAGCAGTTCACAAACTGCACCCATTATTTTGGAATACATGATAATCATTAGGGCTCGATTTAACAGCAAGACGAGTCTGAAAGATGTGAAGACTGTACTGTCAGTGCACTGAGTTTCCTCAAGCTAAAAGATGACATCAGTATCTGGTTGCCTGTGCAAAAAAGCTCCATTCAACATGTCAGTGTCAGATAACCAGATCTTCTGAATACAAGATCGCTCCGATTGCACCACTCCGAGATCACCATATCCCTGTTGAACAAGATAATTTCATTTTACAGTAGTATTGATATACATATTGTGGATGTCATCTGCTTCAATTTACTGCTAGAAAACAGCTGTGTTTAAGAAATATACATGTAGTTTATTTTTAAAAACTGATGCATCATGTGGCCCTAAGAAGCTTTGCATTCAGCAAATGTCAGGATATGCTTTGTTTATTCCATTAAAGGTATGTGTGCCCAAATCCATCTTTTTCACATTGATAAGCAAAGCAGCACACCCTGAAATTGTGAACTTTCAGAGGTCTGTATCATTTAATCAAAGTCTTATTTTACAGAATACCTCTTTGTCAAACCATTTCTATTGAATGTCCTATTTATCGAAATCTTCAATTGTCGAACTTCCTTTTATTGAATTATTTTTGTTGGCCAACAAAAAGAACGTAATATCCATAGTAGCAGGTACTGCCTAAACCCTGCCCATCATGCAAAAACCAGTGAAAGTCAATTAATATTCATACTGATGGTGGAATGAATATTCATAGTCTATTCCTAGTTTACAATTTTTATCAACGTAGTGTGATCTCAGAGTTGGTATATTTAATTTGTGGGGGGTGTGGGGGTGCATGACCATAGTCCCCCTGCAAAACAAAGGAGAAACAGTGCTTGCAATTTTTAATTACTGAGGTTATGCCCACTTTTGAGTAGACCGGTCTACAAGGTAGTATATTTATACAAGCTTGAAAAAATATTAAAATTAGAAGTTATAGTGGTGTAACATTTTATTTTTATTTAAGTACTAGCTGTACCCGCCCACGCTTTACTATGGCTCAGTTTGGTTAAATGGAAAAGAAAGAAAAGAGAAAGCGCATGTTTCTAATATGTTTAATTTCACAATGCTTGTGGGTATACAATATTTTTTGTTGTTCCATTGTCTATGCAGGTAAAGAGATCCGTTGGAATCATAGGAATGCGAGGAATGAGGACATCTTCATCTTTGAAAGATCCTGTCAAGATTGTTGCTTCTATCACATTGCTCATTAATTTTTTTACTGCAAGCTGTGTGCTGTTGCAAAGTTTCGGCTGGTTGATATTTCGCAACATGATAATTGGCACGCCGATTTTCAATTGCAGTACATGTGGTGGCATCCCTGGCAGATCGAGTGAATTCAAAAATTCTGTTGGATAATTAACCGCTTCATCTGCTTCCACAACAGTGTCGACTGCCTTGCTTTGAATGTTAGACTGAATAATATTGTTAAGTTCGTAGACGTCTTTGTTCTTGGCCACAAGAATAACTCATTCAGTCAGCCAATCATGATTCGTATAATTGGTTTGAATATTGGGAAATCCTTTTTCAACCAATTCTTCTTTTGAAGTCACTAAATTGCAAAAGTTATGAGGCAATGAAATTCGTCCTGAGGTCAGATCAACTGGCACCTTTTCCGTTTCCAATTTCCAGCAATTGATGTGAGAATATCTCAGCTGATCGATCATTTTGCAGCTGTACATGCATATTTGTAGTTAATTTTAACATCTTTATGTGTCGCCACAAAGTAGAGTATTTCAGGCAAGCATTTATTTCACCCGCTGGTGTTGATCGAGGAAGTACAGGTAATGTTTGCCTGAAATCTCCTGCAAGCAATATTAATGCGTTCCCAAATGGTCTGATGTTTCCATGCAAATCTTGCAATGATCGATCAAGAGCCTCAAGCGATTTTTTGTGCGCCATTGTGCATTCATCTCAAACAATAAGTTTGCATTTCTGCAATACTTTTCCCATGCCGGATGCTTTGGAAATGTTGCACGTGGGAGTTTCAATGAATTGCATGTTCAATGGCAATTTCAAAGCAGAATGAGCAGTTCTTCCACCTGGTAGCAATGTCGCAGCTATTCCGGACGACGCAAGAGCTAAGGCTATGCCATTTTGGGATCGAATTGCTGCCAGAATCAATGTAATTAGGAATGTTTTACCAGTTCCTCCTGGTGCATCTAAGAAGAAGATTTCTCCAACCCCATTATTGACAGTTTGCATTATGTGATCGTAAATGCTTTTTTGCTCAAGTGTTAGCTTAGGAATATTTGATTGCACATACGACAAAAGGTCACCCGTGTTGTAATTTTGTTCACGATGCAATTCTACATCGAACGAAGCAGCAGCAGATCGATTTGGTGATGGCATTCTCAATTGATTGAGAACTTTGTTTGTGATTTCTAAGCACAAATCTTCAATCATTATCAATGCTTCGTTGTAGATTTCTGCTGTGAAATCCATGTTCATATTTGAATTTTCCTTGCGTATTTGACGGAAAATATCTTCAGCCATGTGCAATTTATATTTCTCCCATAACTCTGTTGGAGATGAAGGAGAGCAGGCGGTCAAAATGATTGCAAACAACGCACGAATTTGATTTGGATGTGACGTATTGCACACGTCATTAATGCATACATCCCAGTGTCAGTCGTTCTCCAATAAATTTAGAGCTTGACATGCACTGCGGAAAGTGGCATGTGTAACACCGTTGACAATTCTCAATTGCTGGAAAGACGTTGGACCGGGCACATTTACCAACAGCATGCGAAGAAAGAAGCATTCATCTTGATTGGGATGCACGGTGTACAGTTTGCCTATCGTAGTTTCTTTGAATATGTCAGGTTGTCCGTCGACTTACTCTCCTCGTTTGCGTCATTCAAATGATTTTCTACTCGCATTCCATGTGTAATACGTAGGCACAACCGAATACAGCAGTGTTTTCGCAAATGCGTCATTTTGACATAACGTGAAGAAAGCAGTTAATGTTGTAGCCGGTGGATTCAGGGCTATTTGTTGCACATTTGCAGCTTAAAATAAACGCATTGTCCATTTTCTAGATGTACTGCTAAATGAACAACAGCTAGACTTCGTTCATGTATGGGAAATGAAAGAATTCGCTATACAGCTTCATCGCTGCTTATGTATCTTCCAGCCTGATACTGTGCAATTTCATTGATATGTATGACCGCATTCCTATCACTTCTTTCTGGTTGCATGCCAAAAACTGCCATGTCGCTGTCTTTATTCACGTACTTACAAATGTATTTGATCGATTTAACGGAGTTACAGTATTCCACGTTTATGTGCGCTTTGTATGTTTTTGATAGCAAAGGCGAATATGGAACAACCCACCGGTTATCTATTTCGATGTCACCGTTTCACATTTGTATGGTTGCTAATTTACCGCCATCTTCTGCTGATCTTCTTCTGTATAAAGGATATCCATCATTTCCTATAACTGTGTTGGATACTAATGCTCGAGGATATCGCTTAGAGCATTTTCCGTCTATCATGCATGGTGAACTTGGATTCAGTGTACCGCATGGTCCATGTATCATATTTTTCATCACAACTTCATGCAAATTCTTATCGACGTTGGCATCGGGTATTTTAGCGCATATTACATTGTCAATTTTGTTTGAAGTGATTTTGTTATAGAGCCAGATTAGTATATGTGTGTGTGGAAATCCTCTCTTTTGCCATTCCACTGAGTACATCCAGCAGTGCACAGAGCCAAACACTTCATGTTTTACCATGAAATCCATCAGCGATTTCAGCTTCTGTCTGAAAACACATGCTCCACACCAGCTCCTAGAAATATGCAGCGTCTTCACAGTATAACAATGCAGGCAGTACTTAAAGCATAAAAATCCTTTATTCACACTTAAAACTTGTTAAGCGCTTTCATCACCAAGTGACTTCATCAGAACAATTTCAATAGTAAAAAACACATCCCTATATACTCAATAAATGTCACATGATCCTAATTACACACATATAACCACCTAAATTGGATAATTATTTATATTGGTTAAAAACTGCTCCTTAATAGTACTGACTGCAACCACACTGCTAAGAATACCCTTAGCCATCAATACATACACATTTTATATTTTTCAAATACATTAATATATTTAAAATATACTAAACATTTCACCTATTCTATGCTTAACATAAAAATACATATACATGTAATGTATAAGTATAAAATGCAACTAATTTACAATACATATATACAATTCGCTATCCTACATTTAAAAAAACTTTTTCTATACCCAACTAGCTAACCACTTCTTTACCACCAACTTTCGTGCCTTACTATGTTAAACACTGCACTCCACTCTTCCCAGATGTTACTATCAGCAGTTATCCAAAATGGGTTTGATAGATATGTGGTCATTAATTCCCGGGTATACAGAAGCATTTAGTTTTATTTGCCACCTTACCTCCTTGTCACTCACAGCCTTTTTCAGGTCACCCCCTCTCACTTTTTCCTCAACCACTTCCAAAATTCCAAATTTGAATGATGAGCAGCCCGCACTATTTTTTAAGTGCCTCCAAAGGGCATTATTTTCATCATTCTTCCTTATACTGTAATAGTGGTCGTAAATTCTATTCCTTAAACATCGAATAGTTTTTCCCACATAAAAACAGGGGCACTGGGAGCAACAAGCCAGGTACACTAAGTTCTTAGTCCTACAATTTCCTTTGGCAAAAGTGATTTTAACTTTATTATAATTCTGTAGTATGATGTCTTTTCCTTCAAATATATAATGACATTGCTGGCAAGTCCCACATTTCTTGGTTCCCCCCTTATTTACTTCCTTGTTTACCTTTACCTTTTTCTCCAATAACCATTTCAGGTTGGAACCATTTTTATGTACAAAATTAGGTCCAGTCCCCACTATCCTAAATATTTCACTGTCAGCCTTTAACACTGTCCAATTTCTTTGTATAATGTCCTTTATATCCCTACAATGAATTGAATACTGAAGGACACAAGCCTTCTTGAACCTGTTGTCCGTCCCTCCTACATTTGGGTCCCTATTGCCTGCATTTAAATTTCCGGACCCTAATCCTAGAAGTGGCTTGTACTTTCTTCCCCATTCCTTCCTCACATACTCACTGGCATCATTTACCATGTGCTTAGGATACCCCCTTTCCAAAAAATATTTTTTTACTCTCTCAAGTTCTTCCTTCAAATCATTTCCATTGGAGGTCATCCGTGCTACCCTGATACATTGCCCCTTTATGATGTTCCTTTTTTGAACCCAAGGGTGGTTGCTCGAAAAATGCAAATAGTTATTACTAAAGGTTTCCTTCCTGTATATGTTCGACTTAAATTCCCCGTTTACCTTTGTAATCCTCACATCCAAATATAGAATAGTAGTCCTGTTCTTATTAAATGTAAACTTAAAGTTCTTACTACAGGTGTTAAGATATACACAAAACTGTTCTAACTCATCGCTGCTACCCTTCCACAGTACAAAGATGTCGTCCAAAAAACGTAGGTAGCAGCTGGTGAGCTTGTACCATTCAGACTCAAAGATGTATTGTTTTTCCCAATCATATACTACAAGATTTGCATATATGGGGGCACAAGCGGCCCCCATTGCCACTCCCTTAGTCTGTTGATGGTACTCCCCCTCATAGTAGATATAATTGTGGGCTAAAACTGTCTCCATGTACTCAAGTGCCAGTATACTTCTATCTCCAGTCACCACTCCTAAGCTTTGTATACTCTCATGGAACCTCTGTAAACCTTCCTCCTTAGGTATATTGGAGAAGAGGTCAATAACATGTATAGTAACTAGCCAGTTCACCCCTTTGGCCAATCCCGGGTCTAGCCTCCCTAGAAAATCCCAAGAATCACATACCAGATGGGGTATTTTCTTTAGTGATGGTTTAAGCCATTTGTCAATAACCTTCCCAAAGGGGAAGGTTTTGCTCTGGCTGCCAGAAATAATAGGCCTAAAGGGGGGATCTTGAATGTCCTTGTGGACTTTTGGAATACCGACAATAGTTCCTATTATTGGATTCTCCACTTTCAAAAACTTATACTGATCCATATCTATTCTTTCCTCTATCAGTAAATCTTCCAACATCATGTCCACTTTATGATATCCTATATGTACCTCATTTCTAGAGGATATCACATATTTACCAGATTTCAGTGACAGGTCCATTATCTTATTTTTATAATCATTAGCTGGGAAAAGTACAGCCCCTCCCCCCTTGTCCGGTTTCATAATCCGTATGCTCTTGTCCTCCTGTAATTCTTTCAAAGTGGCATGTTCTTCCTTAGTTAGATTAAATCTCTTCATAGTGTGACTCCTTTTACTATAATTGTATATATCATGTATTACTAGTTTCTCGAACGTATCCAATAACTTGTTAAGGGGTGGTGTATATGTACTTGTAGTTTTAAACTCTTTGTGTACCTGCTCCGACCCATCATATTTCACACTTAAATTCAGTTTTCTCACAAACTTTTTTACATCCACAATACTATCCACTGTATTAAACGATACATGGGGTATATATTTCATCCCCTTGGAAAGAAGAGTAAAATGTTCCTTCCTTAGTTTAACATCTGTATAATTGTAGATGTAAAAGTTCTCAAATGAACTGACAATTTCATTCACCTTAACTATCTCTGGGGGACTATTGATAGGGACTACCTGTGATACCATCTTCACCTTCTCCCTTTCCTCTCCATGTATCCATCCCTTCCTTGATTGTACATCCTTCGATCCCCCTCCATTTCCATTCCTTCTTCTAAAAAATCCCTATGATTAGGTTGATTAGGTTGGTTGTAAAAGTCATTATTTTCATAATTCTTGTACCTATTTTGATTTTGAGACCGATAGGTGTTTCTGTTACTCAAGTGCCTTCCATAGACCCCCTTCCCCTTAACCATGTTATGTTTTTCAAATCCATCATTATATACATTGCTTGATACTACTTTTTTCTCCCATCTATACACCTCTCCCTTCTTGTACTGTTCCAAATCCCTGTTAAACTTGTTGCATTTGCGTTCAAATTGTTTTTCAATAACGCCTGCAACCCAGTTAAACTGTGATTCGTAGTACATCTCACATTCATCATATACCAAGTCATTCACTATCGTATTATTCAATTCATCCAACTCATTCAGCAATATACATATACGTTGGTCATTACATTCAATTATAAACTTCATAAATGAGAACCCGAACCCATCAAATAACTTAGAACATTCTTTTTTGCTATTTTCATCAAGTATTACACCCATGGTTACCTTAAAAAGTGAGAGGGGGTGACCTGAAAAAGGCTGTGAGTGACAAGGAGGTAAGGTGGCAAATAAAACTAAATGCTTCTGTATACCCGGGAATTAATGACCACATATCTATCAAACCCATTTTGGATAACTGCTGACAGTAACACTTGGGAGGAGTGAAGTGCAGTGTTTAACATAGTAAGGCACGAAAGTTGGTGGTAAAGAAGAGGTTAGCTAGTTGGGTATAGAAAAAGTTTTTTTAAATGTAGGATAGCGAATTGTTTATATGTATTGTAAATTAGTTGCATTTTATACTTATACATTATATGTATATGTATTTTTATGTTAAGTATAGAATAGGTGAAATGTTTAGTATATTTTAAATATATTAATGTATTTGAAAAATATAAAATGTGTATGTATTGATGGCTAAGGGTGTTCTTAGCAGTGTGGTTGCAGTCAGTACTATTAAGGAGCAGTTTTTAACCAATATAAATAATTATCCAATTTAGGTGGTTATATGTGTGTAATTAGGATCATGTGACATTTATTGAGTATATAGGGATGTGTTTTTTACTATTGAAATTGTTCTGATGAAGTCACTTGGTGATGAAAGCGCTTAACAAGTTTTAAGTGTGAATAAAGGATTTTTATGCTTTAAGTACTGCCTGCATTGTTATACTGTGAAGACGCTGCATATTTCTAGGAGCTGGTGTGGAGCTTAATACTTTTTATTTGTGGACTGTTCCTGGTTCGTATCAATTAATTTAGTTGTGAAAACACATGCTGTGATGTCATGCCTATCCACCGGCGATTGCCCAGGAAGTAAGAGCTGTTGTATATCGTCCCAAGCTGGATTGCATGTGAATGTAATGAATAGTTCTGGACGCCCGTAGTGACGAACATATGCAATTGCATCTTGAGCATACTCATGCATATGACGTGGACTGCCTGTATATGAAGATGGTAAAATCGTTAGTCTTCCAACGTTAGTTGTATTACCGTCATTTACAACTGCATCTCGCAAATGAACGTATTCTTCAGAGCGAAGCTTGGGCTGATTCAAACAGATGAATATCAAAAGTTCTGTTTCAATTTTTGCATACATATCTATGATGTATTGATGAAACAATTGATGGCATTTCAAAATGTGATTGTCTTCATTCTCTCGAATCATTAATCGGTATGAATAACAGTTCATTGCGCTGCATTTCATATTTGTTTCTTCGCCACTGACTGGATTTATCATCTTAACGTTGAAGTGATATCCATCGGCACCATCCCAAAAAATGATTGGATATTGCAGTGCATCATAACATCGATGAGTTTCTGCAACTGTTGTCAAGTGATCGTTTCTCCAATGAAGAACAATATCTCTAGGTTGGAACTGATCTCCGACTATAACAATTGCCACTTTGTCTATAGTTAGAGCACTGAATCTTCGCACATGTTCTCCAGCAGGCATTTTGTCAGCATGAATAACAATCTTGTGTGTATCAGATGGCATCATGTCAATTGTTGTTTTGAACAAACACACTAAATTGTTTTTTTTCGTGAAGAAGCTCTTGCAGTTGGGAAACGATGGACCTTTGTATGCTGGTAGAAATTCCACAGCATGCATTCAATTCATCATTGCCATCACCGATGAAATACATTTGTAGAAATTTATGTTGACCATCTGGGAACAGAAGCAGGGAGCTGGCTTTATGATAAATTTGTCCTTTCACATTGAAAGTTGGCATGAATTGAGCTGTTACGATTTCTGCGCCAAACGATGTCATTTGGAAGCATGAGTTGTATTTCCTGATGTTAGATAGGAAATGCTTTGATTCAGCGGTATATATAAGTTTTTAATGGCTCTGGAGGTTCTCCAGGTTGAGGCAGTATAATTTTACCGGCGGCGCACCACATTCCTTTTGTTTCTCCATTAAATTTCAGAGCCTTGCAATAAGGACACACTTCAGTCAGTGCCGATGAGAACATGCCGGATCAAACTATAATCATCAGCTGGGTTGTACCGGAATAAAAGGCGATTGTAATCGCATGATTGCTGAGCATGGAGTCATGTTTGACGCTCATCTGCTCTTTCTCGTTGACGTCTTTCAGCCACTCTCAGCCTGTTGTGTGCATTCTTTTGAGAATGAAGCAGATCTGGAGCTGCAGAACGCAATTGCCGTGCTCACAACCGTGCATCCTCAAGTCTGGCTGCATGTTGCTCTGCTGCTTCATCAGCACGTATTTGAGCCATTCTTTGTCTGTTTAGCTCATTCGCTGATGCCCGTTCTTCCTCAGTTTGATTTGCAATTACTCGTCGCACTGCTTCCGCTCTGCAAGTATGGCAACCTAAGTTTGATCTTCTGCGAAGCATTATTTGGATGAACTAAAGCAGATCGATTGCACTGAAAAAGAAGAAAGAAAGTTATAACAAAAAACATATAAAATTGCATATTTGTATACAAATATATAGAATCCATAGTAGGTATATAAAAACACGTGCATATTCAAATGCAACGTGTGACATTTATATAATAGTAGGTATATAAAAACACGCACGTATTCGAATGCAACATTGTGTGAAAATTTCAAAGCAATCGGTGAAGAACTTTCGGAGATTTAAGATTTTGAACAAAAGAACATTTACATTTTTATTTATATAGTTTTTTTTAAATATTAAATTAATGTTTAAACTTTTTAAGTGTTCCCATTTTACGGAGTTGTTTAGTGAAGGCAGAGTTAAAGTTTTGTTAAGTGGCTAATTTAGTTCGATCCTATCTAGTTCGATAAATAAAGACTTTGGTAACTAGGATGTTTTACTAGAAGGGTTCAGCAAAGAGGTGTTTCGCTAAAATAAGTGTTTGATTAAGTGATATAGACCCAAACTTTCAGATCTTCTTTCGGTTTTGAAGCTAAAATGAGCTTCAGCATTTTTGCTGCAGACCTATGAAACTGTATGGTTCATTGTAAGCATTTCTGCACATTATAACATTTATAACCATCATTTTACAAGTTCTAGTCAAAGATATTTTCTATTTATACTTCATTTACTGATTTTGAAGATGATTTAACACAGGAGTAAAACAACAGGAACCTCAACATTTATATAGTATGAAAAACTACATATTTTGCATTGTACAAAACAGAATTCAACAGAAAATGATAGTATTTCACATTCATAGATTTATAGGTTAAGTACTAGGCTGGGTGCCCTTGTGGGACCTTTTAAGCCTAGTCAATTTTCTGTGGTGAGAATCATACCTTGTATCGCAATTATGTGAGGTAAATACCTTAACCTGTATGCCAGCCTCCAAAATAAACATACTCATGCCATACTACAAAACAAATAATCTCTTATACAACATGCAGTCAAGTATTAATCAAAAACATCACTTACAGAATAATGGAAAACCACTGATTAACCTTGTCATAACTTTTACATATTTGTTTGAAATATTTACACCATTACTGGAAATTTGATTACAAATTTGTATATCTCCAGTTTGATATGCAAAAACTTCAAACACAGCTTTTAGTTTGAATTCACTACTGTTCTCTTTGTTTGTGTTACATGCAATTTCATATCACTATAATGAGGAGGGTTAGAGAGCCATTTAGTGACTCAGAAGAAAAAGAAGAAGAAAAAAGTTCCAAGAGAAAGAAGCACAGGTTGTGATAACATCTTCAGCTGTACTTAAGTTGTAATGGTAAGGCACGACAGTAACAGTCAGAGTGTGTTCAGCTGTACTTAAGTTGTAATGTCAAGGCACGACAGTAACATGCACAGTGTGTTCAGCTGTACTTAAGTTGTAATGGCAAGGCACGACAGTAACAGTCAGAGTGTGTTCAGCTGTACTTAAGTTGTAATGGTAAGGCACAACAGTAACAGTCAGAGTGTGTTCAGCTGTACTTAAGTTGTAATGGTAAGGCACGACAGTAACATGCACAGTGTGTTCAGCTGTACATAGGTTGTAATGGTAAGGCATGACAGTAACAGTCAGAGTGTGTTCAGCTGTACTTAAGTTGTAATGGTAAGGCACGACAGTAACAGTCAGAGTGTGTTCAGCTGTACTTAAGTTGTAATGGTAAGGCATGACAGTAACATGCACAGTGTGTTCAGCTGTACTTAAGTTGTAATGGCAAAAATGACAGTAACAGTCAGAGTGTGTTCAGCTGTACTTAAGTTGTAATGGTAAGGCACGACAGTAACAGTGTGTTCAGCTGTACTTAAGTTGTAATGACAAAAATGACAGTAACAGTCAGAGTGTGTTCAGCTGTACTTAAGCTGTAATGATAAGGCACAACAGTAACAGTCAGAGTGTGTTCAGCTGTACTTAAGTTGTAATGTTAAGGCACGACAGTAACAGTCAGAGTGTGTTCAGCTGTACTTAAGTTGTAATGGTAAGGCACGACAGTAACAGTCAGAGTGTGTTCAGCTGTACTTAAGTTGTAATGGTAAGGCACGACAGTAACAGTCAGAGTGTGTTCAGCTGTACTTAAGTTGTAATGGTAAGGCATGACAGTAACATGCACAGTGTGTTCAGCTGTACTTAAGTTGTAATGGTAAGGCACGACAGTAACAGGCAGAGTGTGTTCAGCTGTACTTAAGTTGTAATGGTAAAGCACGACAGTAGCAGTCAGAGTGTGTTCAGCTGTACTTAAGTTGTAATGGTAAGGCACGGCAGTAGCAGTCAGAGTGTGTTCAGCTGTACTTAGATTGTAATGGTAAGGCACGACAGTAACAGTGTGTTCAGCTGTACTTAAGTTGTAATGGTAAGGCATGACAGTAACAGTCAGAGTGTGTTCAGCTGTACTTAAGTTGTAATGGTAAGGCACGACAGTAACAGTCAGAGTGTGTTCAGCTGTACTTAAGTTGTAATGGCAAGGCACGACAGTAACAGTCAGAGTGTGTTCAGCTGTACTTAAGTTGTAATGGCAAGGCACGACAGTAACAGTCAGAGTGTGTTCAGCTGTACTTAAGTTGTAATGGCAAGGCACGACAGTAACATGCAGAATGTGTTCAGCTGTACTTAAGCTGTAATGGTAAGGCACGACAGTAACAGTCAGAGTGTGTTCAGCTGTACTTAAGTTGTAATGGTAAGACATGACAGTAACAGGCTGAGTGCATTCAGCTGTACTTAAGTTGTAATGGTAAGGCACGACAGTAACAGTCAGAGTATGTTCAGCTGTACTTAAGTTGTAATGGTAAGGCACAACAGTAACAGACAGAGTGTGTTCAGCTGTACTTAAGTTGTAATGGTAAGGCACGACAGTAACATGCAGAATGTGTTCAGCTGTACTTAAGTTGTAATGGTAAGGCATGACAGTAACAGTCAGAGTGTGTTCAGCTGTACTTAAGTTGTAATGATAAGGCACGACAGTAACATGCACAGTCTGTTCAGCTGTACTTAAGTAGTAATGGTAAGGCACGACAGTAACAGTCAGAGTGTGTTCAGCTGTACTTAAGTTGTAATGGTAAGGCACAACAGTAGCAGTCAGAGTGTGTTCAGTTGTACTTAAGTTGTAATGTTAAGGCACGACTGTAACAGTCAATGTGTTCAGCTGTACTTAAGTTTTAATGGTAAGGCATGACAGAAACAGGCAGAGTGTGTTCAGCTTTACTTAAGTTGTAATGGTAAGATACGACAGTAACAGTCAGAGTGTGTTCAGCTGTACTTAAGTTGTAATGGTAAGGCATGACAGTAACAGGCAGAGTGTGTTCAGCTGTACTTAATTTGTAATGGTAAGGCACGACAGTAACAGGCAGAGTGTGTTCAGCTGTACTTAAGTTGTAATGGTAAGGCATGACAGTAACAGTCAGAGTGTGTTCAGCTGTACTTAAGTTGTAATGGTAAGGCATGACAGTAACAGGCAGAGTGTGTTCAGCTGTACTTAAGTTGTAATGGTACGGCATGGCAGTAACAGTCAGAGTGTGTTCAGCTGTACTTAAGTTGTAATGGTAAGGCACGACAGTAACATGCACAGTGTGTTCAGCTGTACTTAAGTTGTAATGGTAAGGCACAACAGTAACAGGCAGAGTGTGTTCAGCTGTACTTAAGTTGTAATGGTAAGGCATGACAGTAACAGGCAGAGTGTGTTCAGCTGTACTTAAGCTGTAATGGCAAGGCATGACAGTAACATGCAGAGTGTGTTCAGCTGTACTTAAATTGTAATGGTAAGGCACGACAGTAACAGGCAGAGTGTGTTCAGCTGTACTTAGGTTGTAATGGTAAACCATGACAATAACAGGCAGTGTGAGTTCAGCTGTACTTAAGTTGTAATGGTAAGGCATGACAATAACAGGCAATGTGTGTACAAAGTGACCCTTTTCAGGGATGACCCAGCAGAATGGTCTGATTGACTTCATCAAATGAACACAGTAGGCAAATAGAGGTGAAAGATTCAAACCCTACGCTTTTGACTGCAGAAGACAGTTTGTTAGCACCTCACTGTCTTAAGTGCCAGGCAACACTAATTAAGTTAAAATGCTTTTTCTGAACAACTATGAATCTGTAATGATTAGTATTACTGAATGGTTATTATCCTCAAGTGATTTATCAGAAAATGAAGTTAAGGATGTCTGGTAATGAGTCAAGTAGATTAGGTTCTAAGGTATTAATGAGCTGCTTTGTGTAGTCAAAGGTAAAGGGTTTGACTCTTTCTAGTTTGATTTGTCTGATATGTGACTCTGAACAAGTCACTTAACTGGATGGTACTCCTAGGACTTGACTAATAAAAAACAGGGCAGAGCATATGTATTTACAATCAGATTGTAATCCCCAGTAACTTATCTGAAAAGGTCTTTGTATTTTCTGCCTGCACCCTGGAGGAGTATTCATCCTGCCTGCATCTTTGCTTCCTGAAGAAGTACTCCCAATCAATCCTGCAGTACTAGAGAGAAACACATGCACCTGCACATGTGCGTGTGCATGAGCACACACACACACACACACACACACACACACACACACACACACACACACACACACACACACACACACACACACGCACATTCTTTGGGTGGGAGTGTTTTGATTTGTTCAGTTTCTTCCAATTTATTGTACCTAGCAACTAGGCTACTCAGTGGCCCATGACAAAATGGCACGGATAATTAGCCACTGGAATAATGTTAAGTTTAAGGAGCAGAAAATACCATTCTTTTGTGTCTTTTGTTAAAGAAAAAAAAAACGCATTCTCTATGGTCCTCTTCTACATTTCCTCCTAACTTTCGCATGGAGACCTTACCTCCTCACTAGTATGCATTATCTGAAGTAGAAGTAGCATCCTCTTCCGCGGCCAGGATATAGTTTTCCTTAAGGAAGATGAGAATGGAGATTTGTGATATCAGGTCTGTACTGGAGCATTCATAATACTGTCATCACAGTCTTATACCTTGTCCTGGAATTATCTAGCATTGATCTATCACAAAACAGCAAAAGCATAGAGAATTGGGGAAGGTAAGCCCTGTCTATCCCATGCCCCTACAGCTCTAAATATACTAACTCCAAGACTACACATTAACAACAGAGGAAAGATAAAACTTCCTTATTCCACTATGATCTGATCTCTATAATGACAATGATGAAGAGCATAAACACTGATCCATGCAAATACAAGTAAAACACAAAAAGCTTTTTTTTTAAACCCCACTATCCCCACATCTTAAAACGTACTAACTCTGAGACTACAAAAAAAAAAAAAAAAAACAAGTCACTTGATCTCAGTGAGTATCAGAATCTAGATGGGAAGAAGCTGGCACTTGATGGAATACATCTAAAGAATCCGCAACAGAAGCAGAATCAGAAAACTAAAGGACTCTCATGACACACACACACACACACACACACACACACACACACACACACACACACACACACACACACACACACACACACACACACACACATTCCAGATCAATTTGCATTCTCAAGCTATCAAATGAGCTTCTCTCACACACCCAAAACTATCTCTCATACACTGCAAACAGAAAACTACTGACAGGCACAAATTTCCTGCTCCATACTAAATTGCAAGGCACAAATCTCCCATGCGAGAGGCACAGCATCTCAAAACTATCCCCTGTACCTCCTTGCATGCTGAAAGGCAGAAATCTCCCACGTTAAACCCTGCAAATCAAATAGCAAGGCACAAGTCACAAATCTCTGTGAGAAAGGCACAAAATTTGAGATTGGAAGGGATGCTCATAGAACAGCAAATTGGATGCTACAGGCAGACTGGAAGGACTGCTTATAGAGTAGTGGAGTGGATATTTTTATTTTTTAATTTTTAAGGTCAGGCCAGGCTCCCCAGACAGCACTGAGCCCTAGGCAGCTGCCTAATTCACCTTGTACTGGATCCTACCATGGATGAGAGATGTTTAGAAGACATAGACATAGACACATTCACAGCATTATAAGTCTACACAGTGTAAAGACCTGCGCATAATGTATATGATGTATTGATAAAGCCATTTTCATAGAAATAACATTCACAAAATCAAGTGAATAAATGACCGTTGTTTTTTAAAAAGCCCACTTCAGCCAATAGCTTATTCATGCTGTTGTAGCATATTCCACACACCTTGTTAACTCACTATATTATAGGAATTCAGTAGGGAATAGAGGAGAGATGCTCTGAGGTGGCTAAATTTCAGCACATAGTATCTGATAACATGAAATGTCTAGGGACCTGGAATTACACAGACATTTCCTGGAGTTGGTTCTTAAAGCTTTGAAATATTGTATACGGACAACTGATATGGTTTACTGTAGATGGCAAATCCCCATAAATACCATTGTTAAAAATGTCTGCTTTATAATACTGCATGGTCCATTTGTAGAGACAATCACAAAAAATGCTCACAAAGCTGACATCTTGAAAGAGGTGTGGATTCCTGTTCAAAGAACTTCTATAGAAATGTGTCTAGCCTGGATGCATTTCTGTATCAAGCAGAAACATTACAGAGAATATTTCATCTCATGTCGTTCAAGAGAAGGCTGTAACATTTCTACCATAGGTGGATAGCATTGAAAGTGAAAAAAGAAAGCTGTAATACAGATGGGATGACAGAAGGTCATCCATTGTTCTCATACTTAGCACTGACTCACAGGATATCTGATAAACAGATTACACAGATTAAAGAAATTTAACAGTTCGAGATGGCATACCACCACTAGTAAGCAGTCATTTATGGATTAAAGAAATACTGATGCTGGCATGCTGCTGATTAGCACTCCATGCATCAGGTTTCCTAATATGTTGAGTAACAAGAGGTGCAGGACTTAAAAGTGTGACACATGCCCACAATGTTGGTTTCTAGCCAATAGCTAATGGTATTATAGCAGATTACCACAAATACATATTGTCCAACAGGGTGTTTCACGTGTCACTACTTAGATATTTTATTTTACATAATGATAACATATAATGCATTTTAAGCAAATGACATGCATTTATGAGCACAAATATGCTGTACATAAGAAAGAACATAAGGGAAAAAATTAAACAACTTAGAAAATAATTTCACTGAGTATGTAAATTTAAAAAAATGTATTTTATGGTTTAGGGGGGGTTGAGGTAAGCATACTTGAGTGTGACTTGGAAAATTTGTTAGACTGTAGTGTCATTTACATTTAAACAGAAAAATAGAGTTAAATAATAACTTTAACAATAAACATTAAAGAGGAAAGCACTGAAGCATTCATTTCTCTCTTACTGTGTACTTTAGTATGTGTGATACCCTAGCATTTTTTAATCAACAGATGCATTTTGGAGGTTTTATCTTGTGATTCATTTTATTCTGTGTACAAAATGTTTTGGTGTTGAAATGTTCATTGGTCTGATGAAGTTCCAAGTGAGAGGAAATAACATGCATGCTAATTTCTCTGTAAATACATACTTCACTGGCAAAAGCAGTTCCTGTAGGCCTTTCTGGATGTTACTTTTCACTTTGTATATTTTGACACTGGAAACATTTGGACAAGGGATAGTTTTCTTATTCTATAAACATTATTTTTCTGGAGTTTGTAGCAACTTTTTACTTTTACTTTGTTAGGTATGGTCTCTCTACTTTCTAATTCCTATTGCCATTTTCACTGCAATTATTTAGTTGCACCCAGAGTGTTCTGGTAAGATAAAACATTGCAGTAAAATAATAATTAGAATAACTCTCATTTGTTTAATACAAAAAAGTTACTACAGCCTCCCGAAAATGTCTTTGGGCTTCAGATAGGCAAGAAAGTTGGCAAAAATATGAATTTTGTTAAATTAGAATGGGATATGTTTGAGTCTTTCGGCTTTTCCCGGTTAGGGGTCGCCACAGCAGAACTCCGGTCCGCTAATGATTGGCAATAGAGTTTTACATGCTGGCTTGCCAGGCCTAATGCACAACCTTCAATGAAGGAACGCCCATTCACGCTTAAAGTAAAAATATTAAGTTGTTATATGGTCTCATTTAAATCTTATTTATGTAACAAAAGTGTTTCTCAGAGTTTGTGGATTACTAAAGTACCAGGTGGCACTACTAATTATGCATTATAATCTGTAAGGTAGCATTTGAATGCAAAAGTTGGTTTTGTTATACTGAGCTGCTGTTCATCTCTGGTATAAAATGGTAGAGAAGGATAATATCAGGAAAATAGACAAGCATTATTAAAAAATGTGAGTGCAAATACAAAGGTTACAAAGTAAAATAAATGAGTTATCTAAATAATCACTAAAGAAGAAGCTGTGTTTAAAAATTGTGAAAATAAAAGTTTAAAAATACAAAACAATGGCAAAAGAAAGCATTCTGGGAAAAGTATATAAAAACTTATTAACACAAAGCATAAATCCTAAATATACATTCACTAAACTACCTAAGTAGAAATTCATAAATCATTAAATGATTTATGAATGTCTACTTAGGTAGTTTAGTGAATGTGTACTTAGGATGTATGCCTTTTTTGTTTGTTTTTTGCTAGTTTGTTTTTGGTTTTGTTTGTTTTTTAAGCCTTGTTTTCTGTCTGCTGAATTTAGTATCAGACCTAAGGGTGGATATTGCTGTTACCTACCACAAAATATAGCATAAGCAAAAGTGTTACTTTAACTACACTAAACTCAGCAACCCCTCCCATACTATAACATAAATGAAGCCATTATTTTAATAAACTCGTTTGTGACCCTATTGATTTAAACTATGCTTTAAATTAACTTTATCTGACTTTGTTAATGTGCAGTCATTTTAGGGATGACTTGCATTCAGTCACTTGATGATCAGAGTAACAAAATAACCAGAATAAGCCACTCCCATTCTACAATGACAGCATACAAATTAATTGCAAGGTCCAACATGGAGTCCATCAGAAGGCATTATACAAAGGGCTCTTAAGTGAATAAAACAGAATGAAAGAGAGAGAGAGAGAATGTACAGAAAAAGAATGAAATACAGAAGTTCAAATCTAGGATATTATTTTAGTATGTTTGATGAATACACTAATTCAAAAGTGACTGAAATATTATAACAGGATGAACATAAAAAAAAAGGCCCAATAACTGTAAAATGTGATGGTTATGTTTTAATAACAAAACTTAGTACTGGGAATGCTTCATATTACAAGTTTTGTGCAGCATTAAACTGCTGACAATGCAGCTGTTCTTAAGCATTGTCAGTTGGTCTTAAATTGTTTTGCTCACACACCAAAAATGAGTACACTATTTTAGACAGAAAAGAAAGGCATTGCTCAGGTGAAAGAAACTCTTAGAAATATTTCTGTCATAGAGCTGTGACGCAAAATTGCAACTTCTGAAATGAGATTTAAAGAGCTTGGTACAAAAATGCAAAGATTTATTACAGAGGTTGAGGGTTACCAGATGAATGGAAGGAAACCTGTTCCTCCCCAACAGCACATTCATTTATTTATCGCTTCCTTCATTTGTAAATGCCCTGGCTTTTGTTAGCCCAAAATGGATTCAAAGTAAAAAGGATGTTTCTGGAAATTTTAATTTCATAGCCAGTTCCAGGTGATGAAAAAATTAGCAAAATGCATGAATAGTGTCTTATGTGAATTATTTAAAAAGAAGAACTTTGTGTGTGTGTGTGTGTGTGTGTGTGTGTGTGTATTTTTTATATGTGTGTGTATTTACAGTGAATATTTGTTCTACAAGTAAGGTGCGATCTTAAAGGTACATTCAGTAGGTTCAGAGGTTTAGTAGGTTCAGAGGTTCAGTAGGTTCAGAGGTAGTAGTTTGCGGCTAACATTTTACTTTTCATTCATATTTGGATTTACTCCTGTTCAGAAGGGAGTGTTTCCAGCCTCTGTTTTTTTGGCTTGTTTAGTGTTTGTGTTGATGGTTGAGCTTTGAGTTGGATTCATCAGTACTTGCTAGACTACTACTGATCCATCAGGATCTTTAGAAGTCAAACCATTTGTTTTAGCCAAAGTTTTAGCCATTATATTGTAAGAATAACCCAGAGATCAGCAGAACATTTACACATTACTATATCTGTGAGAAACAAGGCTGCTAAACCAGGGTTAAATTTGTTTTTACCCATCCAGTCATTCATATTATGTTTGAGTAATGTAAGCAAAGTAATTTGCTTTATTTGAAGAGGAAGACAATTTCAAATGAATGTTATTTTATATGAAACATATGTGTCCCTCCAGAATGTTTTAGTTATGCTGCAAAAGAAATTTAGATCTCTTGAATAGATGTTTATAACTCCATTGGACTTATGGATATGCAGTAGGTCTGAAAGGATAGGGTCTTTTCAAGATCTGTACAAGAACCAATAAAACACTTTCATTCTTATGCTTTAAATGAGTTCTACACAGTACTTAACTGTGTTTATTAAAGGTGTCGTATTCGACTGCTGGCTCTGGTTGTTCCTACGAGTACTGTAACGATTTTTATTGGTTTGTATGCTTCTTGTGTTGGTTCTTTAGGCTCTGTACAAGAGGCAGAGATGATCCATCAATAGCCTGTACAACACAGGGCAGAGGGATAAGGCTTTGAGATGATCTGCATAACTTTTATGATATAGGTCCTTGATTTTCTTAGTAAGAAAGCTTTGTGGGTCTTCAGGTTGTATCAACTGTTTGGGAAGGTACATACTGAAGGGAGCACCTTACTCAAGTGATCAGCCTGATGAGTGTGGAATACTATGGAAAAATTACATCCCTGGACCTGAACACACTTTTACTAATAAACTGTGCAATGAAAACATATGTTCTTATAATAGTGGGTATGTGATGATCAAAGGACAGTTTATTATCTGTATAGGTTCCCAGCTGCGTAACTACTGGATACATTTTCAAAAGTGTGTTGTCAAGGGTACCAGCCTATCAATAACTGGTCCAACCCATTACTAATGTGCTCTCTGTCTCATTCAAATTATCCATTCATATCTCTTCTAGTCCAAAACAGCAAACACAACACAAACCTCACATCATCATCACCCACAATGCATCTGTGATACCCAGTGTTGTTATCAGTAGCTTCACACATTGTCTTTTATTTCCACAGGACTATCAGCTGGCATATCACAGCATGGGGGGGGGGGGCTAACGCTTCTTCTTCTTTAATTATTTACAATCCTTGTCACCATGCTGGGGCTGGACATCAGAGATTGGCATTTCACAGACTGAAAAGTAATTATGTTCCCATATGTGACATTTTTTCCAAAGGAAGAATCATGCCATGCTGCTATAGGAGCTTATCTCTTGAATTGGCACTGCTGAAAATGGGAAGGGCAAAGTGTGCATAAAAATGTTAGTTTCCCTGCTATTAAAAGAATGACAAAGCAGCTGTTTGCTAAAGTTACAGGCTGGTATGACCCTGACCTTGAGTAGCATCTTACCCTCACCAAGAATGATGCCACAGTATGAAGACAAGATGATCAATTTCAACAATTGGCTTAAGTATTGGTGTCATTCAAAGGGGATCCAATGCCTATCAGCTTGGGATGATATGCACGACAAGCCATGATGCTTTGCTAGGGACGGCTTGCACCTGTCACCCCTGGGCTTTCGGATATTGGCAAAGGCTCTTGCTACCCCCATAGTGCCTTTTTTAGGCAAGGCTCAAAAGACAAACCCACCTCCATAGGTATCACAAGGTATAAGAAACTAAGAGTAATGCTACTCAACGCTAGAAGTCTAAACCTCAAGATGCACAACTCTCCTTAGCATGGAGAACATCGATATCTGTGCAGTAACAGAAACCTGGTTCAGGGGTCCCGAGAGCACCCCAGCACTACCAGATTATACCTCATACCATGCTTTTCGGCCCCAAAACTTGGACCGAACCACAAAAGGAGAGTATCGATATTCATCAAAGATACCCACACCTCCAGGTTGGTGGCAAAGCACGAAGCATCAGAGACTATCCATGTGCAACTAACAGTGGGTAAAACTGCCTTCCAGTTTATAGCCTGCTACAGACCACCCTCCCAAACCCAGGAACCCCACTCGGCCTTCCTGAGAACACTGGAAAATATGAAGGTCTCTCCGAATACCATTATATTGGGCGACTTCAACTACCCAAACATAGATTGGGAGCATTACTCTAGCTCCAACAGCCTTGCCCAAAGGTTCCTAGAATTCATAAACTCAAATGCTATCGAACAACTTGTTACCACTCCCACAAGAGGGGAAAACATACTGGACCTGATCATCACCAACATGGGGACTCTATGCTCCAGACCAGAAGTGTATCCCTCACTGGTAAGATCAGACCATAAACTGATCTCACTGGATATTCACATCCTGACCCCACCCCCTGCCCAGAAAACCACAGTGAAAAACTTCTCTAAAGCAAATTTCACACTCCTCAAAACCGAGGTGGAATCCTTCAAAGCCCCCGGGCTTGTGGAAAATACGGCCCAGACCGCAGAATCTTTTATAAATGCATTCTATGAACACCTGCATGGATCATGCAATACCAAATAAAACCAAGACCCAATCCTCCAAAGGCAGACGACCTGTCTGGTGGACCCCAGCCATAAACAAACTATACAATAGAAGGAGGAAGCTACTACATGATAGAGCAAAATCCCAAAAAGGGAAGGCATCTCTGATCAGTATTAGCAAAAAACTAAGGGCACTCATAAAATCGTCAAAGGCCAGCTTCGAGAGAAAAATTGCACAGAACACTAAGGATAATCACAAGGCTTTCTTTAGTTATGTTAGGAACCTGGGTGGGAATTCCCAGATATGCTCAGAATTAGTCCAAAATGACAAAAAATACACTGATCCCACAGACATTGCCAACATCCTAGCTGACAGGTTCAGCGCAAACTTCTCCCCCCCCCCACCAAAAGGGCAGATATCTATCCCAGCAGAGTGCTGCCCCCCTGACATCTCAGATGCTCAGGTGGGAGCCGCCCTCTCCAAAGCAAAACACAGCATCAATGGGACCAGACGGTGTCCCAGGCTGCATGAACTCCAAGAAGAGCTAAACCCAAACATAAAACTACTGTTCAATCTCAGCCTTACTACAGGATATGTACCCAAAGAGTGGCGTACAGCAACAGTGGTCCCTCTCCACAAAGGTGGTGCCTCAACGGACCCTGGAAACTATTGCCCCATAAGCCTGACTAGCTTGGTCTGCAAAGCTATGGAAAGGATCATCATGGACCTCATAAATAAAGATATTGGGGACCTACAGACACTGGATCCTACCCAGTTTGGCTTTGTTAAGGGCAGATCCTGCCTCTTAAACCTGGTTGACTTCTTTGAAACAGTCACCAAGGCCATTGACGAAGAAGGAAGGTGGTCCACACAGCCTATCTGGACCTCGCAAAAGCCTTCAATACAATACCCCACTCGGGCATTATAGATAAGCTCACCAGCTTAAATATAAACCCCTATGTCACTAGATGGGTTGCAAACTGGCTCAAGGACAGAACCCACATGGTTAGAATTGCTGGAGCCATGTCAGACTCCAAACTAGTTACAAGTGGCGTCCCACAAGGCTCAGTCCTGGGACCTCTCTTGTTTGGTATATATTTCTCGGAGGTACAGGCAAACACGGAAGGACTGTGGCTGACCAAGTTCGCAGATGACTGCAAATTGGGCACCATAATCGACTCTCCAGCTGACACAAGCATCCTCCAAAAGGGCCTCGTAGAAACAGACAACTGGTGCCAGAGCCATGGCCTCAAGCTAAACGCCAAAAAGTGTATAGTCATCCCTTTGGCAAAAACAGTGCCCACAAATTACCACATAGGTGGTAATCCATTAAGTACAGAAGAAGTAATTAGGGACCTGGGGACCCAAGTTGATAGCAATCTCTCATTTGACAACCACGTGGCCAAAGTGGTTAGAAAAACATTTTATATAGCCCACCTAATCATGAAGGGATTCACATCTAGATTAGGGAGGTCATCGTGCCTCTTTACTCATCCCTCATCAGGCCCATAATTGAGTACAATGCCCCTTTGAGATGTACCTTACCAAACACCTGCAGCAACTGGAAAGACCCCAAAAGTACCTCACCAAGAGGATCAAAGGGCTCAAACAGATGCCATATGCTGCCCGGTTAAAGAAACTCCAGCTCTACTCAGTGGCATACCGCCTGCTCAGAGGTGACCTGTGCCTGACGATAAGGCCATGTCCAACCCGGAATTAAGGGACATGCTGCACCTCAAAAATCCAAATCCCATCGAGCTACACGCTTGAGAGACTTGAACCTCAGCACTGAAATAAATAGGACATGCTGGAGGGACAGATTCATAACCCAGAGGCTCCCTTCACTCTGGAATAAAATCCCAGTCCAGGTTAGGCAGAGTCCCTCATTGACTCTTTTCAAGAGGAATCTTGATGAGTGGATGGGAGATCGGATTACCCTATCACTTCTGTGTCACTGTTAGACAGAGGCACAGTATACTAACCTCGAAAAAGGGCATAGCAAAATTAATTTAAAATGGGTGGTGAAAGCCAAACATACTCTGGCTAGGCTTATAAATGCCCTAGGGCAGATAGCCTAGTATGAACCTATGAACCTAAAATATAAAAAAAAGCTGGATAACAATGGCTAGCCCATTACAGCCACTTGTATTTGATTCAAAGCAAGGCTTACAAAATTGTGTTTTATACTTTTAGTTCTGGCTATTTGTTTCCTTCTGTACATTGCATTATTACATTTTCCCTCCAATGGTAAAATGCATTTTTAAAAATGGCTGCAGTTATATCAAGTGACTATTGCAAACTGTGTTTTTTGGCCCTTAAAATATACTGCACAGCTATTATTTCTAAAATGACTTTTGGATAGGTATCTAGCAGAGCCAAATTTAATTTCTTGAACTTGAAACTGAAGCCTTCAATATGAAAAATAATGCTTTGGCTGGTTGAAAATGTACCTAGCAAGGTAAACGTTCCCCAGTGACCAGGCTGGAGTATTTCAGTCACATACTTATAAACTTTGGACCTCTGAGTTAGGCAATATAGGAAACATACCTTTCAACTATCCAGATTTTCGCAGAATGTCCAGATTTTTGCCACATATTTTTGGTCCGTTTTTCATAAAATTGTGTTTTTTTCTGTCAAATTAGTGGCTAATCATTAAAGACTGAAGTTAGAAAATAATGACAGACTTTTGAGTTTCAGACTTCATTCCTTCAGAAATTTCATACTAATGTAAAACCTGTTATTCTATCAAATTTCTAAGTTTGTAAGAGCAATATTTAAAACCTGTCTCTATTTGTGGACCTTTATCCCAATTTTATTTATGGCTTGTCCAAATTTCTTGCTCTAAGAGGTTGAGAGGTATGAAAGGAAAGTAAAGCTGACGGATACACAGACTTTGGGTAAATATCCAGCTGCAGGTTTAAACTGAGATGCCTGTTAGAGCAGAGGGGTGTGGTCAGTCATCATTAGTAGGTACAGATGCAGAAAATACAAAGTTGTAATTTATGAGCAAGGCCAGAAGTTTTCTTCTTTCAGTTTATTGGCCTCAGTATACCTCATGTTTGGTTTCTAGAACAATGTCTTGCACCATGCAGGAACAAAAATATTACCATTAAGCAGAGTAGCAAAGTCACTTATGGATGGGAAGAGTATTATGTATATTAGTCTCTGCCTGCTTGAGAGCCATTAATGCTGTCAGGCTTCTTTAAGCTTTTGCTGTATTTCTTCACATAATATTTAGACAAACTCTGCTTTACTTCTCAAACTCATTTCTGCATATTTGTTCTGTCCATATTTAGCTGACCTGTCTCTAACTCCTTAACATAATGATAACACCATCTAGCAATTTACACTCACTATGTAGGCATGCTTCATTATTTCATTTATTTACTTACTATATGTAATTCGCAGTCTCATTAATATGGCAGACTTCTTTCTGGAAGCACAGGGGAATTAAACGACTGGCTTAGAGTTACATGGTACATAAGTGAGAGTTAATGGAATTCTTACCCATGCCTGCCTACTGTTCAGTGATTTCTCATTCTACCTGCATAATCCTGATTATAATTTGTGTTAAGATGTTATCCTATTTTTAGTCATTCTTATTGTTGATCTATTCCAAATAATTTCCACTTTAATTATAATGAAGAATGAAACCTTGGACTTTTTTCAGTCACCTTTTGTGTAGCTTACATGAATGTTAATAAGGAAGCGTAAAGAGTTACAGCGTAGAAGATTCATGACCATACCTCAAGTAACCCGGATAGCTTAACTATTTACTAAATGTAAGAAGACACAATGACCTTATGAAGCATCTCAGCTAGTGAATACAACAATTAATCACTGTGATTTAATGTGATTTCTACATGACTCCAAGCTTTACTTCCATTTTGTAATTTCACTGCATGAAAATATTGTCCTTTTTAACGCTCTGCAGAATTTGCTCACCCAGTTGTAGAAAATTCTAAAATCTGTTTTTCCCACAAGCCACAATATAACATTAACTTCATTCATTCATTTTTTTTTTCTTTTCTCTTCATTGTTTGATGCTTTCTTGAACTGGAAATGTGTAATGTAATATAATTTAACAATTCCTGAACTTCATGTTGTAGTATTATACCAACTGTAGTAGCACTTTATGTGATAATATCAAGACGCTAATGGTTTGACCTTTCTCAGAACTCATAATATTACTAAAAGCTATCAAATACAAATGGCACATTAGATAAACGGAGTATTCTATGGATAAATTGGTCATTTTCTGTGGTAAGATATTTAATACAATATCATCTGATTTCAAAAACACATTAATTATTATATATTTCCTTAGAAGTAATCCACATCAAAATTGCCATTTCTGGAGTCAGATTAGGAAGCTCTGAGTTACATATTTATCAATATATAGATAAGCTCCTTCCTTTAGGGCATTTGAACAGCGGTCTGATGAAAGGAATATGGTCTATCATATAATGTGCATACTATGCAATAACTTACTCCTACATAGATTATGGTATATTAAAACATATTTACAGTATAGTAAACTTGACATAGGATGGCAATACATTACAGGGAAACATGTCAAATACAGTGGCAACTACATTTTACAATATGATTTGTTAGCTTATGGTTTGGGATACATGGCAGAATATGGGGTAATATATGAGAAAATCGAAACTCATTGTCCATAAAATTTGAATCTTGTAACTAGTGTCTGCGCAATTTATTCTTTCTCTTACTGTTACCCCCATTTTTTCTTGCTTTGTTAAAATGTGATTGAACTCCTTTAATGACTTCTTACAGTGTACAGGTGTGTCAGATCGTACATTCCAGGACTGTACCTCCCTCTCAATGGAATAGTGTTTATTCAAGTCTAACATGAATCATCCTCTTTCACGGTACCACTACTGACCTCTTTTTCCCCATTTGTCATCTTCTTTTAGCTTTACCCACTCTAGCAGTTCCTAAACCATGTGGTATATGCAACACATATTCTTTCTTGCTTTTATTTCTTCTGCTATATTCTCGTCTTTCTAAGCCTATTCTCATAGCCCTGCCCCTTACTCCCTTCACTGTTTTGGAAATGCTGCATTTAACACATTTTACCGGCCTAATTTACCTTCCTATATATGGTATGACCTTCAGTAAATGAGCACAGAATTTCTAACACATCACTGACCTGCATGAAAGAGGGATGTTATCAGCTGGAATCCAAATTCATTCTATGCTGTCCAGTGAACTATGGACTTCAGCACGGTCTTGTAAAAAGCACTGCATTACTGAGTTTGGGTGTAATTATTAGCACCAGCCCCCCACATACAAACCCAAACACTATGTATGCATTGAGTTCAGTCCACTAAATTAAAATGTAGTTGCCACCTATCTGCCACAATGCAATCTGCTCTTTGTGTGGAATTACCTTTGCCTATCTGTGACTACTGGACTATTATTCATACTCAAACAAACAGACTGGTACTGCTGTTGATATTCAGTATGATGGCTAACACTACTACACTAAAAGGAGTGCTCCAAGCACTGAACCCTGTGATATATTGTTACATACTACTTTGCTTCCTAAAACTTCAGTTTAATAGTCACCCTAGGTTATGGTCAGGCAATCAGTTCCTTAGTTCACCATTATTGTACTCATTGTTATACCGTTTGATTTTCCTTCCAGCTTCCTTATGGATACAGTTTTTTGCTGAAGCTGAGTGACAGCATCTTAACAGTTGCATTTGTCCATTTTAATAGCAAATTTTTCATAGACGTGCATCGACTTGGCCAACAAAACTTACCCTACTAGAACCCGTGTTATAGGTTATTAGGTTCATTGGTGTGTACTAGGCTAATGGCCCTGGGGCCTTTACAAGCCTAGCCCATAGGATTACCCTGGCATTGTGGCACCCGACCTTAGCTCCCCGTGCCTCTGTCATGTAGAGCCACTGGAGTGATCCCTGGGGTGAATTTTCTATTTCCCATCCACTCATCAAGATTTCTCTTGAAGAGGGGCAGTGAGGTGCTCTGCTTGACATGTATGAGAAGTCTGTTCCATAGCATGGGCAGTCTCTGGGTTAGGAACCTGTCCCTCCAGCATGTTCTGTTGATTATGGTAATGAGGTTAAGGTCTCTGGAGTGTGTGGTGTGGAGGGATTGGGATTTCTTTAGATGTAGCATTTCTAACAGAGCTGGGTCAGACATTGCTTTGTAAGTCAAGCAGAGATCACCTCTAAGTAGGAGATATGAGACAGAAAATAGTTGGGAGTTTTTTGAGTCTGTTCATATAGGACAAATGTTTAAGGCCTAGGATCCTCTTTGTGGGGTACTATTGTGGCCTCTCCAGTTGTTGCAGGTGTTTAGTGAGGTACATGCCAAATGGGGCATTGTACTCAATGACTGGCCTAATGAGTGCCATTGCCCAAAGAATGAACATCCAGAAATAGCAGCAGCCTGGTCTACATAACCTTTTCCATGACCTCCCTGGAATGGAGGTAAGACTAGCATGCCTGGAATTACCTGGCTCCAACTTCAAGCAGTGGAACCAGTACTGGAGTCCTCCAGTCATCCAACACCTTTCCGGTTATTATTGAAAGAGCACGTTTTAGTCAGTTCAAGCACTACTACTACCTGTCACAGACCCAAACAGATAACCTACCCACAAGTTATACCCTCTATCTCATAGTGAGTTCATTCTCCACTCACTCTCTACTTCTTCCTCCAGTTGTATTCCTGTCTGTGTTTTCCCAACCTGTTCTGCTCTGCATTCCCAATACTTCTGTCTACATTGCTGATCTTATATAAGTACAAATATAAGGAAACATGCTCAGTTAATACTAGCTGATTGATAGCATTTTCAACCCCCCAATAGTTTCAATTTAATAATCATATGATGATTCCTACTTTTTTCCCAGTAACATCTGATAACATTTTTTACCCCATCCATCCATCCACATCCCCTTTTGCCCATTTTTGCACATGGGTCAGAGTATTACTTCAACAGTAACAATCATCTAGAGCCAAGTTTCACACAGCTGAGTCAGTAGCTCCATCACAGTTGTTCTTTTCCATACAACACACTCACATGCACACTCATACCTATGGCCGATTTAGGGTGCCCAGTTCACCTACTGCATGTCTTTGGAAGGTGGAAGAAAACCAGAGCATCCAGATGAAATCCATGTGAACACAGGTAGGACATGCAGACTCTGCATAGAAGGCACGCCAGACAAGAATCAAACCAGGGATCCTCTTGCTGTGAGGCAACAATGCTATCTGCCATGCCACTGTGGCACCCTTCTCCCTTTGAAATTATTACTATTCTCCACTATACCAGCTGAGCCACTGTGGCAATCTATGTGTCTACTGCAACTGGTCTGTTGGACTAGCTTGGCTGCCTTTTTGACATTTTCATAGGCCTTTGCTTCACTTTACCTTTTGTCACCTTTACTATGCATTTGTATTTTTATTGGTAATCTGCTTTATCTCTCTGCTTAGCTAGGATAGTTGTCTTTTCTTTGCAGATGCTCCGTTCTTTGCCTGGTAAATAGAAATCCCCATCTGCATTAATGCAATCCACAACTCTTTAACACAGTATTAATACCATGTTTCCCAGCAGATTATGCCTACTCTTTTGTAATTCCAGATCTCTTTTTTTATACTGCATTCAGTCAATATTCAGGGCTTGTACATTACAACACAGCAATATTACTGTTCGTGAGTGTCATTCCTTAACTGCTGTCAGCAGTCCAGAACATTTAGGACCAAGTTAAAAGCACTTACCCTCCTGGAAGGGGTCATCACACTGCTTTAGTTTTGCTTTCAACAAGGTTTGTACGACCTTCTTTTGCCTCCTTACTCTAAATGTGGCACCTCACATTGACTTCTGAAAGATTAAAACCCCCTAAGAGTATAGCCCTCTTCTTACCCTTCAATGAGAAACAAATAAAGCATATTAGTAATGGCTGTACATGTTACATGCTACATGTACATGTTGCATGTACAGAATAAGGAGCACAAGCAGATACTGAACAGTAATTGGGTATTACATAGCAACATATGCCCAACACTGCACTTCCCTCATGACTAACATTAAAACGCAGAAGTCAATATGATAGGCTCACAGAAATCATAATTAAAGGCATAAGTCACAGGAAATGAAATATGTGTTTAAATAATCCATATGATGGAATATTATATAGCCTTATTATTAAAAGAAAATAAGCTTACCATGTAATTTTATATGTCAAGGGTGATCTTGAGGTAGAAGAATACACGCTGCATTGCTACTTGTAAAGCAAATTAAAATAAATAAATAAATTAATTAATCTTATGTTATTACCTACTTTAGTCAGCTGGATTCCAAATGTAGAGTCTAAGACAGACAATAATGTCATGGTAATTTTGAAATAATGTCCTATAAGTGACACAATATGGCCAATATTTATTACAACAGTCCCCAAAAATGGCAAAAATCTTACAGCTTCACTTTAATAAAAACGGAGTTTTTATATCAGTAATAGTTTACTTGTCCTCAGTTTCTTCAGCAGCAGTTTGATTGAATCTTTTAGTAAAATTCAGTTTGTGAAAACGTATTTAATGAAATGTCATTTGACTGGGTTTCTCTTCAGTTTCATGTACTTCTTTGTTCAAGCTATACTTCTTTGTTCAAGCACCTTTTCCATCTTTAGGTAGTTACCAGGCATGCAGTCTAGCAGACCATTTCGGAGCCCAATCCAAATTCCCTCAGTGCCCCAAAGCACTGTCTGGTTAAGTGACTTGCTGAAGGTCACACAGCAGGCAAAATGGAAGTGAAGGGAATCAAACCTTGTACCCCTAGAAATTACTCATTAATACTAGCCTTAGTCCTGTACGCCAACTATTGATCAAGATCATGTTTTCTTTGCTTGGGTCTGTAGGCCCAATTGTTATGCATACTGCATAGTTCTTTTGATATTTCTGTTAGCATGGAACAAAAAATAATTAATATGCAGTTTCCTTTTTCTCTTAACTGCGATCTCTGAGATACTATCTAAAGTAAGATGGGTCTGGAAGGAGAGGCTTGCCCCTGTGCACGACATGCTGTTTTTTTCTGTTCTTAATCCTAATGTGTCACATGTATTTTAGGTACCAACAGTCTGATGTTTGGGCATAGTTTCACCTCATCTCCACACACACACACACACACACACACACACACACACACACACACACACACACACACACACACACACACACACACACCTATGCTGTTTTAAGAATAGGACAGTTCTAGTTATCAGCATCTGGTATATGGACTTAGCTTCACTATACCTACCCCCAACCTAAACTGTTTTAAGACTAGGATAGACCTAGATCCCAATAGTCAGGATGTGATAACTATACATTCCTACTTACAGGCTGTGCAGTTATGCGGTGGTGTAATTTTGCAGTACAAATTAAAAGTTAATTGTTACTGTGTTGTTTTTGGTGATTTAAGTATTTAAAATGTGTTGTTTTAAATTATTTTTTCAATACCTCATAATTTGGTATATTCCCTTTCAACAAGCAACACTAGAGCTGTCTGTGCATGCATAAAGCAAATTCATCAGAACCAAGAAGTTTGTTAGATTTAGTAGGTTTGATTAAGTTTTAGTTCTGCACATGGAGGCAATGGCTACTAACTGTTCTTGCATTTTAATACTAAAATGACGTAGCAGTACAAAGCAATGTTGTAGAATTACATTTACTGCAAAGGAAACTTGCATAGATTTCAGACAGGTGCTGGATATGCATAGGTGTGAAGGAATGGAAGTTACAAAATAGCTAGGTAACAAAAACAGGAGAGGGTGAAGAATAAATGTAAATAAGTGTGTAGCATTATGGCAACAAAGAAGATACACTGCAAGAAAAATAGCTGAGCATAAGCTGAAACATGCATGAACAATATGTCTATAGTTAGATCAAAAACTACTGAAAACACAGTTAAGACACAACTAACCCTGTTGTTTCTTCTTAGGCTTGATACAATTTATGCTATTTCAGCTCATGTTTAAAGCTTTCTTTTTTAATGGTGTATTGGAAAGAGTGAAGATTCTTATTTCTGAATGTAAGAGAACATTAGTGTCCTTCTCTGTTCTTTGAGAGGTATCACGGGAGAGGAACAAATTTTCTGAACATTAGTAGGACTGGGAAAACATACAATGCATGTGTCAAGGTCAGGCAGCCCTATAGGGTACTTACTGTAGCAAAGATGTCATGCAGTGACAAGCTTTGCATCCTGGAACATGGATCATGAGGCAGCCTTTTGAGAACACTGAGTAAATGAACAGAAGGGTACTAGACAGTGATATCTGATACATTTCATTAGAGACCCTGTTCACGTCAGACAGACAGTGCAATTATTTGACTTATTAGATCTGTCAAATGTTTATGTGCAGAAATAATGAAGACACTGATGAACCTAGATAATTAACTAGGCAGTATAACGTACCGATCTTAGCAGTCATGAAACTCGAGTAGTTGACTATAAAATATCTCAGATATATAAAGAAGGTGGATGAGGACAGCTCATTTCAGAAAGTGAAATATTTAGGCTACTGTGATAAGACCAACAAAGCAGTCAGTTCCTGCTGAACAGACTTTAATATATATAAAAAGGACTACATACATAGCCATAGTTTTCAGAAGAGACAAGAAAGTGACCAAAAAGTTCTTTAAATGAACTGCTTAAAGTCACAAAGTATACAAGCGGAAGTGATGGGAATCACTCTAGGAGCTAGGATAAGAAGCAAGATCAAGAAGCATTTCTTTATAGAAAAGTTACTGAACGTAAGATACAAATTTTCATTTGGGTGGGTGGGGCAGGAGAAAACAGCAGAGAATTGTAACACTACTGCTATGCAGAGATAAACCTGACTTTAGAAAAAGTAATAAGACAGAGATTAAATAAGATCTTTGGAGTTTGCTCATGTAATGACTAGCTTACATAAAATAGTCAGTAAAGGTTGCTTTTATTGAAGGATGAACAGGATGGATATTTTGGCTATCTATTAGCTACGTATATCAACATTACTCTTTAAAATGAATGTCTTATTTAGTTACTGTAGGAAGACAAATGTTACATCATAAATCTAGTATCATCTGTGCATCAAAAGTAGGTGAAAGGTGAACATTAAAACAGATTTTTGTATCTTGTTCTTATGATAGTTTCTTTTTTTTTCCAGGAATGGCATGAAAAGCAGCCGTTATGCAGTAGACTGATAACTAAACAGTGAGGATGCAGGCTGTTTGTAAGTCAAAGTAACCAGATTCATGTAGTCTGTTCCACTAGATATGGTGGGATACAGGTTACCAAAAGTCTGATTGTACTTTGCTTCTAAATATTACAAGTGCATCAAATACAGTTATAGCAGACATGTAAAAAGAAACCACTTAACTGGGATTTTTGGATGACTCACTAATGTCACAGAAACCTTCAATGAGGCCAACCATGGGACTGTTCATACATAGTGAAGAAAGTAAGCCCTGTTATTAACCCTTTCCCTACTGTGATGTTTTGTAACCACAGCTGGAGTCAATCGAAATCTATATTCTCATGACACTGAATCACACTTTGCAGGAAAGCAGGAAAGGAAAACAAACATACGATTTCTTTTGTGGATCCACTTGTATTGTCACTCTGTGGCTGGCCCCACTTTCTATTAGCAAACTAAATAAAGGAAAATAAAAACTGCAGCTGTGAAACAATAATATACTAGTTTTACAAAATCCATGCAAAATACTGAAAACTGCACTAACAGTTTAGTCAAATGCCTGCTGGGAGAAAAAAAATCTCTGTGTACCAGCTGTGTCATTTAAAATATCATCTCACACTGTGTTCTCCTCATTTACATATCAAAACTGCTACAGATTTTCATTCTGAAATTGATGAAATCCCAGATGTCATCCCCAACCATGAACATCTGCCACTCCAAAATAACAGATTATGTTAAACGCCTTTGTTATTCCATAAACAGATGTATCTGTATACACTGCTTAAACATAGCAGTTCTGATGGCAGGCAGAAGACCCGTACAAACTGATAAATTCCTATTCTGTATCCAGCACTAGCATAAAACAGTATCTGCCATATAACACATTATGTAGAAACCTGCTTGAATACTGCAACCTCATAAAAATGCAGACATGCATATATAGATATATATCTCGATATATCTATTTATATATGCATGTCTCTCTCTCTCTCTCTCTCTCTCTCTCTCTCTCTATATATATATATATACATATATATTGCTCTATATATATATATAGATATATATACATATATATACATATATATATATGTATATATATGTATATATATATGTATATATATGTATATATATATATATATATATATATATATTAAAGCATATAGATACATATGGGGTAGGGCAGTTGGTTAAAGGACCAGCTACATACATTGATATTAAATCGTCGACATGATAAACACCAACACATTCTGTACATGCTCTGGGGATTACCCTGGAGTGGTTGGAATGGAGTAAACCAAATACAAGTGTTTTTTGCAGTAGACAAGCTTTCTGTAACTCCATACTCCCTGCTAAATTACATATACTAACTCCAAAATTTCACAATCTGCAGGGAAAGGAAATATTCCTCAACCTGAGGATTGTTGATTTCACATACCTGTCAACCATCTGTCTGAGCTGACCAAATGGTGTTGACCAAACAGATGTTAACATAGATGTTCATTTGACCAACTGTCCACAAACCATACAGATATATATGTACACATGCACACACAGAAATATATAAATATATATAGATGGATGTAGATATATATGTATGTGTGTGAGTGTATGCAAATATATACATATATATATATATATATATATATATATATATATATATATATATATATATTTATCCCTTTAAGTGTAGATATCTGCTATCCCACTACTAATAACACACAAAACATTTACCAGTTTCCCATCTTTTCAAAATCACCAACATTCTTGCTTTATGCTAATGGTTTGGCAACTGTGAAATACTTCACCATCTAGTTTTTCACTTGTCTGATTTATGACCTCACCATAAGAATAAAAGTTAATGAAATTCTGCACGTTTTCTTTAATTTGAGACTGTAGTCAAAGGGCAAAATGGCTGTTCAGCCGAATGAGATGTGCTTTCTTCCTTGTCTGACAAGTGACATCACTCTATGGAAAATCATGGTGATATGCGAAAAAAGTAGCATTTCTGGACACAAAGTGACATACAGGATTGCAAGCTGATAAGACTAGCAGTGTTCAATAATTTGATCTCAGATTTCCAAGTACTAATTTATTCATCACATTTCTTGAATCTGTCAAATGTCAACTTTTCATAACATGTCTAGAAGGTGTTTTTGCATTCCAAAAGATGATTCTAGGGTAACTGCGCAAAATTATCTTTTGACAAGGCATGTAAAATTGCACTGCTAGCTTTTTACTCCTCTGTGTTAAAGCATAATACTTTTAATAATGTATTTATCTAATATACTATTCACATTGTTTTACACCTACACGTAAAAGCAAATAATGCCTTTCTGTTGTTATTTTCATCTGTAAGATGTGCTATCTCCCTCTAAATGGTTTGCAGCTCAAGATGTACTTTAAAATTGAAGTCTATAATTAGTGTATACACATTGAAAAAATAAAATAAAATAAAGGATAAAGACTAGATTTCCATTGCCAAAAATATGCTTATTGCTTGACTTGCACATTTGATATATAAATAGCCTCAAGGGGTCATTTGTGTGTCAGTGGGTTGACAGTACAATGACCACTCTGACATTTAATGGAAGTGTAGCAATTATTGATTATGATATAGGAACCAATGTTATTATTTACACAAATCAATACTTAGTTTAATACCAGTTTCTGGAAAATAAAATGGTAAAAAATCAGTGCAATAACAGTTTTATCTGGGCTTAAGAACCTAACAGCATTCAGAAAACTACATTTAGGTGATCAGTTGTCAAATGAAATGTAATTTCACATTCATTATGTTTCACTGAGTGCCCTTTCTATAGCTGCAATTAAGTTTTTTGAATTTCATCCAAAATGGCACATGTATGCATTGTTTTGTATTTGATTGCTTTGTTTTCATTGTAGAAATAGTACAGCAAGCCCCGTGACAAAGGAAAAGCTTTGCAACAGTTCACTTATCAATGTTGTACATAATAATATTCAGTCATATACGAGACAGCATTAGGGCATTGGATATTACCCCCATATAACACTGCTTGACAGTCATTTGTTATTTAGACAGTACATGGAATCTTAATATACTCTATAAATAAATGGGAAAAATAAATAGCTGAGGGGACTGTTACTTTCTGAAATACATTTCACTTCTGTTTTACATCTGCACTTTAAGTAGACTATTTCTGACACTCTGGCTTCTGTGGACACCATTGAACGTTAAAAAGTAATGCTTTTGACAAAGAAGTCATGTGATGCAAGTACCACAGTAGAACAATTTTATTAAACCAGTTGATTTTCACATCTAACAGCAAGCAGTGATGCACTGTGTAAAGGTTATTAGATCGGATGGCTACTGAAAGTTAATCATAGCACTTACCCTATCAAAGGTTGATAGGTCATTCTGGTTACTTGGATGAATCTCCCTCAGCATTTTATTTGTAACAGCCATTTGCCATTCTTCAAAGAATATAGTAGCATTTTGCTCTATTAAACAACAGGGTACTTGAAAAAATTATTGACTCCCATGGCATGGAGGGACAGAGGCCTTATTGTGACCCAGGAAGTTGGGGTTTGATTAGTAGGCCTAGCCCTGGAAGTATCAGGCAGACAGTGAGAGGAGTGAAGGTATGTGGCCCAAATGCACCTCAAATGGAAAGGGCGGGTGTAGAGGGCATGGGTCACTTAAGGAGCATGCATAGAAGTGTAATTTGACCAGTCAAGACTGGGGAAAACAACTTCTTATGCTTGATGGGGGGGGGGGATTTGCAAAACTGAGGTATGACCAGCTCAGACAGCCCATTGCCAATCCCCCTTCAGATTTGAAAGCCAAACATCCATAAAGGAATGTATGGGCCTTAACACAGAAATCTTTGAGCTACCTCATTTGGTTTCTAATTGATGGAACTCCTGGTCACTCCTCAGCTCAGGGGTGAGGAAGAAATAGGACATTTGGCAAAGATGAAGCTAATAGTCAACAGACAGAGGGTCAAAGAGCATAAAAAAGACATAAAGATGTTTACTTTTAGAAACAGTACCTGTTCCTATAATTTATGTTATATATGTACTCATTCAGCCTTTACTCTCTGATCAACACTGTTACTTTGATATGGAGATAAGACAGTAAAACTAACTTATGATACCCATAGGCAGTATAATAACCAAATTTAAAATGTTATTATCTGTAGTTATTTATTTTCATCAAGCAGGTTCACTGCCAGTTTGACATTATATTGTGGGAGAAACAGATTATGATTAGATTTTGTGGTAACTGTTGTAACAAACTAATGTAAAGGGCATACAGCACTAACCCCATTACATAGAGACAAGTGTTCATCACTTAGCAAATGCAGGGGAGTAGAGTGGTAAAAGCCTAACTACAACATAGGTGACCAGAGTTCAATCTGAACAACACAGGCGACCTGAGTTCTATTAGCAGCTCAGCCATCTGAGGTGTGGGCAGGAGGTATGGTGTGCCCATCCCAGGTAGAAGAGTGGGCGTTGAGCATTACCCATGGATGTAGAGGTTTTGTGTTCAAAAGAGAGGGAAAGGAGTACAAGCATTAAGCTAGCATGTCCCCATTACATGCCCCATAGGATACAACATCGAAAATACAAGGGGGTGATAAGGGTGATTCATAATAGAAAAATCATTCATGGCAGTTAATGGCACATGGTGCTGGGATCCTCTAAACATCTGATTGGCTCCTATTCTTTATTATGAGTCTGGGAAAGTCTAGGAGAAGATGGCAGACCCAATGATGGACAGGAATACCAGGATGTCCTGATGGTCAGCTCCGAAGGTAGAGGGCCTCTACACCCCCAGAACGACATTACTTACACAGTAACACACATTCTGGATGACATTATTACACTTAGAGAATGAACTGTCTGTAAAATTGTTGTGTATTACTTACTTATTTTATTATTACTATATTATTTTTTATATATTTTTGATGTAAAATAGTTCCCCTGCCTAATGTTTCAAACTTGCTGTAGTAAATTGAAATGGTGTTGCTTAAAGTATTTTACATCCAAAATATAACATTTTCAAAAATATTCAGATATTTACTTCACTTTTTGGTCCTTTGCTCCTAAAATGTGTGATTTGTTGTCCGTCATTGAGGACTGAAGTTATTTAATAATGACATACATTTCAGGTTCAGACTTGATTTCCTTCAGAAAATTCATGCTAACACAATCGTATTATTCAAGCAACACAATTTTATAAGAGGAATGTTTAAAATCTATACCTATTTCTGAGCCTTTGTTATCCCTTTACTTTAGGCTTCATCCAGATTTCTTGAGTTACAAGGTTAGCAGGTATGCACACCTCTTAACTGCTGCTGCCAGTGGTTAGTCAAGCTCACACACACACACACACACACACACACACACACACACACACACACACACACACACACACACACACACACACACACACTTGCACTTCAGAAAATTCATATTAACACAAATTCTGTTATTTAAGCAACATCTGTTCCCATTTTTGAGCCTTTGCTCACCCTGTATTTCAGGGTTTATTGAGATTTCTTGAGTTAAGATGTAGAGGTATGCAGACCTCTTAACTACTGCTGCTGCTGCCACTGTTTGATTGCTTGCACTCTTTACACACACACACACACACACACACACACACACACACATGCACACTTCCAGTTTCATGCATGCAAGCACGCATACACTTACACATTCAGACAGAAAGAGAAACATAAACTTATTCATACACACACTTTATTTTTTATGTTTCTTTTACTTTCATACTCACTAAACAGTAAAATCACTGCTTAGTGAGTGTAAAATAATGGCTCATTTAATCTATCTCTCTTTCATGCTGCATACATACAAACACACAGACATAGACATACACACATGCTTCTCTATTTTTTTTTCTGATTTTACACTCACCAAATAGCAAAAGCAGTTATCTAACATAAAACAATGGTGGCCATTACCTGTATTTCAGTCCAAGCTCCATGACAGCTTAATATGTTGCCAAGAAGCAGCGGACTCATTCTTCAGTGGGCATTACCTGTAGATTAACTCCCTACTGGAGAACATTTGTTCTCCAATCTTGGTGCCAGTGTACAGGTCGCCTATTCTCTAAACATGATTATCACACAAGGTATTCTGTGGAGTATTAGCATTAATAAAAAGCAATAAAAATATAACTTAGTCATGTGCCTTACACATAATTGTTACATTAGGTTCCAGGCAGGTATCTCTTGCTTTAGCTAGGGAGGGAGAGAGGAGTAGAACAGTGGTACTGTATTCCCAAGAAATGATCAGTATATAAGACACTGGAGAGGGCGGAGCAAGATGCTGCTAGAAAACATAGCACTGTAATGCAGATCACCCTACTACTATATAGTGACCATGGTACACTAGGATACAAGACAACATGATGACAATGTTCCCAGATCAGCTTCATATACAGTGCAAGGTACATGGTGGAGAGCTGAATGCTGAAGTAAGGAGAATTTTGCATAATACCACTATGCACAACTATAGCAGTACACAATCCCACTGCACACCACTATAGTGATAAATGTTCCCACAACAGACCACTACAACAGTACATATTCCCACTGTGTACCATTATAGCGGTACACACTCCCACTGTGCACCACTATAGTAGTACACATTCCCACTGTACACCACTACAGCAGTACACATTGCCATTGCACTATTATAGCAGTACATATTGCCACTGTACACCATTGTAGTGGTACACATTCCCACTGTGCACTATTATAGTGGCACATATTTCCACTGTGTACCACTATAATGGTACGCATTCCCACTGTGCACCACTATAGCAGTACACATTGCCAGTGTGCACCACTATAGAAGTACACATTGCCACTGTGCACTAATATAGCAGTACACATTGCCACTGTGCATCACTATAGCAGTACACATTGCAACTGTCCACCATTATAGTAGTACATATTGCCTCTGTGCACCATTACAGCAGTACATATTTCCACTGTGCACCACTATAGTGGTATATATTCCCATTGTGCACCACCATAGCAGTACACATCCCCGCTATGCACCATTATAGCAGTACACATTCCCACTGTGCACCACTATAGCAGCAAACATTCCCACTGTGCACCACTACAGTGGTAGATATTCCCTCTGTGCACCACTATAGTGGTACACATTCCCAGTGAGCACCCATATACCAGTACACATTTCCACTATGCACCACTATAGTGATACACATTTTCACTATGGACCACTATAGTAGTACACATTTCCACTGTACACCCCTAGAGTGGCACACATTCATACTGAGCACCCCTATACCAGTACACTTTTCCACTATGCACCACTATAGTGGTACACATTCTCACTATGCACCACTATAGTACTACACTTTTCCACTGTACACCCCTATATTGGTACACATTTCCACTATGCATCACTATAGTGGTACACATTGCCACTGTACACCACTATAGAGATAAATGTTCCCACTATAGACCACTATAGCAGTACATAATCCCACTGTGCACCATTATAGTGGCACACATTCCCATTGTACACCAGTATAGCAGTACATATTGCCACTGTGCACCATTATAGCAGTACACATTGCCACCATGCACCATTATAGCAATACACATTCCCACTGTGTACCATTATAGTGGTAAACACTCCCACTGTGCACCACTATAGTGGTACACATTCCCATTGTACACCACTACAGCAGTACACATTGACACTGCTCCATTATTGCAGTACATATTGCCACTGTACACCATTATAGTGGTACACATTCCCACTGTTCACTATTATAGTGGTACATATTTCCACTCTGCACCACTATAATGGCACACATTCCTACTGTGCACCACTACAGCAGTACACACTGCCAGTGTGCACCACTATAGCAGTACACATTGCCACTGTGCTCTGTTATAGCAGTACACATTGCCACTATGCATCACTATAGCAGTACACATTACAACTGTCCACCATTATAGCAGTACATATTGCCACTGTGCACCATTACAGCAGTACATATTTCAACTGTGCACCACTATAGTGGTACATATTCCCATTGTGCACCACTATAGCAGTACACATCCCCACTATGCACCATTATAGCAATACACATTCCCACTGTGCACCACTATAGCAGCAAACATTCCCACTGTGCACCACTACAGTGGTAGATATTCCCACTGAGCACCCATATACCAGTACACATTTCCACTATAAACCACTATAGTGATACACATTTTCACTATGGACCACTATAGTAGTACACATTTCCACTGTACACCCCTATAATGGCACAAATTCCCACTAAGTACCCCTATACCAGTGCACATTTCCACTATGCACCACTATAGTGGTACACATTCTCACTATGCACCACTATAGTACTACACTTTTCCACTGTACACCCCTATATTGGTGCACATTTCCACTATGCACCACTATAGTGGCACACATTGCCGCTGTATACCACTATAGAGATAGATTTTCCCACTATAGACCACTATAGCAGTACATAATCCTACTGTGCACCATTATAGTGGTACACATTCCCATTGTACACCAGTATAGCAGTACATATTGCCACTGTGCACCATTATAGCAGTACACATTGCCACCATGCACCATTATAGCAGTACACATTCCCACTGTGCACCATTATAGTGGTACATATTCCCACTGTGAGTCACTTTAGTAGTACACATTCCCACTGTGCACTACTATACTAGCACACATTGCCACTGTGCACCACAATAGCAGTACACATTCCCAGTATGCACCACTATAGTGATACACATTCCCACTATGCACCATTATAGCAGTACACATTCCCATTGTGCACCACTAAAGCAGCAAACATTCCCACTGCACACCACTATAGCGGATACATTCCCACAGTGCACCAGTATAGTGGTAGACATTCCCACTGTTCACAACTATATTGTTACACATTCCCACTGAGCACCCCTATACCAGTACACATTTCCACTATGCACCACTGTAGTGGTATGCATTCTCACTACGCACCACTATAGTAGTACACATTTCAACTGTACACCCATACAGTGGTACACATTCCCACTATGCACCACGATAGTGGTACATATTCCTGCTGTACACCACTATAGCGATAAATGTTCCCACTATAGACCACTACAGCAGTATGTATTCCCACTGTGCACCATTATAATGGTATACATTCCCACTGTACACCACTATAGTAGTACACATTACCACTGTGCACCAGTACAGCAATACACATTGCCACTGTGCACCATTATAGCAGTTCACATTCCCACTGTGCACCATTATAGCAGTACATATTCCCAATGTGCACCACTATAGTGGTACACATTCCCACTGTGCATCACTATAGCAGTACACATTGCCATTGTGCACCATTATAACAGTACATATTCCCACTGTGCACCACTATAGCAGTACACATTCCAATTATGCACCACTATAGCAATGCACATTCCCACTATGCACCATTATAGCAGTACACATTCCCACTGTGCACCACTATAGCAGCAAACATTCCCAGTGTGCACCACTATAGTGGCAAACATTCCCACTGCACACCACTATAGCAGTACACATTCCCACAGTGCACCAGTATAGTGATAGACATTCCCCACTGTTCACCACTATAGTGGTATACATTCCCACTGAGCACCCCTATACCAGTGCACATTTCCACCACTATGCAACACTATAGTAGTACACATTTCCACTATACACTCTTATAGTGGTACACATTCACACTATGCACCACTATAGCAGTACACATTCCCACTATGCACTACTATAGATCACACCGTGCAATAGTTAGTATTTCATTGAGAATAACATAGCATGACAACACAAGAAATCCTACAGATAGCTGCCACACAATCCAAGAAGTAGGGGGAAATTAAAAGATAATCAAAAGATGAACATCACAACTACACTGCAAGCCTTTTAATGTATTGTTTTTTATTTATTTATTTATTTATTTATTTTTACCTCTAATGCTTAGGATTCCACTGTGTGTACATGTAAAATACACAATTCACCACCACTGTCTTCCTTAGTTACAGATGTCAATGGTTATGGAAGACAGCATAAAATATAGGTACATATTGCAGCAGCAATGGACAGCATTCAGCAGAATACCAGGACACAGTCTGGAAAATCTGATCTAGTGTAGTATGCAAGAATGCAGCACTGCATTTCATTCCCAATGCACTCCTGCATACTGCCTGCTACTTTTCATCTCACTTATGCTTATTAGTACTCCACGATTTTGCCTGTACATTACAGAGTCCTGGTAAGTTAGGATCATATTTGTTTGTACTGATGGTATATCTGTGCATGTTTTGTAGTTACGCAGCTGTAGTGTTACAACTATGCAATGATCACACATGATTCATCTAGTGTGTGTGTGTTTGTGTGTGTGTGTGTGTGTGTGTGTGTGCATGCATGTGTGTGTGTGGATGTGTCTATTTATATAAAACATACATACATTTAAGGGCGCACATATTACTTGGATCTAGTGTGCCTGTGAAAAGGACACATTTTAGTAGCATCTGACTTCCCCACATAAAGAGGTACCTGCTTGTCTATTAATACAATGATATGCATGGAAGGTCTGTATGATGATCACGCTCCCCAGAAAACAATACATATTTTTGTAGTTTATCATTTTGTAGGGCTAGTGACATAATTTCTTGTACATAGGCCGCATCTACATCACATTTACTTCCTCATGTGAGGCAAGTTACATAAGGTGTCTTACTTTTCAGGCATGTCCTGACAATTTATACTTTCATTAAGGAATGAAGTAATATACCAAGTCTAGGTTTTGAAATCAGGCATAGGTGCATTAGCATACCTCACACCTGCATTCGTATACACCATCCGCATGCGTTTGCTCAGTATTTCTTACGTAACATGGTATCGCAAGCTTGGTACTGTGCCTGGCCCTGAGCAGAAACTGTCTTAAAACCTGGCCCCTCAGTTCAAGAACAGCTACCCAGATTATAAACATATCCATCATAAAAGATTATTTTGCATATTGACACTTAAATGACCTTTTAAGACAGAATTGCACTGGGACAGTTCAGACCTTATGACATGGACTCACAAGTACATAATTCTGTCAGGTTTCCTCAAAATATTAACAACTGCTTGTATAACTGCTGTTTTAACTTGGATAACATTCCCCTGTAACTTCATGAATATTTAACATTTTAGATTTTATTTGGAAAATGATGTTCATGGGACTCCACAAAATTTAAGTTGCTAAACTCTTATGGCAGTTTTTGGAAAGCTTGTCTCAAGTTATGCAATGACCATTCTCTAATTAATTATAGGTTCATTGGTTCATAGGTAGGAACTAGGCTATCTGCCCGAGGGCATTTATATGTCTAGCCAGAGTGTGTCGGCTTTCGCCACCCCATTGATTAATTAACTGATCCTCTGTCAAGCAGAGCCAATGAAGTGATCCCAGGGGTGTATTTTCTGTTACCCATCCACTCGTCAAGGTTTCTCTTGAAGAGTGTTAGTGAGGGGCTCTGCCAAATGTAGTTTGGAATTTTGTTCCAAAGCATTGGGAGTCTCTGTGACAGGAATCTATCCCTCCAGCATGTTCTATTTATTGTTGTGGCGAGGTTTAGCTCACTAGAGCACGTGGCTCGCAGTGACTTGGATTTCTTTAGGTGGAGCATGCCCATCAATTCTGAGTTGGACATGGCTTAGTAAGTCAGGCAGAGATCACCTCTGAGTAAGCGATATGCCACTGAGTACAGCCAGAGTTTTTCAGTCGGCCTGCATATGTTTGAAGCCAGTAACCCTCTTGGTGAGGTACTTTTGTGGTCTTTCCAGCTGTTGGAAGTACACCTCTTGTGAGGTACATCTCAAATGGGGCATTGTACTCTATGATGGGTCTGATGAGTGATGAGTAGAGGGACACTATAACCTCTTTATTTCTAGATTCAAACCCTTTAGTAATTAGATGAGCCACATAGAAGGATTTCCTAACTACTTTATTTATTTATTTATTTATTTATTTATTTATTTATTTTTATTTTTATTTACATTTGTTGACTGGGCTAGTCTAGCTGGATACATATCCCTTTTCAGTAGAGGCCCGAGGAGAAAAGCTCCAACATGAGTGAATTAATACATTCAAAATATTCTAAAAATGACTAGTTTCACATTACATAATAAGACATGATAAGAAAAAATTAATAAATTGTGAACAATGTAAGGTTTCATTAGAGTAGAAGTAAGAAATAAACAAGTCTTAATGCTTTAGTAGGGTTCATGTGAAGTCAATCAAAATCTAAAGCATTAGAACATTAGCAAAACTTTTTAGTAGTGTTGTTCATAAGATATGGGGGGTAACTGTTAAGGAAGCAGGAGAAAAAGAAACGGGAGGGGAGAGAAGAAAAGTAGATTCAATCAGGCTTTGAGCAGGGGCAAAGCCAATGTATTTTAAGGTGGTCTCTAAGGTGTTTTTTGAAGATTAGAGAGGATGAGAGTGAGGTGAGTGTATTAGGAAGTTTGTTCCAGATTCTACCCACAACATCGGAGAAGAGGGAATCGCCTGCTTTGTTATTAGAAGGGTTGTTGGCAATAAGTAGCTTATTAGCTGAGCTTAGTGTTGAAAGATTTTTATAAGGGGAGATCAGATTAGTAAGGATGAGAGTATTAGTAGGATGGTGCAGGATTTTTTGTGCAATCACAAGTTGATTGTATTGTAGTTGATTTTGTAGTTCTAACCATTTGAGTTGTTTAAGGTTGAGGCAGTGATGGGTTATGTACGGAGAGCCAGTGGCAAATCTGGTTATGTTATTGTAACTAGTTTCAAGTTTGGTGAGATTATGCTTTGATAGATTGGTGTAAATGGCAGATGCATAGAATAGGGTGGAAGTAAGATGAGTCTGGGCAATGGATTTCTTAGCTAGTGGTGTAAGGAAGGGTTTTATTCTATACAGGGAGCCTAATTTTTTATTAACAGTTTTTATAATATTATTAACATGGGCATCGAAGCTGAGGTTATGGTCAATAGTTATACCAAGTATATGAGCAGTAGAATCAGGGGAAATGCAGGTTCCATTGTCAGAGGTAATAGTGAAGTGGAACTGAGGAGATTTTATGGTGGGAGTAAAGAGTAGTAGCTTAGTTTTCTTGGGGTTAAGAAGAAGGCAGCATTGGGTGAACCATTTTTCAACTGTGTTAAATACATTTTGTGTAAGGGTGTGGAGAGAGGAAGAAGACTTGGCAGTACAGATAAGAGTAGAGTCATCAGCGTATTGTATACAGGTGGATTGTGGAAAAACAGTATGGAGATCATTAATAAAGATGGAGAAAAGAAGAGGGCCTAGGATAGAACCTTGAGGAACTCCAGTGCTCACTGGGAGGTGTGTGGATAGATTATTGTCCCAGAGTACTGCTTGTTGTCTATTTTCCAGATAAGATTTGAACCAAAGGATTGCTTGTGGGTCAAGAGATTGGGCTTTAGCACATTAATAAGTAGGTTGTGATTGACCATATCAAAGGCTTTGGAAAGGTCAATAAATAGAGCAGCTGAGAGACAGTTATTGTTATGATTCCTATTTATGCAATCAGTAAAAGTTAAAAGGGCAGAAGTAGTGCTATGAAAGGGCCTAAATCCGTGTTGGCAGTTAGCAAGCAAGTTGTTTTGGAGAAGGTGCTGGAGTAGCTGATGGTGAATACATTTTTCCATAATTTTGTCTAGTGGGGAGAGTAGAGCAATAGGACGGTAGTTGGAGATTTCAGTACGTTTACCTCCTTTGTGCAAAGGGATTATATGAGAGAATTTCCATATAGAAGGGATGTAGGCTTCAGAGATGGATCTGTTTATCAGGATAGAAACAGGGTATGCTATGACTTTGGCTGTAATTTGAAGGTATTCTGCTGGGAGGCAATCAGCCGAGGGGGTGCAGGGTTTGAGTTTTTGAAGGAGTTTGCAGATAAAGGAGGTTGGTACAGGTTGCAAATGAAGGGAGGGAAAGGGATTGTTAGTGTGTTGTGTAGGAGTGGGGGTCATGGGAACTAGAGTTTGAGTTAAAGTTTGAATAGCTTCAATGAAGTAATTGTTAAAGGCATTAGCTATTTGCAGAGGATTACTACTGGGAATAGAGCAGGGGGAAGGAGTTGTGGCATGTCCTGGTTTGAGAAGTTTATTAATGCCAGACCAGAATTTTTTAGGATTATTAGAGTGTGAATGTTGCAGGTGGGAGTGGTAGTTTTTTAATCTGAGATTATATCCTTTTTGACAGCATTTCTTAGTTTTTTAAAGTATAGATGATCTACAGAGCTTTTAGAGGTTCTCCATCTTGCCCATATTTTGTTTCGTAGAAACATTTTTTCTTTGGTTTGTTTTGTGAGCCAGGGGGCTATTTTTGTCCTGATTCTGGAGGAGCGGAAAGGAGCATGGTTATTTAGAATTTGAAGGAAAGTAGAATTAAAGTAAGAGATTGCTTCATCTAGATTAAGTAGTTTTAGAGATGACCAGTTACATGCTTTTAGTTCATTAATAAAGTTCTCAGCTTGGAAGTGTTTTTTAGAACGATAGGTGACAAAATTGTTCTTTTTTGGGCTATATTTCTTTTGTTTAGTGATAAAGGTTAAAATGTGATCACTAATGTCGTCAGGGAGAGATCCTACCTTATAGGTATCTGGGTGACTATTTATAAGGATCCAGTCAAGAGTAGTTTCTTTGTTACTTGGTTTGTGGATCCTAGTGGGGAAGTTTATTATTTGATTGAAACCAAGTAGATTAATATGGGTGTTAGGGGTTGGGGAATTACATAAGGTCCAGTCTATATTAAAATCGCCTAATACAATTGTTTCCTGTGGTAAATGGGTAGAAAGGCTATTGAGAATGTTTTCTAGGGTGCTAATATTGTTTCCTGGAGGGATGTAAGAGCAGATTATATAGATTGCTTTAGAGCTATTCATTTAGAGTTTGATAGTAAGGGTGTCAGCATTGGTATTTGAGGGTAGTGATACATCATAGAGTGAAACCAGAAGATCAGATTTGAACAAGATAGCTACACCGCCACCTTTTTTTAATGTACGGTCACATCTTAGGATATTATATCCAGGAGGGGTTATTTCTAGGTCATGAGTAGAAGGTTTTAGCCATGTTTCTGTAAGGCAAAGGATATCAAATGGATAAACCTGAAGGAGAGCATGCAGTTGACTAATTTTGTTGTTAATGCTATGAATATTAAGATGTGCTATACTGAGGGAGTTCTGAGTTATTAAAGAAGAGGTAGCATTATTAAATGATGGATTCTGTAGATTGGTATTTGGTGGAGATGGGCCAGGATTGGGATGAATATCTCCTCCTGTTAGAATGTTTATGGTTTGATTGGATGAAATCTTTAAGTATTTATAGTACTTGGGTGGGGTTAACTTACTGGGGAGGTAAGAAACATGGGTGTTTCTATGGAACTTGGGAAGCAAATAGGCTGAAGTAGAGGTGATGTTGCTATGAAAAAGGCTGTGGGGATGTGTGATGGGGAGTGTTTGTAGATAGGTCACATTGTGCTTTAGAGTGTAGTGTTCATATGCAGTGAGTGAGTAGGTTAAGGATAGAAGTAAAAATAAGGAAGAGGTGACAAGAAAGTTTTTCAGGGAAGGTTTGAGAGAATGGGCCATTAGGGCAGTGGAATACAAAGGTTATATACAGAAGATAGGAAGCTTAAAGTGTAGATAAAAGGTAGGGATAGATAAATGTAATGGTTTAGAAAGATAGTCAGAAGAAGTGAGAAGGGAGTAGAAGATAAACTAAATAGCTGTAAAAGAAGTGATTATAGTTACTGATTATGTGTAGAGGTGAGTAAGGAGTAAGCTAAGGAGAGAAGTCAAGAGGAGTGGTGTTAGATAAAGAGGTGGAGTAGAGAAGAGGAGGTAGGGGAGGAGTTGAGAATTATATGTTGAGACTGATTGGATATGTAGTAATGTGGGTGTGACTTGTTAGGTATAAGTGTAACAGCACTGGTGGTGGGTGGGGAGCAGAGTGAGCCCGATGGGCAAACGGAGCGGGCTAGAGCAAGTAGTGAAGGAGACAATCAGTGAGCAGAGCAGCCAAGTTAGGGAAGGTAAGCAGGTGAGTAGCTTCAGGTGGAGCAGGTAAAGTTCAAGACAGAAATATAGAAGGGGAAGATATGTTGTTTACTCGTTAGAGGGTAGAATATGATTGTCAAAGGAGAGTTTACTATCTACCTGGGTCCCCAGATCTCTTATTACCTCTTCTGTATTAAGGAGGCTGCCACCTATGTGGTAATTCGTTGGTGTTTTGTTTTTCCCAAACAGGATGACTATGCATTTTTTGGCATTTAGCTTGAGGCCATGACTTTGACACCAGGTGTCCATCTCAGTAAGGCCCTTTTGGAGGATGTCCGTGTCAGCCGGAGAGTCAATTATGGCTCCCAGTTTGCAGTCATCAGCGAACTTGGCTAGCCATAGTCCTCCTATGTTTGCCTGTACTTCTGAGAAGTATATGCCGAACAGTAGGGGTCCCAGGACCGAGCCTTGTGGGATACCACTTGTGACAGGTTTAGAGTCGGACCTGGAGCCCACTATTCTTACCGTGTGAGTTCTGTCTGTAAGCCAGTTGGGAACCCATCTCATGATGTAGGTGTTTATGTTCAGGCTGGTGAGTTTCTCTGTAATACCCAAGTGGGGAATGGTGACAAAAGCCTTGGCAAGGTCAAGGTAGGCTGTGTGAACCACCTTTCCCTCATCTATGGCCTTAGTGACTGTCTCGAAGAAGTCACCCAGGTTTAGTAGGCATGATCTGCTCTTAACAAAGCCAAACTGGGTCGGGTCAAGTGTTTGGTGGTTCCCAATGTCTTTGTTAATGAGTTCCATGATGATGCACTCCATAGCCTTGCAGACCAAGCTAGTCAGGCTTATGGAGCGATAGTAACCAGGGTCAGTTGTGGCCCCTCCTTTGTGGAGAGGAATAACCGTTGCTGTGCACCATTCTATGGGCATGTAGCCTGTGGAGAGGCTGAGGTTGAACAGTGTGTTTAGGTGGGGGGTTAGTTCGTTCTGTAGTTCGTGCAAGACACAGCCTGGGACACCATCTGGCCCCACTGATGCTGTGTTTTCGGCTTTTGAAAGGGCTGTTTTCACCTGTGTGTCTGTAATTTCCGGGACACTACACTTTTCCGGTATTGTTGTGGGCTCTTTTTGGGGTGAGAGGGGGGTGAAGTTTGCACTGAATCTATCTGCCAGGATGTTGGCAATATCAGTAGGTTCAGTATATTTTGTGCTATTTTGCACTAGTTCAGTGCATATCTGCGAGTTGCCACTTAGATTCTTAACATAGCTAAAAAAGGCTTTGTGGTTATCTTTTGAATCCTTGGCTATTTTTCTTTTAAAGTTAGCCTTGGATGATTTTATGAGGGACCTTAGTTTTGTACTGATACTGATCAGGGATGTCTTTCCTTCTTGGGATTTGCTTGTTTTCTGAACTAGTTTCGTCCTTCTATTGTATAGCCTGTTTATGGCAGGGTCCACCAAATTGGTTTCCTTCTCTTAGAGGAGTGAGTCTTGGTTCTGCTAGGGATGGCACAATCCATGCATCCTTGTAGGTGCTCATAGAGTGCATTTGTAAAGGTTTCTGCATCTTGGGCAGCGTTATCCTTTAGCGTGGGGGCAGTGAAACTTACCACCTCTGTCTTAAGTAAGGTGAAGTTTGCTTTAGAAAAGTTTTTTTACTGTGGTTTCCTTAGTTGGGGGTGGTGGTGGGGTGTGGACATCCAGAGTGATTAGTTTATGGTCTGATCTAAGCAGTGACGGGTTGACCTCTGGTGTGGAACACCTGTCACCCATGTTGGTGATGACCAGCTCTAGTATGTTTTCACCTCTGGTAGGGGAGTTTAACAGCTGATCCAGGGCGTTTGAGTTGATGAATTCCAGGAAGCGCTGGGCCTGGGAGTTTGTACTCAAGTAGTTTTCCTAGTTAATGGTAGGGTAATTGAAATCGCCCAATATCAGGGTGTTCGGTAGGACCTTCATGTTTTCCAGTGTCTCCAAAAAGGTGGAGTGGTGGTCCTGGGTCATGGTGGGTGATCTGTAGCAGGCCACAATTTCCATTGCAGATTTGTCCAATGTTAGTTGCACATGGATGATCTCAGAGGTGTCATGCTGCACTACTAATCTGGAGGTGTAGGTATCCTTGATGAATATGGATACACACCCTCCTTTTGTGTTTCTGTCCATGTTCTGTGGCCAAAACGTGTGGAATGAATTGTAGCCCAGTAGTGCTGGGGTGCTCCCTGGAGCCTTGAACCAGGTTTCAGTTACTGCACAGATGTCGACATTCTCCATACTGAGGAGTGCTTCAAGCACGTGCATTTTGAGATTTAAACTCCTGGCATTGAGAAGCATAATACTCAGTTTTTTGTTAATTGTGCTGCTTACGGAGGTGGGTTTGACTTTTGAGCCTTGCCTAAAACAGGCACTATGGGGGCAGCAAGAGCCTTGGCCAGTATTTGAAAGCCTAGGGGTAATAGGTGCAAGTCGTCTCTTGTGAAGCAACGCGGCTTCTCGAGCATGTCGTTCCAAGCTGAGAGACACTGGATCCCCTTTGAATGACACCAGAAGCTTAGCCAATTGTTGAAATTGATAATTTTTTTTTTATACTGAGATATCATTCTTGGTGAGGGCAGGATGCTACTCAGGGTCAGGGTCATACCAGCCTGGATTACATGATCAGAGAGCTCTTCCATGCCTCTTTTCATGTACTCCAGGGAGGTACGTCTCAGGTCATTCCCACCAACATGAACAATGACAGAGTCATAACTGTACTTGTTCTGGAGTGACCTGAGTGCTTGTGTTATGTGGTGGATTCTTGCTTCCGACAGGCAACTAACAGTAACCTTCTGCTTGTTCAGCCTAGTGAGTGGGACGTCAATGTGCCTGACTGTTGCGTCACCTATTACTAGTGTGTTAGGTATGTTATTTCGCCTAAAGGGCTGTGATTGTGCGGCACACTGATTTTGTGTTTTATGTGTTGTCTGGTTTGTGACAGGAGGTGCAGGTTGTTTGGGTGTTTGCTTTGGAGGTCTCTGATGCTTTTTCAGGTTTTTGTTTAGAGCCTCTGTGTATGATTTTGTGCATTTATATGTATTTTTTGCCAGTGCTGTTTTAGTAGGTCTGTGTGTGACTTGAGTCGTGGTGCAAGTGTTAACCTTCTCCTCTTGACTGTCTGTTCCAGTCTTGGGAGAAGACAGCTTAGCCTCCAGTGTGGTTTTATAATTGCATCTCTCTCATATGTTAGTGTTTTGTGGTAGGAGGAGAGGGTTGTCTGTGTACATGAGGCAGTTGTAACATTGCCTCAGGATACCCAGATTCACCAGCTGGACTGGAGAGTACACCTGAAATTGCCCTTTGGTCATGCCTGAATAGTAGGGTGAGATGCTTAGTCACTTGGTTGGTGAGAGGTGAATAAAGAACCTTGCCCTGCTGGGCAATCAAGTGTCAGGGTATATTAGTGCTTGCTATTAGGTCTGAGCAAGTGCTGGGCTGTAGGATGCTTTTTGAGTGCTTAGGTTGAGAGTTAGCCTAGTTTCAAGGGAAAAACTGAAGAGGAGACTTAGTGGTGCCAGGAATAATTTAACCATAGCTAACCGGCACTGCCCGGTGCACAAAACTGTGCAAACATGGTTTTTATAGTGGGGAAATGAAAGAGATAGTTTATCCAGATTCAAAAATTATTACAGGAGATTGTCAAAATGACATGCGGAAGGCTTTTCCTCCTGAGCAACTGAAGTGTCCTTTCATGACACATACTGCATGATACAGTATAAGAATTACTCCGAATCTTTTATCTCAAAATGTTTCTACACATTTTTTCTAATTACCATTATTGTGAGTCTGCATTTAATGTAGTGCACCACATTTCTTGATAATTTTATTAAGATTTAACATTTCTACATCAGATTTGTAAAATGACATTTAAATGACCTTACAAAATGAAAAACTGCATTCTTTGTAGCTCTTCTCATATGTATGTTTAATGTTTATTATCCAGGATCATCCCCACATCATTAATTCATGTTCATTGCTCTGTGTCCAGGATGACTGTCTCCCATCCCTCAATTTTATCTTCAGTACTTCTTGTTCTGGGCTATCTAACCCCAACTGTTAAATCTATGTGTAGTGCACATCCCTTAAATGATGCCAGAAAAGTCTGTGCTGGTACATTAAAACTCAAGAGTTTGGTCTTTTTTCCTGATCCCCACTTACTGGCTTTGTGATGTTTAGAGCCTCCATTTTTCCTGGTAGGTATCTTTTGATTGTTGTCTATCCTTCCCACCTATCAAAGACCTACCATTTGGCTGGTTGCTCTGAGGTTTCCTTGGATATAGCCGTTGACTTCGCCCTTGCAGTCTGGCTCATGGCTAGAAAGGGTAAGCAGTCTCAAGTCATTGTTTGTTTGCTTATTCACTTAGTTAGTCCTGGTTCCCTTCAATAAACACATCACACTGAATGAAGTTTGACAACCATTATTAAACTTCCATAAACATAACTTTATTGACCAATATTTTAATTTATTAATCACAGCATAAACATCCATATAACTGTTAACTAGGGCAGCATGACCTCGTTCATGCTGACTAATCACAGCATACACATCCATATAACTGTTAACTAGGGCAGCATAACCTCACTCACCCTGACCAATCACAGCATAAACATCCATATAACTGTTAACTAGGGCAGCATGACCTCGCTCACCCTGACCAATCACAGCATAAACATCCATATAACTGTTAACTAGGGCAGCATGACCTCGCTCACCCTGACCAATCACAGCATAAACATCCATATAACTGTTAACTAGGGCAGCATGACCTTGTTCATGCTGACTAATCACAGCATACACATCCATATAACTGTTAACTAGGGCAGCATAACCTCACTCACCCTGACCAATCACAGCATAAACATCCATATAACTGTTAACTAGGGCAGCATGACCTTGCTCACCCTGACCAATCACAGCATAAACATCCATATAACTGTTAACTAGGGCAGCATGACCTCGTTCATGCTGACTAATCACAGCATACACATCCATATAACTGTTAACTAGGGCAACATGACCTCACTCACCCTGACCAATCACAGCATAAACATCCATATAACTGTTAACTAGAGTAGCATAACCTTGCTCACCCTGACCAATCACAGCATAAACATCCATATAACTGTTAACTAGAGCAGCATGACCTTGCTCAGCCTGAGTGAATAAGCAATGTCCTTACCTACGCTCGCTTATTTTACTTATCTAGCAGCGTCCCATCACTCACCTTCACTTCCCACTTATTGAATTAAACATCCAACCAAATAAGCAGTGTCCTTACCTCTGCTCACTTACTTTTACTTATCAAGCAGTGTCCAAGTGCTCACTTTCATTTCCCAACTCATTGAAATGAACATCCGACACCAGATGGGGAACAGAAGAGGGACAAGCCTGCACCTCTTCTCTGCCTACCAACCTGACCAAGCTGTTCCCCCTCCTTCTTACCAAAATTTCCAACAAAATCTTCCAAAACCAATCTAACCGTACATTAAAAAGGTTGAAGCCAAACATCATTTGGTGTACTCCTTTCCCTATGAACCAAAGTAGATCCCTGTCATCAACCTTCCAAAGCACTATCAAATAAATACCCAAAGCAACCAGTTGCCTAAACAGCTGAAATTAAACTGATGATCCCTCTCTAACGACAAAGTAATACCCATACTCTTGTATAACCTCTGTAAATCAAACATATCCTCACTTATCCTACTACCAACAGTAGCTTTGTAATTATTCTCAGGTCATTACCTGCCAAATGCACCAACAAAACACTAAAAATCCTAACACTATCTGAAATAAAGCAAGCTCACTTGCATGCCATTCTACCTAACTGCAATGTCCTTATGGTGCTTAAAGGATATAATAATGACCAAAATGAGATTTCCTTTTCTAAAAGATAAATTTAATAGCAATTCAAACACTATACCCATTATCTATTATAAGGCAAACCATCTAATGACCAGAATAGCATTTGCTGACCAATGAACCACCCTCTTTAATGACTTCAATACATCTATGAAGTCAATACCCCCCAGAGTGTAATCCAATGACCTCCATTTCCCATCACCTACTGTCGCAACAAAACTTATCTTGTCAATAGCCATAGTCTGTCACGCTATCAAACCTATTCCAACCCTTCAAACATATAAACCACCATCCAAGATTTAGTAAAGTCACCTAACTCTGTCACCTGTGCAACTATACTAATCGGAGCTACATCCACCCTTAATCCACCCTTGTCTCGAGATTTCACCCGTCAAATTTTTTATTATTTATTGCATTACCTTCACATTTGGTAAATCAAAACAAACCATGACTGGTATCCATTAGCAACCTCAGAAACACAATGCCTTGCTTAGACCTTCAAACTTCTGCTTAAACCACCAAAACCTATTCCTCACACATCCCCAACATGCACGCATACCTTACAGTGCTCTGTCAAACCTTTCACCTAGCCTTAAGAAGGGCATCCAGATAATGCACAGCCTTCTGACTGCCTGACCGCTACTGCCAAATCTAATGAAGAACATTGCTAAACTCTCAAAGTAACCCAGACTGCCGAGCAACCCATCTACATAACCTTGCTACAGGAGATAGCCCTGCCATAGGAAAATTCAAATCCAACTACCATGCCTACTAATCTCATGTTATTTTGACTCCACCCTAACTATGGACAACCTCAAACTCCACATAAACAGTCCCCAAACCTGCTTCATCCTGCCCCTGATATACTTCATCCTCGCTTGCCCACACACTACCCCCCCCCAAACTGCACCAACTCTGAAGGGGCTCAGTGTGCACCTAATAAATAGAATTACCTGCAACCTCATTGTGCAGCACTCCAGTGGCTGGAACATCCACCCCAGCAGACTCCATCACATTTGAGCCCACTTCCTTCATACCACTGACTGATGCCCACTCTGCGCTTCCCCATCTGTAAAAGAAAAGAAAACTGTAAATCCTCTGCACACACATAAACCAAAATTTCTTAACGAAATCCTCCATACCCGATAAAAGTTCATGTTCCTCGAAATGCCACATCGAATAGGTCCATTACACATTCCTTGTGAACAATTTAATGGATATCAATGGTAAATAGATCTGAATTATTATTTCATAACAGGGCCTATTCTATAAATAAAATTATCACATTTTAACCATCCTATGAGCTTCCTAGTTAAAGTTGTTAGTGAGACATTAAATGTGTTCCGCATTTTACCCATTTATACTGGATTATAAGTGCAGCATTCCTCATCGTGGAGATGGAAGGAGAGACAATAAAAAGGGTAAAGAAGATTAAACCATTCCATACTTCTACCAACAAATTATGGAGCCTGTGACAACATCCATGTTAAAGGGGAGACTTTACCTAATATAACCACCCATAACATTACCAAATGTACAGCAAGTTTCAGATGAGAACCATGCACGTATTACTGGCTCTCACTGCCACCGAAAAGCCACCATTTTCATTCAACCACTCATTCTGGCAAAAGACAAACACACGCAGATCCTTTTTCTAGTTCATTTTAGGTTACCTAACTTGCAGGGATGATATCAAAGTATTGTGCTTACCAGTTCCACCCCTTCATACATACAAACACTGCAACCCAACTCCCCAAATGACCCCCAATCAAAGATGGGAATCAAACCCTTTACCTTGTGTCTATGAGGCAAACATGCTATCACTATGCCCCGTTTACCATATACATTAACCTAGCTTTCAGATTTAGGAGCTCAA